>NC_053157.1:65872637-66201387 GCF_016835505.1 Polypterus senegalus | reverse complement strand
CAAAATACCCGCACTTCGCAGTGACCTTTTGTATACCACGTTGTCAGTTCAGCACTCCGAATGTAATATGACCAAGCTGTGCACTGAGCTTACTTTTGAGAATGCAACGTATAGTTGTCCAGGAGAAAAGCAATCTTGCCTGAAATCAATGGCAAACTTTTTGTAGCGTCTGTCCCTGAGACTTATTACTTGTCATCGTGAAGCAGAGCCTTACTGGAAATTGGAGGCATCTGAATTGAAATGGGAGATCAGAGGGTGTAACGGGCATGCGAGGAATAAATTGAGTATGGAGAAACTCTAGAGACAGCGTGTGTATTAACTTGTGGATTTTGGTGGCAGCGTGACGAAGTTGCCTACGCAAGACCGCGTTAGCCGTGTAGCTCAGCTCGGAGCATATTCTTTTCCTACCTTGTCAATTATGTAATGTGTTTTTTGAACAGGTTTGATGCATGGAAGTGATCACTTGTACTGCGTTTAGTTAGTTCACGTGAGCTGCTCTCTTATGATATGATGTTGCGATGTCCACGGCTTCATTTAATGTTAGCTAAGACCCGGCACTTAAAAGTTTCTCGTTACAGCAATTTTAACTCCGTTACAAAGTGATCCAAAGTCTCGTTTATACCTTGTGTCTTCTCATTAAACTTGTATCTCGCGAATAAAGTATTCGACGAAGGCATGACAAACGGCAGCGGGAGTGTGTCCATAAACTTAATTTAAACTTACGGTTTACACCGTGCTTTGTTTCCGCAGTAGCTGCACTTATGAATAAGCTTGTATGTGTTTTTGTTCAGCGCTCTTTGGGAGCTCTTCCTTCTTTTCTACGTACTGCGTTCACAGTCAGTTGACGTGAATACATGGGAGGCATGATGATGTGAGACGCAGCTCCGCCCCCCACGGCCATCGAGCTAAAGTCCATTACAGAAAAATAGGTTCCAGTTATGACCATTACGCGTATATAACCTGCCCAACTTTTGTAAGTAAGCTGTAAGGAATGAGCTTGCCAAATTTCAGTCTTCTACCTACCTAGGAAGTTGGAGAATTAGTGATGAGTGAGTGAGTCAGTCAGTCAATCAGTCAGTCAGTGAGTGAGTCAGTGAGGGCTTTGCCTTTTATTAGTATATATATATATATATATATATATATATATATATATATATATATATATATTTATATATTAATTTGTACACTTACTCGTCTTTTCCTTTGTCGGTTTTTAGCCCCTATCTTAATGGAGTCTCTTAGCTAGGACTTTCCTGGCTGAGACAAAGAGTATTTCCTCCACAATGTCTCATAGTAAGTCCTACAGCATGCTGAATAAAAAAATAATTCATATAAGTGACAAAACCAATTCAAATTATTAGAAGGACAACAATAAAGGGGACATGAAATAATTATAATAACAATTCCCGTTTATATACAAATATTGTATATTGTAAATTACCGTTTATACACTCAGGGTCTGCATCTGCATTACTGCATTACTGCCTGGTTATGAGGTGAACTTATTCTGTGTGGAAAGAGAGTAGTGTCATTAATTACATTTAAAATGATTACATAAAACCCCATACCTAGCATATAAAAAAAAACACTGCTTACCCAGTTTGTGGATAATATTTATGCGGGCTGTTTTCCAAATTATGGAGGCGCCTTACAGCTTCCTGTAACATTGAATTAAAAATGCTTTAGTGCTTTATGCTTTAATAATGCTTTACATGCATACATGCATGGGAAACAAAGAATTTTCAAACAACATTGTATAATTCGGACGTGACAAACTGTTAAATAAGCTAGACGCAAGGAGCAAAAGTAGATGTGTAGCCAATCGCTAACTTAGCGAGGTATAATTTTCTACTATATTGTCGGCTAACATAAAGCTCAACTTACCGCAATGCCCACGTTATGCGCCCTCTTGACTCTTTTAAGCGCATAGCTTGACTCTTCCTGCGGTCTTTGCTCACCGAACTTGCGCTCAACGGGAAGAGCAGTATGCAGCCTGCTGCTAATCCCCCCACCTGGCTATGATAACAAAGACAACACCTCTACTTGATAGTCATTAACATATGAAAGGCTCTTACACCTCACAGCCATCACACCTCATTGCTAGCTGTGAGGATTCTTTGAATTTTCCACCGATTCCTGTATACATCCACATACGTAAGGTATCTGGTTGTTTCACAAAATTTCCTTTTGCATGCTACCTTTCCAAGCACTCTACCTCATACATCTGGCAGATGTAGAGTTTAGTGGAGATTTCCCATACCATATTTGTCCAGATACAGCTCTTTTCATGCAGTGAAAATAAACACAGCAGTTGTTCATTGCTGCTCCTCAGTTTATTTTGCTTAACTATGGCATAAACTGAAAGAATTTTTCTTCTTACAATTGTATAATATATTTTTTACACATTTTTCAGGATACCCAGCCTGTTCTCAACAATGAGCATGTGTGAACCCTATTGACACAGGAAATTACCAGGTGTTCCTGGTAAATTTTTAAAATCTGCTGAATCCTTGGAACTGATCAACTTCAAATTTGATGGGTTTTACTTTTTATGGCCAACATGCACATATTGTACAGATACTTTATCCATCCGTCCATTTTGTTAATCTGCTCATCCAGGACAGGTTTGAGGGGAAGCTGAATTCTGTCCGAAGCAAACATGGGGCCAGTCCATCACAGGGTGAACATACTCACACTCTAAGGCCATTTTCACAAAGCCAATTCACATAACTTCCATGTGTAAGAGGAAATCCATGCTGACATAGGGAAAACATGCAAAATCCATGCAGTGAACATTTAAGATGTGAATCCTAGTCTCCTTGTTGCAAGGCAGCAGCACTACCAACGCACCACCATGGCGCCCAACAACCTTCTATTTATTTGTAATTTATTAGTTTGAAATTTGGTATGCTGGTAGTTTATTTCTGAAGATTAATTTGAATTATTTTCTTTCTGATTTACATTAATATCATCCTATATCCAAACAGCTAGTTCCTTAATTGGTCAGGAAGCATAGCATAGGTCATGACTTTCCACATACCCTACAATGGAAAGGCAGAGTACAGAAAATGGGCTGGATTGTTGGGTTCTGGGGTCCTAAAAAGAGAAGTATATTGGATCATTGAAGGTCCACAGTATTCTTTCTTAGTTTATTCAAGTTACTCAGGTTCAAGTATTCAAGTACTCAGGTACCTTAGAGGCATATGTTTTGGGAAACTCACAATCTTGGCTTTCTGTCCTGCTTTAACTCTTTTTTTCTTCTCTTAAATTTTTCTGCTCTCTCTCTTTCCTCCTTCCAGCTGAGACTTTTCTCTATGGGCACAATCATTGCAAAATTAGCTTCTAGCCGTAAATCTTCTGATACTCTATCACTCCATTTCTGGAAATCCTTTCTTCAGCCTTATTTTGCTGGAATTATCTGCTGCACAGATCAATGGTGATGCCAGCTCCTGTATACTGAAATAGTAGTGCTCTGTGTGGCTTGTTTGCAAATTATGGAGGGGAGCCGTGACCTGTTTGTCCTTGTAGCTTTGTGGTTTTTTCCTTTGTATCATGGGGTTTTGCTTTCACACTTCTGGATTGTCTGGAACTTATTGCTCTCTTTTCTACTTCAACTACTGTTTTGTAACACAGATCTTTTTATTGTGAGGTGAATAGTCCTATCTTATGATGTCTTTACATGTTTAATGCTTACTGGTATTACATTGTATTGCTTTATATTCATTTGATACCAATATGATCACAAGTCCTTAGAATAAAAAAGTTTGTATGGAGCACTTGACGCAGTTCGCACTCTAGGTGAGGTGAGAAGAATATGGGAACAAGAAGCATTTATCAAATATATCAGCTCTCAGGAAACTTTTTTATTTTTAAAGAAGTAGTGATAAGCAAATGATAACATATACTAAGTGGATATTATATTCTGTATCATCTACTTTCACACTTCCAAAATTGTTTAAAACAAGTGGTGCAAAACTCAGGTTCTGCTCATTTATTTAATACTGCATGTACTTCTTATTAAACAGAGGCTTTTATGGTAAAGGTTAACTAGTAGAAGTTGGTGAAGCATTGTGTTAGTATGCTTCTGCTTAAGGAAAATGCATGTAAAGATTATTACCAAACAAAAAAAATAAAAAGGAAGTATAGAGGTACAACTTTGTCTTGACTGTACTGGTAAAATCACAGTTTTATATAGAGAATGTCATGTGCTGAATATTTTAGCATTCAATGACAACAGTTTGACATTATAAGACTTCTTCCTTTACTTTTACAATCTGCAGCTCAGACATCAAGCTACTGTAATTCTCTTATGTCTCACATCCCTGCTAAACTTACAAGCAAACTTTAAATGTTTTCAAATTTTACTGCACATTAAAGCTCACGGGTTCCCTTTCCCCCCCTCATATAACAATTTCATTGGTTTCCAGATAAATACCAAGTTCATTACAGTTTTCTCCTGGTCATCAACAAAGCCCTCCTTGATTTTGCCATCACATGCTTAACAATAAACTTCTCAAAGGTGATGTACCAAAACTATTTGATTTTCTCCTTTTCTTTGAGTATTGATCCCTGTCTTCAGATTACATAAATTATGCAAAACAGCATACCCATGTCTCTCTATTATAATAAAAAAAATCTTGGGAAGGAACGAGACTAATCCTGCGATGAGACATGACTTTTTGAAGAGACTTTTTGGAAGGAAGTCCCACGAGACAGAGACTTTTACCATGTGATTCTTTCAAGTCATGCCCTACTTACAACTTGCATCCATGGTCATCAGGTGCATTCTGGCACTTAACCTGGACAGACACCAATCCGTTAAAGGGCTTACTTATGAACACACACACACACTCAAACACACTTATGAAGATCCAGTTTAGAATCACCCATTCATCTAAATATGGCATTGAGAAACAATGGAGTCAAACGAATTAACGCGAAAATTGTTGATCGGTTGCACAGCAAATTGGTTAAATGCATATTAATAGACTATGCTGAAACAGTTGGTGGCGATGGTGTGGAAGATGAAAACATCAATTTACAATATCCCACAAAATATCTACAAACGTTAACACCGTCTGGTCTTCCACCGGCTAACTTAATGTTGAAAGAAGGATGTATCGTAATGCTATTGTGTAATTTATGTATGAGTGATGGACTATGCAGTGGAACAAGATTAGTTGTATTAAAAATTGGTCGAACAATTCTAACATGTAAAATTTTAACAGGTGACAAGAAAGGTAATGTAGTACATATTCCACGAATAACATTAGACACAAAAGGAGATCTTGATTTACAATGTATCATGTTTACAGTTTCCCATGAGAATAGCTTTTGCTATGACAGTTAACAAATCACAGGGACAAACATTCGAAAAAGTCAGTTTATTTATTAGAGAGTAAGAAACGATATTCACTCACGGGCAGTTATACGTTGCGTTGCCACAATGTAAATCCAAACACAGAATCAAAATTCAATGCAATCTTGAAGAAAAGTTAATTCCAAATATTGTTTTAACTGATGTTTTAAAGTAAAAGTGAAAATAATGCATATGTAACAATTCCCATGAAAATAACAATCTCTTTAAATTGTATATCCGGTTAACCAAACACGGGGGTTGGCGAGTGAAGTGAGGAGGAGCAGAGCTCCCTAGTCTTTTTAAAAACAAAAAACAAAAAAGCATAACATTGTTCTGATATTCATACATTATAAAAAGAGACATGTTGTGCACTTTACTTGCTTTACTTTGTCTGCCTCCATGGAAACCTGTCAGCCCCAGGGTCTTGAATCCCCCTTGGAAGCTAATTCCCAATCATGTTATTGATATTATTGAATGTTGATGTCCAGATGTGACGTGCAGTCTTCATTCTGTTAACAACTAGACAATAATAACTGAATGTGTCACACGTTACGGTTGCTCATACTCTTTCACTATACGGAAGCTTATTTTGTTATTTCTCAAATATACTGGTTTGACAATAGATGTGTGTGTTTCAGTGAGAGAGAATATTGAGCCAGCCTGTAGTGTGCAAAAAGATTTGGACCAATGTTATAGGCAGTGCTTGAAGTGGAACCAAATTAGTGATGGTAATCTCTAGTTCGTTGGCGCCTAGCTTGTCCTCTTGATGCATTATTAATTTTACATGACATTTAAGACCCTTACCCCTGAGATTGGAGTGCATTGACATTAGCATATGATATCAAAGATAGGGTTCCCCTTTGAATATCAGATCGTGTCTTAGCATGAGGTGCCTGTACACACTGGCAAGCCCACTTTAGGCCCCGGTTATGGGAATACATCCATCCATGAATGCAAGATCACACGGAAGGAGCAAGATGGGACCGATCACTGGATCTGGTGTCAGTCCACCACAGGGTGAATACACACACACACACACAGCCTAGGGGCAATTTAGGGAGAACAATTCATGTAAGTGTAATGAGGTTGAAGTTTAGTACTGATGTTTAAAGTAAGCTCAGTGACAGGGCACAACTGACTTTTCTGCATCACAGAACCAGGGTTTGCATTAAATTATTTAAATACATTGCCTTCAATTACATTGTCTTCAAATCTTTAATTACCACATCATCAGCAAGAGGGACTCATCGTCCTTCTATATAAAAGCGGTCGGGATTGTCCTTCCGTCCCGTGAGTGCTACACAGGCGCGGAGTTACACACGCCCCGTCCATTTTGCAATGCACGATGGGATTTGTAGTTTCGTTTTTCCAGGTAAAAGATGATTTTCTACTCCAGACTGTGCGATATCTTCTTCTTGTTTCTTACTATATAAAAGCGGTCGGGATTGTCCTTCCGTCCCGTGAGTGGAAAGCGTAGCGGTATTCCGCTTATCACAGACTTACTACTTGCAGCTTGCGGTACGAAGCGACATGATATGAGCAGAGTTCTGGTGCTCCCATCGTTCCCTTGCTTTTGTGCGCGATGCGCTGGAAAAATAGACAAAATTATGTCTCTGGAAATAATTAATGTTGATAGAGTACAAATGCCTCACCGCGTAGTAAATATCAGGGGGGTTCAAAAGGGCGACCTCAATATAGAAAAAATGTTTAAATTTCATCACAAATAACAGAAACTACGAGTATTAAACTAATACCCCTCAAATGCAATATAACCAAATTAATGAGTTTGTATAAAATATAAAATTGATCTACATATTGAATTGCCTTAAGAAGTGGTCAACTTAAAAGTCGGTTGCCTTAAAAGGCAGGTCAGCCTAGTGCATTAAAAATGTCAGTAGTTGGTTTGTGGTGCTTCAATCTGCTCTATCACATGCTCTACCTTCTTCAGAGAAAGGGAGGCTTGGGTCTTTTAGAAATTTAAGGATTTTACTCAAATACAATGCAGCATAAGCAGTTCAGATTTATTGTCATTTATACACTAGCTGTGTAAGCCCGTGCTGTAAAAAGTCCAGGGTTCTAGATACTATTGAAATCTTCAGAAAAAAAATGTAAATGTGGAGATGTCAGGTAATTGAAAGGAACTACTATGGTCATCTCTCTCCTAGAAGGTTTCGTTTTGATGACATGCTTGCATTGCTTATGCATTGGCGACTGAGTGACTTTGTCTTTCTTCTGAGGTTTTGTTTTGCCAACGTGCTCCCCTTCCTTCTGTATTAGCAGTGGGAGGAAAAGTAAAAGGGATACCATTTTGCCGATGTGCTCACCTAGCTTCTGTATTGGCGCCTAAGTAAGTGACTTTCTTTAGAGGTTTAGATTTGCTGACGTGTTGGCCTCGCTTGCATATTCTTGGAGGTGGAGCCCTTACCCCGACTCTACCTCTCACTTCCGGGCAGGATAGACACACACACTTGCACGGGTAGACATTTATATACAAGAAAGTACAATGAAACTCATATGTGCTTTTTTCACTATGCTGCCACTTAGCATGAGTCTTCCTCTTTGGGCTGTTTACGTAAAAACAGCAAAACAGAACATAATGGATGAAAAGTCAATGCAGTTTAGGAAGAAATAGTCATATAATTTAGGCGGACATCTGTCTGTTGTTACAAGCTATCGCAGAACATAACTACAGAAGAAACAGAACTGTAGAAGAAAAAAGTAGGATTTGGCTTGGTGGACTTGGGGTGGGGGTTATCATAACTCCACTCATGATTATGGCTGTGAGGAAATGAGCGAACCGAAAATGTATTCTTACCTCAAGAAAAATAAGACTAAGAATCTGTGATAAAATAATTATTTTTAGTTTTCTTTTGTTATCACATGGGTGCCTCATGTATGCATAAGGCGTGTAGTCTTAAGTCAAAAACTTAGCTGCTTTAAAGTGGACATACTGGGTACATTTTCATTAACCTATAGACTTGTGTATCCTCCAGACTCATTGTAAGTTGCAAGAATAGGTATTTTTAAAATCTGTAAGAAATGCTTCACTTAAGAATACAATTTTATGCAGCAAATTAATATATACCACGATTGTGAAGAAGAAACCTTTGATTTTAAAAATATCAAACTTATCCTTTGAGAGAGAGTGAGGTTGGGGGCATGCATTGATACAGCGCGTTGCCCTTAAGGAAATAGTTAAATTAATTTAACGCTCTTACTTTGGCTTTGTATCATATTTGTACAAGTACATTACTGGTCAATCTATACTAAGTTACATAATAAAATACATTTACCTGGAACTGGACATTACTAAAGAGCAAAGGTATCTTCTACAGTAGGTAAAAATTAGACATGTTGGAACAAAGCTTTTTGTAAAGTATTCTTCTCCTGGACAAACTTTATCATGTTTAGAAAAAAACATTCATTTTACCAAGCATTTAGAATAATTGCAGTTACAGGGCCTTCACAAAGTATTCAGAGCCCTTCACTTTTTGCACATTTTGTTATGTTGCAGCCTTAAGCTAAACCCATTTAAATTAATTTTTCCCTCATCAAGAAAAATCAGGATTTTTTCATTTTTTGAAAATTAATTAAAAATAATGTATCACATTGACCCATTAGTGAACTTTGACAGAAATTACAGTCTAGAGTTGTCTTGGGTATGACATGACGGGCCTTGTACACCTGAACTTGGGGATATTCTGCCATTCTTCTCTGCAGATCCTTTCAATCTGTCAGGTTGGATGGATACTGACAGTGGGCAGCTATTTACGAGTCTCTCAGGAGATGTTTGATTGGTTCAAGTTTGGGCATTGGATGGACCACTCAAGAACATTAACAGAGCTGTCCCTAAGCCACTCCTGTGTTGTCTTTGCTTTGTGGTTAGGGTTATTGTTTTCTTGGAAGGCAAACTTCTGGACCAATCTGAGGACCTTAGTACCCTGGAACAGGTTTTTGTTAAGGATAACTCTGTACATTACCCAGTTTAACTTTCGTTCAACCCTGACTAGTTTCCCAGTGCCTGAAGCTGAAAAATAACCCTACAGCATGATGCTACCACCACTATGCTTCACCATTGGAATGGTAATGCACAGATCATGAGTGGTGCCTGGTTTCATCTAGAAGTGATGCTTAAAATTGAGGTTATCAGTTTAATCTTGGTTTATTCAGACAAGAAAATTTTCTTTCTTATACAGTATTCTAAGAGTCATTTAGATGCCTCTTTTCAAGCTCCAAGCAAGCCTTCATTTGTTGTCTGTCATCTCTGCCATAAAGCCCAGATTAGTACAGTGATGCAGTGGTGATTGTCCATCTGAACGTTCCTTCCATCTGCATACAGATTCTTTGGAGCTCAGCCACAGCAATCATTGGATTATTGATCACCTCTTTTACCAAGGGCCGACTGCTTAGTCTGACGAGGCAGCCAGTCCTATGGGGAGTCATGGTCATTCCAAACTTATTCCACTTAAGAAATATGGAGGAAACTGTGCTATTGGGAACTGTTAATAATGCAGGATTTTTTTATAGCCTTCCCCACATCTGTGTCTTAACACAATCTTGTCTCTGAGCTCTGCCAGCACTTTATTCAGCTTTATGCCTTTATTTTTGCTCTTAAACACGTTGTCAACTGTGACACCTTACATAGACAGGTGTGTGCCTTTCCAAGACCTTACTAATCAACTATCATTAATCCTTCCCTTCTTAAGAAAAGTAAAGCAGTTCTTTAAACTTAAATATTTCAAACAACTCAACTAACAGTGACATTCCAAGCCTTCATCAAGCATTTTAACTATTTAGAAGGCACCATTATTATGAGTATTTCTCAATTATTAATTTCATTTTCAACTTGTCTCATTAAGCCATTCTGGAGGTTTTACTTGACGTGTTGAACTTCTGGTTATTTTTGCTTCTGTATGAGATGCTCTTTTCTAGTTTGTGTTTGTGTTCTCATTAAAAGTTGCTTTGCTTGTGCTCATAATCTGATTAGAGTTTATTTTTCATTTGATATCCTGATGTTTTTTTCTTATAATGGTCCCTTCATCTATTTCTATGTTGTATGATCTTTGCTGTGTCTGTTCTAATACAGCCACTGATTATGTCGATTCTTCACCACACAACATTACTGGAGGGAGTTGAGGAAGGTTATGAGTACTCCTATCAAAGTAGTACTTTTGTTTCTACTTCTGTTGGTTGCTGTACCTCTTTACTTTCTGCCAATCTTTTATTTTCAGCAAATTCTGTTTGATGAGAAAACTTGTTGTCAATCTTCAGCCCATTTGTGGCTGTGCTGGAGAAAGCCACTCTCTGGAGTGTTTGCAATATGCAAATAGACTTTTATAGAAATCACATCCACTAACTTTGGCTTTCATGTTGCTGTTTTCTTCTTTAGATTTCCCCCAAATAATTAAATCATCCATTGATGTATCTACAATACGTCATTCAGGTGCTCATAAATCATATATATTATGATACACTTCAGGTGTTCAGGTGATACTTAATGTTAGTCTGTGAAACTCATTTCTACCATAGGAGGTATTGAATGTGCATAGTTTTGAACTAACTTCATCCAACCTTGACTATAAGAATCCAGATAATTGTAGTTATAAACAATTTGGCATTTGAAAATTGTGGCAGTATTTCTTCTCTTGTTGGTAACTTAAAGTGCTTTTATTTTATTGCACAATTCAAATCTCTTGGGTCCAGGCAATTTCTCAGATCTTCATTATTTTTGTCCACAACGACTAAAGAATTCATCCACTCAGTTGGTTCATCTGTCTCTTTATGACATTCAGCTTTCCATTGTTTCCAACACGACTTTCAGCCTGTCTTGTAGAGTGAATAGTAGCTTTCTACATGAATAAACTACTGGCGGTATGTTTGTAGCGGTCCAGCTAATATAATCCAAATGTTTTTGTCTGTATTTCCCTGGTGTTTTTAATAGGTGTAGTATGCCTTGATGCATTTGGTTATACGTAACCTTAAGGGAATTACCCGGCATTATTTGGGAAACGGTCGGAGTTGGCTGATTGGTGAAAAAATTAATAACAAGGATGTGAATGGGGAAAAGGAAGAAAATGAAAATTCAGGAAAGTAACTAGTAGCTGGGAGATATACAAGTCTATACTGTGGAATCAAAGTGACCTACAGAAATGGGAGTGCATTAAAAGGTGAGGAAAGTAGAGGAAGAGGACTTTTTATTTTTTAAAAGAGGTACCTCTTTAGATGCTTTTATGAAAGCCTATGTCAGACTCTCTGGTAGGCTAATAACTTTATTCTTTTCCTGGGGACTTTATACACCAGAACACTTCCTATTCATTGAAAAGAATGACTGAGTTTTTCATATTCTTGTCACTGCTATTTCTGTTTTTCATGTTTTAGTTTTTAATGTAACTGTCGGGTCAGGGGGTTATTTGCAAGAATACTGAATTAGTGTCCTTTGATACCTTTTTGCTTTTCGTTAGATATTGTGGTGAATGTGTCATCTTTCTTGGGTGTAATTAGGACTTAATATTTGCCCAAGTTACCAAATCCCTCAAAGTAAAACATATATCAGCATTAATTGTCCTTTATGCCAATCAGTGATGCTTTCCAAGCTAACCATTTGCATGGGGCCGTTACATGTTTTTATCAGTTTCGTATTATATGTTCTCCTGGTAGACAACCTAGACTTTGGAACAAGTCACCGTGCTTTTGCATCAGCTCCTTATAGTCTGGTCTTCTATAACAAGAACTTGCCTAACTAGGTTCAGTCTATCACATGCTGACTAGCCTAGAATTGGTATTAAATCTTTTTGTATCACAATAAATGTCAGCGTTTTCTCTGTTTTTGAATTGCACTTTTCTTTCACTGGTATGTTTGTATCAGCATACATTGTCGCATTCACTTTTACTAAAAGCAGTTTTGGTCTGGGTTGCAAGGTTTTAAAATTCATCTTAGAAAGAATATTTACACTACCTGAGCACCCGCATGTAGGTTATTTGTCATTTAATATCCTTCTCATTTACTTTCAGTTAGAGAGTTCAGTAATTTTTCTATTCTTTTTTCTCTGATACTGCATCTACTGTACACAAAATTCTCCCTCTTTGCTTTCTTGGACTGCATCTGTTTTTCTTTGTGATTTGCTTTGATTCCTACAGCATAATGGTTGCTTTTCTTGCATTTTCTTACGTAATGCTGCATTCCACTTTATTTATCATTTTACACTGTCTCCTTGCATTTTTTCATGTATTGTGCTCATTTTTTTCGACTTGGGCTTGTCCTGCTTTTTTAGTGTATTTGAAGTGCAAGTGCCATGACTGTCAAGTTCTTTAGCTTGTGTTTTAACTGTCTCTCACGGCACTACTCAATGATACAACCTTTTTTCAACTCAGGATTTTCGTCTCATAACAGCCTCTCAGCGCATTATCTGGAATCCCACGCACAACCTGATTTTTTTAAAAACAAATCAGTCAGCCCTTCCAATTTACTCATCTTGCTTCTACTGCAGTATTGTGCTACATATTGGTCTGCTGTTTCACTGCTTTTCTGGAAGCCTGTAAAAAACCTGTGCCTCTCAAAAGTAAAATTGAGCCTTGAATTTCAATATGCTTCACATTTTTCCATTATTTTGTTCAATTTCATATTATTTGCATTGCCTTCAAACTTAAAATTATTATACACATCCAATGGTTCTTTACTGACTACATGTAGAATAATAAACACTTTCATTTTATCACTTTTTCTTTTTGCTTCAATCACAGCGAGATACACTTCAAATCTCTATTTAAATCTGTTCACTTTTGGTGGAGGCTGTATTCCTTCCATTGTTATACTCTACACTAGTTTTAGTTAGTGCTTGTTGGGATTTGTGGGTTACTGACAAACTTGTTCAAAAAATTCTTTGCATCCCTCTTCCAATCCACTACTTCTGACACCATGTGATGATCTTATTAGGTCTGTAATTCAACTATCATACACGATTGAAAGAGATGGTAATATTAAAGGTACACCGAGGCCCTACACTTTTATATCATTATATTCAAGCACCCGTCAGTCTCCCTTACTCTTGCTCCAGTTTGCCCCCACATACCACTCACTCAAAGACATTACCAAGCAAATCACAAAGAAAATTAAGATGCTAAATTTTATGTAGATGCAATACTCTTTTCCTAACCTTTGTGGGGTCACTGCCCAATTTTTCAAATGGCAGTGTGTTTGCAACCCACTGCCGGGCAGGATATCTCCCTCCTTCAATTTTGTGCAATCCTCTGAGAATGGTAAATGGGAATTTAGAGTGATTGTCAATGCGGGGGGTGAAGGTGTGTGTATGGGGATGAGTGGAGGGAGGTTTTACCACACAATTGCGAGAGTGTTAGAGCCAAAACATTATGTACACTCCTATAGCGTGTCATGTTTAGGGGTATATTAGATGGTAAGCTAACTTTAAGTACACAAATGCAACAAATTGAAGGCAGCAATTATGGACAGATTGAAGACCTGAGTGACTTTGATATTGGCAAGGCCTGTGAGGTGTCATTTGCAGTAGGTACTAACCAACAGTGGTCTGAAGAGGGAAAAGCCACAACTCCCTTACACGGTTATCCCTCCTGGTACAAACCAACAGAAGAGCTACTGTGGCACAAATCTCTCTATCATATAAAAAAATCCTGGGACAAGACAAGACTTTTTTCAAGAGATTTTTTCAAGTCACTCCCTCCTCTCAACCATATTCAACCACGCACACGGTACTCTCACCTGTCCTTCGTGTGAATACTTTTGACAGACACAGTTCCTGCACTCTCAGGTCTTATCAATTTTAACGTTTTCCTCACTTTAAGTTCCCAATTAAAGAAGGTGTATTATGTCCAAATCTTATTGAATAATTTCATCATGAAGGGTTATCAACAAAAAAATGAGTACATGGGCAATCCTAGCACACATAAATGATGAAGTCAAACAAATTAATGCCGAAAATTACGATTGGGTACATGGCAAATTGGTTAAATGCATATCAATAGACTATGCTGAAACAGTAGGTGGTGATGGTGCGGAAGATGAAAACTTCAACTTACAATATCCCGACGAATATCTACAACCGTTAACACCATATGGTCTTCTACCACCCTAATTACTGTAGATAGAAGGATGTATCAAAGAAAGGTAATGTAGTACATCTTCCACAGATAACATTAGGCAACAAAGATCTTGATATGCCATTCGTATTAAAACATTAACAGTCTCCCATTAGAATAGCTTTTGCAAAGACAATTAACAAATCTCAGAGCCAAACATTTGAAAAAGTTGTTTTATTTAATAGAGAGAAAAAAATGAAATTCACGGGCAGTCATACATTGTGTGGTCACGATGAAAGTCCAAACACAGAATCAAAATTCAATGCGATATTGGCAAAAATGTACTTAAAAAAATTGTTTTTACTGAAGTTTTACAGTAAAAGTGTAAGTTTAAAAAGTATTTGCGTGTTAATTTCAAAGCCAATTAGAACAAAATCGTATTATGCAACAAATAACTCTAACTCAACATGAAACATAATTTATTTTCAAATTATTACGTTTTTCTATTTTTTAATATGGTTAATTACTTGCTGTAATGTAAAATAGTTAGTTCTATTATGCATATGTAACAATTCCCATGAAAATAACAATCTGTTTAAATTGTACATCCACATCCCCCATACGCAAGTGGTAGAACCACAAAGAGGCTAGCGTATAGTGAAGGCCCGGGGGTTGGCGAGTGAAGTGAGCAGACGGCAATGCCCCCTAGTGATAGATCATTTTAATGATGGTTATGGGAGTAATGTGTCACAACACACAGTGTGCTGAAACCTACTGTGTATGGAACTGCGTAGCTGCAGGCAGTCACAGAACTGTGCTAACCTCTATTTAGCATTGCAAGCGCCTACAATAGACACAACAGCATTATTACTGGACCTTCGGTCAATGCAAGAAAATGGAAAAGATGGTACCAGGATGTACTCTGAAAGAAAGACTGGTTGAGGAAATGTTATGCTTTGGGCAATTTTCTGCTAGGAAATACTTGGTCTGGGAATTCATGTGGATGTTAATTTGACTCATACTACCTACCTAAGCATCATTGCATCATCACTGCAGGGGTGCATCAGACCATGTGCACCCCTTTCATGGCCAAGGCAATTCCCCAATGAAAGTGTCATAATTTAGAAGAATAATATACTCTGCCACACTGCACGAATTGTATGGGAATGGTCTGAAGAACATGATAAAGAGTACAAGGTTTTGTTTTGGCCTCCAAATAACCCAGCTCTCAATCCAATTGAGCACCAATTAAAATAACAGGTCCAATCTATGACAGCTCCATCTCACAACTTACAGGAGTTAGGGTATCAGTTGCTAATGTCCTGGTGTTAGATAGCAAAGGACACTTTCAGGGATTTCATAGAGTTAATTCCTCAGTGGGTCAGACACACAGAAGAGCAACAGCATATGAGGCAGGTGTATGCTACATACAGTGCAGATATCATATACACTATGACATCACTATCCATTTTGTATTATTTCATTCAGTCTGTCTGTATGATGAGAATTCAAAACCAAAAGGACATTTACTTAGCAAAGTAATAGTCATTTATTTATAATAATGGTGTGTGGATTTTAAGCTGAACTTGTATTCCTTGAAAATAGACTAATGCACCTCATAGAGAAAACCTGGCAGGCTGAAACACTTTGCAACACAATTTCAGTTTTCACCTCTCATCTGAGAGATGCACACAAAATTATCCAATGAACCACAGTATTGCATAATGTGACATTTAAACCGATAATTCCTTTGTCTTTCACTTTCTCTCATAACTATTCAAATATTTTAATCTATAGTAAAGCAGCAGTGTGCATTATTTATGAAACAATCTGCTCTCCTCAACTATGCTGATTCTATTCTCTGTAGTTTTACCCTTACAGAAAAAAATGGGTAAATGCTGTCTTTTCTGTTGCATTTGCATTTTTTGTTAAAGAGCTAGCATTCACATTTTCCATTTTTCACTGAATTTGTAAATGTGTGTTTTATATTCTGACCTTTTCCAAGAGAAAGTGCCCCTAGAATTTCACATACACCAACAAGTGGCACTAAACTGTGAGCCTTACTTCTGGACTTTGCATTTGGAAATCTATATGTTCTTGATAATATAAAGAACAAGTTACATGTATAGTATTTGTTATTTTAGCATCATTTTATATGCAGTAAAGGCATTTTAGATAGATTGGATCATTTCATTTCATCTAAGGCTTCTATAACAGAGGTGGCAGTTCCTCTAATATCCAAGCAGCTGCTTTTCTATTTATGTGTGTTTTTTAGTAGATGTGTTGTCTTATAAAGCACTGCAAAGTTATTTACACATGCTAAACAACATAATAAAATGTACTGGCTATTGCTATAAAAAGAGGGATTTTAGCAATATGTTTGCAGTGATAAAAAAAAGGTGCATCTTCACAGGATCTGTTCAGCAGGCTGTTGTAATGGAGTTTTGGTGACTGCACCACATGTCAGAGACTGTAGCTGCTATTAAGGCAAGTCAATATAATGATCTGAATGACTCTAAAGGTCTTGTATTTCCAACAAAAAAATGGTTGTACAGACGGTATATTACAATCAAGAGTGCATTCAGGTGGCTGACTTGTACATAAAAGAGTGTTACAGACAGTAGAAATCACAGAAAATCCTTTGGATAGTAAAAAAATAGGCACAGCTCAAGATAGTCTACTTGCTGCTAGCGATGACAGTATGAGGCAGGTTAGGAATCTGTTTACGGAGGGTATATCTGGAGCTAAACAGTCCAGTTGTATTGGTTTTACTGCACAAATGAAAGTTTTGAACATAGTGTGTATGTCTTTTTCCATTTATAAGGCTACAACTGCTAAGTAAGTATGCATTACTTTGTCTTGCCTTCTGCTTTCAATATGTGAAAAATATAAACCAAGCACAAGACTGTATGGTGGAGTATCACACAAGCTTGCAATTTGTCTTGACTCCTTTACCTTAAACTCTCCTGTCTTCAGGCAGGCCCACCACCAGAAATATTTGGGCCCCAGACAACTGGGTACATGTGGACCCCTCTGCCTTCCCCCGGGTCCCCACATGCCAAAACCTTCAAATACGTATACAAAATGATCGAAATGTAGTTTATCCGACAGCGACAATGCTGCATTTATGAATACCATACTTGATGAGTTAAGCCTTCTTGCACATCAAAGTTTGACTGCGAGAAGGAAAGCCAGTGCTATGTATGCCTATGTATTATCTAACGTGTAATGGTACAATTATACCAATGCAATGAATAGGGGTAACATCTGAACATTTTAATATATACTAACGGTTAGGGTTATCTACAATCAGTATGGTAACTTGCTGTATCAGACTTCAAAGTTTATAAAAAATCCGGGTGATCCAGAATCTTTAGTGATACACACAAAACCAACGCACACTCGTCACTGCTTTAAAAGCAACAATAAACACCCAATTGAATGAATTATCAAACTACGGAGACGGACTTCTACTACACCATACATGTCAACATCCACGATAGTGCACAACAATATCGCTGTTGTCTGAGACAGAACAGCGCTTGTGTGTGTGAAACGGAAGTATTCAATTACAGCGGCAAAGTCAATCCATTGTACCCTGTACAAGAAACATACTACACTGAGCGTGGGCCAAACACTCTTCTTGAGGGCTCACCTCCCAGCTGCCCGCGAGTGCTTGCTCATACTCTCTCTCTGTTTTCTCATGCACTGGCTTTCTCCTCCTTCCATGCAACCTCCACTTCTTTATCTTTACTTTCTCTTCCTCCTCCTACTAGCCGCCTTGCGCTCTATTTATGATGGGGATGTGTTTTGCCTGTGGCAATCAGACAGCTCCCGGGAACAATTCCAAATGTGGACAGTTTCTCACCTGTGCACTTAGGGTCATCACGAAGGTCACATCATGAATTCTCCAGGAACCGCTTCAGCCACACAACCACGCTTCCTCGCTAAGCCGAGAGTGCGGCGATTATTTATTTTAAAACTGGGCCTTTTGACATGAGCTGTGAACCCACTATACCACATTCCAACCCCATAAGCCTCCAGATGCACAGGAAGGCTCCATGCCACTGCCAACCCTGTGCAACTGGCGGCCCAGGTCCACAGCTCAGCCACACTACAACTGCACTAAATCTACTAAATAATAAAAGCACTAAAATAACCCCCACACTAAAACCAATACAAGCCCCTCTTGTAAAAATAGGACATAAAAGAATAAGAACTTTAAAATGACAATAAAAACAATCAATAAATAAATGTCCATTAAATAGCTCTGTCCTTTAAAATATCCTCCGCTGGCTTGGGTCCATGGGTTCTTTAAAACGTCTGGCACCAATTCCACTTGCTGCTCTGTCTCCTCTTCAGACTCCACTGCCAGCTCATTCCACCACGGCCACCAAATATGATGATGCAGGTTCCACTCCAAGCTTCCCTCTTCCTTCTGGGTGCTCTGAAACCCGACACCATCAGTAATGTTACCAATGAGTTTGGCAATGAGGCACAAACAATGGAGCAATGGGATGGTGTAAAAAAGGTGCTAAGTGCTTTTATTTAAAAATCAACAAAACAGTGTTCAAATAAATAGTGCAGTGCTTTAAATCTTCAATACATAAATAATCCATAAAATGAGTGAAGTAGTGGAGGTTAAAAATCCAATAAATAGAAAAAAAAATCTTTCCTTTAAAAAACACGACAAGGTTAAAATAACGGCTGGAAGCAGTCTTTTAAAAACACAAAGCCCGGTGTCTTCTTTTTACCTGGCAGCTTCCCTGCTTCTCCCATCAGGCTTTGCAACAGGAGAGTCGCCCTACCTGCAGCTGACCTTCTTCCCACATGACAGATCTGGAGGCTTCCCGATCCCTGGCTTCGGTTTAGCACTTTCCAGATCGAGACTTGGCTTCCCCAATGACCAGGACGCTCACGTTGTGGAATTCACTTTCCAAGTCTCCCGGCTCCCGCTGTCTTCGGCGGCGAGCCATCCTCCTTTTGGTCATTCCCGCTCCTCCAAATGCTCAGTGGGAGCGACCACTACCAGCAGCCCAAGATGTCAGCCAAACACCCTGCTAGGGCTCACTGTCCAACTGTCTGCGAGCACTCGCTTGCTCTCTCACTCTCACACTCTCACTCTCTCTCTCTCACACACACCGGCTTTCTCCACACTGCTTCCTGCTTTCTTCCTCTGCAACCTCCGTCTTTCTTTTCAATCTTCCTCCCTACTAACCACCTTGCGCTTCTGTTTATCACGGGGACGTGGGTCAGCTGTGGCAATCAGTAGTTCCCAGAAACAATTACAGATGCGGACAACTCCACACCTGTGCACTTAAGCAAGGACCGCCCACATCACAAATCACCCTGGGAACCACTTCATCCACACACCACCACGCCCCCTTGCAAAGTTGCGAGTGCGGCGATTATTTATTTTAAAAAGTGGCCTTTGACATGAGCTGTGGACCCGCAATACCACACCCTTCCAAAGAAATCCCAGGTGAGCTGTCTAAATGTCTATTGTCCCATTGCACTCACCCCTATTGTAATGAAATGCTTTGAGAGACTAGTCATGGCACACATTCAATTCCAGCAACCCTTGACCCCCTACAGTATGCTTACTGCCAAAATCAGTCTACTGATGATGCAGTCAATGCTGCCATCTACACAATCCTCACACACCTGGAAAAAAGACACACATATGTAAGAATGCTGTTTATTGACTATAGCTCAGCGTTCAATACAGTTGTCTCATGGAAACTGAGTAATAAACTTGTCTCGCTTGGACTGACATCATCCCTCTGCAGCTGGGTACTGAATTTCCTTACAGACAGACCCCAGTCAGTGTGAGTGGAAAACCAAACATCAGGCACAAGGACAATCAAGACTGGCTACCCCAAGGCTGTGTGCTAAGTCCACTGCTCTACACCTTGTTTACCTATGACTGTGTGGCCTCTCAGAACAACACCAGCATCATTAAATTTGCTGATGACACTACAGTTATAGGGTTGATTACTGGGGTGTGGAGGCAGAATATAGGACAGTGGCATGACTCATGGCCAGGTGTCAGGAAAACAATCTCTTTCTGAATAAAGATAAAACCAAGGACATGATTATCGACCCAAGGAAGAGGAAGCTGTAGCATAGTTCCATCTACATCGGTGAGGCCGAGGTGGAGAGAGTAAAAATCTTCAAATTCCTTGAAACCCACATCAGTGAGGACCTGACTTGGTCTTACAATACACAACAACTCATTAACTGAGCACACAAAAGACTGTTCTTTCTGAGGAAGATGGAGAAATCTGGCTTGTCAACCAAAATTTTCATCAGTTTCTACAAGGGAACAATAGAGAGTGTTATCACCTGCTCTATTATTGTATGGCATGGTAACTGCTCTTTGCAGGAAAGGAAGACACTCCATTGTGTAATTAAAACTGCACAGCACATCTCTGGAGCAACCTTCTCCTCCCTACAGGACAACTATACTAGTAGGGTGATCAGGAGGGAGTGCTACATAATTGAAGACAATACTCATCCTCAACACACGCTTTTCACACTGCTTCCCTCAGGGAGGCTCTACAGGAGTGTGAAATCATGCACCACAAGACTGACGCATAGTTTTTTTCCACAAGCAATCACAGTCCTCAGCAATGCTAAAAGTTAATGTCAATCCAAACCACAACTTGTAGCCTCATAAATGGTACTGACTGCTGCGGTATGTCATCAGGCACTGTGCACCTTATTTTGTAATGTTACAATTGTAATTGTGATTTGTTTTTATACTTCTTTTGTCTTTCTGTCATTATATATGAAGATAAGCAAACAAAGTAAGAATTTCATTACATGGTTTTAACGTGTTTTTACTGTGTATATGACAATAAACTTCTTGTCCTTGTCCTCCAATACAGTAGAGTCCAGGTGATACAATATTCAAGAGCTTAGCTCAAAACTTCAAGGCACTGCAGAGGGTAGTGAGGTCAACATGGAATTTTTACGGTATACAACAGTCTTCAGTTCATGATATACTGTAATTATGAACATCCGGATCGTCTGGATGACTTTGATTTATGCGGGGACGATTCCAGTTCGGCGCGAAGACAATTCTTCATGTTGTCAGTTCGCACACTTCTCGATGGTCCGGGATTTTGCGGGTGATTTTCTATGTAATAAACTTAATAAGTTATAGCGTAATGAAAATTGCATAATTAGATCTGGACCACCCTATATATAACACATGCTACCTTAGAAAAGTAAACTGTATGATAAGATTTCAGCAATCCTGCACAGTCACTTTTCTGTGTCTTCTGTTCTAGCGAATGGTACATGATCATTAGCACTTACACTGCTGGTTTCAGAGATAGTTTTTATTCTCAAGTTTTATGGCTGCTCAACTGCCGCCTGTATCTATAACTTGTTTGTACTTTACTACTGATGACAACACGTAAAGCTGAACTTGAAGTATTCTAATAAGAAACCTGCAAGCAGATGTGTGTATTTGGTTTAAAATAAAATGCCTTAAAGTAGTGTTTGGTGTTGTGACCCACATTTTCCCATATAAGTGTCTTTGTAACCGACCAAAGGGGTAGGGGATCGAGTGAGATCAGGTGAACAAACCTCATAGCGGTGACTACCCTGACCCACTTACTTGATGCACCATCACCCATTACCTTTATAAAAAATAGCAACTTGCAACCCACCAGCGACAACCGGCAACCCACTTTTGTCACTTTTGGAATAAAACCATGGTGTCAAATTACAGATGTTATTACTCTTAAGCCAAAACAAACAGATGGTTGGAAAAATGGTAGATGATTATACTATTTTACTGAAACTGTTGGGATTCAACATCCATGACATAGTTTTAATTTAAAATATGTGTGTCTAATTCTTGATTGACTGCCGCTTGAGCTGAAATATTACATTAGCATGCATTAATTGTTTGCTTATCATGATCCCTGTTATTTCTTCTTAAATAGAGGGATAAATGAATGAGAACATAAGATAGACAGATGCTGATGAGAATGAACTTTGTTGTCAACTGGCCGTATCGCAATAAATTATGTTAATAGCTGGATATTGTTAGGTTCTATTTTAATCAGTATGAAACTCTTTTTTTCTTCCTGTATGTTTAAATAAATCCATATCTTCATGTAAATGCTTTATGCATTTGTAATTTGTAAAGTTTGTAATTGCATTTACCTGTGAACTTGTTTCAGCACTCAGCCTTTACTTGGTAAAGAACACTAAGCCTACAAAATACAAAAGACCACAAAATTAAACTGAATTGAATTTAAGAAAAACAAGAAAATATAATGAAAAGGAGAAGAAAAAACTGTAACAATAATAAAAAGTACAAATAATATATGTATATATTGTACATTAAAGAATAATATTTCATAAGAAGGTTACAGGAGTGGTGCAGAACTTACAGAATACACAGTCAATAGAGTCATATTGAATAATGATTGAGCCTTATGGCTGCCTTTGCATGCACCATCTGTTTTACAGCCACTTTTTTACACCAGTAAAAGGAGAAAATTGGTAAAAATTGACTTTTGAGGAACATTCTGGAACAGTATAAACGCAATAGCCTCTACATCTTCTGATCTTTGCTGTTTTATATTTGATTTGGCTATTTTTCAGTTTCCCATCTAAAGTTTTGTTAATGACTCAAATGCATCTTTGTGATTGAGTACATTGTTCAAAAAGAGAAGATAAATGTAGTATTCATCTGCTTGCCAGTTACCGACCTATTTCCTTTTTCCCCGGCACACAATTTCTTTCCGACAAAAACAAAAAAAGAACTATAACACGTGTGCCCATAGATCTTTTGTACACTTTTTAGAATCTCAACCATCTTGCTTAAAACTGCTTAATGTTTTTTTTGTTTTTTTTGACTGCATGCATAAATAATTCCTTTGCATTTGTCAGCATTTCCAGTTATTTTTATATTATTGGCATTCTTGAAATTATGCAAAAAATGATTCCAGATAACAATTAATTTGTATATAGTTTTTACAACTTCTTCAGCCTTGATTGTAAGCTAATCATATGACTACCTTTATTTTTTAGTTAATTGTAAAGCCCATAAAAGTTCTAAAATGTCTGCTAAACATACCAGCATGCCCATGAAAGATAATTTAAAATTGTAAAGTATGTTAAAATGCAAATCAACATCATCTTAAATAAGTTTCCATAATGAGCACATTTGTTTTATCTGCAACACAGCGTTGAGGCTGTTATAGATCTGCTATAAAAGAAGGCTGTTGGTGTTTTTTGCTAATGGTGAGACAATAAACTTCAAAAAGGCAGAAAGCAGTCAAGGCTAGCCTAGGACTTTTATCTAAAGGATCATTTTAAATCAAAAAATCAAAAAGCATTAGGTGAAGATGAATTGTGCCTTCTTTGTGTCAGTTCATTTTATTTTTATGTGTATTGTTTATTTTTTAATATTTTATTCTGTGATATCATTGTGTTATCATTTTAGAATAAGTTTTCTTAAGCCCTATTCGGATGGGATAAGCTTTCAGGACATATGTCTGTAAAGTCACTGTTACGACGCAACATCTGTGATTTATTTATTTATTGGATTTTATTGATTTTATTGGAATCAAATAACATCCCATACAAATAAGTCACGTTTTACAAAAATAGATTTGAAACAAATCAAACCCCACCCATGAGAAAGAGAGCTAGGCCAGCAGAGTAAAACATTAAGCTGGTAAAAATAACTAAATAGATGAATTAAACATCTGTGATTTTTACTATCAACACACACAAGATAAAATGTGCCTTCTACAGATATGCAATGTTGGGAACATCAGATGATAAGAAACACCTCCCTTTTCACATTGTAGATTTCATATTCCTGAGCAATGGTCTTTAGCCACAAGGTCTATTCTTGACAAGAAATGTGTTCTAGCCAGTAAATAGCCCTTTTAGAAGAGAACATCTATTTACTGCCTGGATAAAGAAATCCTGCCATGTCTATGCTAGTTGATCATGTTTAAGCTGAGAATGCTCTGATGCACTTTAAAACAAGACAAGCAACAATACAAGCTAGTTCAGAAGGCAATGTGCTAGATTGGTATGAGCAAGATAAAATGAAACAAAACTGCTATTTGTGTATGCTGAACTTTAAATGCCTAAGATATTTCAATTAACAAAAATAGGAATAAAACAATTGAAAGATTAGATAAGATGATAATCCTTTCATAAGACACAAATCCAATAGTGAATGATGCCTTTAAATGATAGGTATAAGTAGTCTGAGCAGATTGGCCCATCTGCACTTTCTGCTGTGTTCCTAATCATTTTAGACTGTAAAGATAAAAATTCAATTCCTGAAGGAGACTTTATTCTCTACAAAAAATATTGCTGCTCACCTCAGAGATGAATTACTAAAACTACATGCATTTATAAATAAGAAAAAAGGTCTCAGTGTTTTGTTTTTTTGTTTTTGCTTAACAATGATACGCATGGAACATCCATCCATCCATTATCCAACCCACTATATCCTAACTACAGGGTCACAGGGGTGTGCTGGAGCCAATCCCAGCCAACACTGGGCACAAGGCAGAAAACAAACACCGGGTAAGGCGACAGCCCACCGCAGGGCACATACACACACACACACAGCACACACTAGGGACAATTTAGGATCACCAATGCACCTAACCTGCATGTCTTTGGACTGTGGGAGGAAACCGGAGCACCCAAAGGAAACCCACACAGACACGGGGAGAACATGCAAACTTCACACAGGGAGGACCCGGAAAGCGAACCCAGGTCTCCTTACTGCGAGGCAGCAGCGCTACCACTGCACCATCATCCCGCCCACACATGGAACAATTACTTTACAATTAAGTGTTAAAGCTCACAAATGTAAGTTTTTGCAATAACTAAAATGTAATGATTAACCAAATCATTACATTATGCCTGCTGCTTTATCAGACGTGAAAACAGTATATACTGCAGAGAACACAGGTCAGGCAGCTCACACTGGAGAAAAAGGTTAGCTACAAAAATATTCAGCTAACTCATCCCTGACTCCAGTTCATAATAATAAAAAAAAAAAATAATGATTAAACATTTATATTTCTTCCTGTATTTTTGTACTGTTTCTGTTAGCAGAAGAATAGATAAAATGCTATCTTTGTCATTATATAATTCCTACTAGATTTAGATTTCTGTAGAATTTCAAAAATGTTTTATGCTTTGATGTGGGTGCTCACTAGAAAATTTGAATTTTTTTTGCCCACTCTTCCCTTTCCTTCTTTTTATTCTTCCCTCTTCACTGCTATCATTTTCTTTCTCATTCTCTCTCTCCCTGTCATACAGAGAGAGAGAGAGAGGTTAGGAGCATGTGCTGATACAGCACATAGCCGCACCAACCACATGACAAATCAACTCAGGATCCCCAGATTAGGACCTGAGTGCAGTCATGCAATGGGTGACACCTCAGCACCATAGTTCAGATAAAATGGAACAGTTTGTTCTTTTTTTAGGGTGGCTGGAGTGCCAATTCTGCCACCAACCCCCAGGTTTTCCCTGTAGGTTTTAGGACCTACCTGTAGGGCTGGTTGCAGATTAACATCATACCCAGGACAAAGCAATTGCAGGTTAAGGGTCTTGCTCAGGGGCCCAACAGAGTAGAGTCACTTCGGCTCTGGCCTTTTCATTCTGTCTATGTATGATGTCCATTTTAGAATATCCATCCACATCTAAATGCAGATTACAGATAACTTTATCTAGGTATAATGAATCAGTAATGTATAGGAGTTTCAAAGATACATTTACATTTTCATTTGATACCATTGATCACACTAGTCATATAAATCGCCTTAGTCAGTGGGTGGGCCTCTCCGGCAGTGTCTTAAATTGGTTTGAGTCTCATTTAACAGGTTGAAAATTTTTTGTTAGTTGTGGTAATTATACTTCAAAGACACATGATATTCTATATGGTGTTCCACAAGGCTCTATCCTGGGTCTGCAGCTCTTTTCAATCAACATGCTTCCATTACATCAAATTATCTTGGGGCATAACGTGAGCTACCACAGCTATGCTGATGACACACTGTGTTTATCAATAGCGCCTGATGACTCCGACTCTCTTGTCTTACTGACACAATGTCTTACTTGTGTTTCTCAATGGATGGCAGTAATTTTCTCAAACTAAATAAGGAGAAAACAGAAATCTTAGTGATTGGCAAAAATGGATATAATGAGGATATTAGAAATAAACTTGATCCATTACGCTTAAAAGTCATGACAGAGATAAAGAATCTAGGGGTAATTATTAACTCTGACCTGAATTGTAAATTACATATTAATCAGATCACTAGGACAGCGTTTTTTTTACTTAAGAAATAAAGCAAAAATTAGATCCCTTATAACTTTGGAAGATGCTGTAAAATTAGTTCACGCTTTTGTTTTCAGTTAACTAGATTACTGTAACTCACTCCTCTCAGGACTACCAAGAAAGACATCAATCAATTGCAATGAGGCAGAATGGCACAGCAAGAATCTTAACTAGGAAAAGAAAATCTGAACACATCTCTCCAGTTCTGATGTCACTACATTGGTAACCTGTGTCATTTAGAATTGACTTTAAAATACTGCTTATAGTTTACAAAGCCTTAAATAATCTCGCTCCATCCTATATTTCAGAATGTCTTTTACCTTACACTCCAAATCATAACCTTAGATCTTCAAATAAGTGTCTAATTATAATTCCAAGAGCTAAACTTAAAAGAAGTGGTGAGGCAGCCTTCTGCTGTTATGCACCTAAAATCTGGAATGGGTTAATATGATGGAGCACTTTAAAAAAACTGCTAAAAACCCATTATTTTAATATGACTTTCTTATAGCTTCATTTTAGTGTAACCCTGATATTCTGTATGCATTTAATTATCATTTTTATCATGGCTCCACGATCCATACTAACCCCTACTTTCTCTGTTGTTCTTTTTCCAGTTTTCTGTGGTGGTGATCTGCTCCACCACCACCAGACCAAAGCACCAGGCAGTCCTAACATTGATGGATCGAAGGTCAGATGTTCACATGACCATCATCATCTAATTCGTCCATGTAAAGCCAGAAAACCATGACGACTGATTGAGATCATTAATGTTTGGTAGAATGCCTAGTGGGGACTGGGTGGACTCGAGGCCTCTGAACCCCTGCAGATGTTTTTTGTTTTTCCTCCAACCATCTGGAGTTTGTGTTTTCTTTGTTTTTTCTGTCCTACTGAACAACGGACCATACTTTATTCTTTGTTAGTTAGAATTGCCTTACCTTATTTTTATATTTTTTTTCTTTTTCAGCTTGCATAGCACTTTGAGCTACATGAATTGTATCAAAATGTGTTTTATAAATAAATGTTGTTGTTGTTGTAGGACATTACTTATTACATTCAGCCCAAAGAAAAACATTTAAAGCGGAATAATAAGAATTAAGTATCCCAGACCATGTAAACACGAACAAGAATGTGTAGCTTAAAAGAAGAAACGGAAAAATGTATATCCCCTTTCTAACACCTGGCTGCCCTCAATTTAAAAATGATTGTCAGCTACAATGACCACTTCTGAAGCATCCAGTTTGTGCTTTTCTTGTTGCTGTGTCTGAGGTAGGGAAGAGTGACATTTTTACGAAGAATGCAGGTAGGTAGGAAGATGGTGTTTTGTTGGTGGTCCGAAGATGAATCCCATTTTGAAAGAAGTAGGAAGGAGAATAGAATTTTGCTGCAGGAGGTGGGGAGGTTTTATTGGATGACTGATGCTGTTTTTTGCAGAGGACAGAGGCAGGACAAAGTTTTGCCAGAGGAAGGACGTTTTGTTGGAGAGAGGGGGATGTCCTAATGTGGACACCATACCTATGAGTCCATTTCCCAACTTTCTTGCCAATTCTAGATCCATTTGTTTCTATGTAGCTTTAAAACAACTCTTGGAATACCTTCCAATCATGCCTAGAATTAACACCAAATTAGAAAATTGCCTTGTAGCCCCTTGTGTCCTTGTTATACCCTAAGCAAGCTTCCACACTTCCATTTCTCTTTTGGGAAGCACATACCCAGGTATCTGCTGCCAATCTGAGGGTCTTTTTAAACTATTGTCAGCTGTCAGTGGGCTCTCTTTTACTTTGAGTGTTAAGTGTTGTAGAATTTGTTTGGTTACGTGGATCGTCCTGGAATGATCTGTCTCCTCTACTGGTGCCCCTGTCTGTAGAGTAATAGGAGAAATGAAATCAGCAAAACTAATATTTAAATAAATAATGTGATACTATCTAGAGACACAGATGTGGAATAAAGAAATGCCTTCTGAGAGAATTGACAGTTGATTGATGATGATTTTTGCACAGTTTTTAGTAATTGCTCATAATTATTTTAGTTTTTGTGATGTTTACAGGTGGAATTCTATTTTTTCCAATTTGGTGTCCAACCTGACTACTACCCCATTGTGTCAAGGAGTATGGTTACATTATGTATTGGATGTGATCTCATTACAGACTTGTGACTCAAAGAAAAAGTGGTCAATTGGTCCTGGCAACTGTTTTTGGTGGACTATAAAAGCAGACCTGAAAGGCTGGTCAGACAGTTGCTTCTTTTGTTTTTTCTTTGAAATTACCAAACTAATTTAAATGAACTGCCTGTGCAGTTTACATGTTATGTTCTTTTCATGTTTGAACATGTTTTGTTCTTCTGCTTTTATTTATTTGTTTAAGTCAGATTGTGCTTTATTTTTTACAGAACCTAGGTGTTTAAACCCATTACAGATGTGCCTATGCTAAAAGTATAGGAGGTGCAACATCCTCTTGTGAGCTCTAAGTAGTTCTTCTGTTTAGCATTCTATTTCCACACTAGTGATAAGGGTCTGTTGGGATTTTTATACCATTCTCTGTACTTTGGGTTATGTTTTTCTTACTGCTAAAAACTTGGTCAATCAGAATTTTTTTTCTTTACTTTGTGAGAGCAGATAGCACTATGCCAGCACTTAACCTGACACAGACAGATACAGGAGGCACACTTATAAAAACACAAATGTTTTGATTTATTCTTTGTTTGTGTGAAATGTCTTCTCCTTTCCTATGAGCACACAACACAATCCCCAAAGCACAAAACACACCACAATTCTTACTTCTCTTCACTCTATCTTCACCTCTCCTTTCCAGCAAGCTTCGTCCATTACCACCCGACTCTTTCTCCCAGAATAGTGTCTGCTGGTCTCTTATATAGATCACCATGAAGTGCTCCAGGTGCTCGTTGACCTACTTCCGGCAGGAAGAACTGCCTACGCGGGCTCAGGAACAATTGCAGCACACCCTATCAGCATCCCTGGATCCCAGCAGGGCTGTAACAAACTTCAATTCCCATGAAGCCCTGCCATCTAGCGTTCCGGGGGAGGTGATACTCTGTCCACACTTGCTCCCTAAGTCCTTCCAAGGCAGAGTTGTCCCGGCCGGGCCAGGGTAGCAGCCATCCATGACAGCTTGCCTGCTAATTGTGTCACCTAACTAATGCTGAAATCAGACGTTCTGAAAAAAAAAAGTTGAAGATGAAGGATTGCATTTTCCAGTACATTTTCTGAAGGTGAAATTATGTTTTAGCAACTCCACTAATTTTCCAGAGAGTGAGTTACATTCCCAGTTGAGTTTCTCACAGTAGCTATTGTCCTGAGTTAGATCAACAAATGTTTCTTCTTAGCCATTCCTGATTCTGTAATAATGCAATAACTGGAGAAGTCAAGGATATTTACAAAGAAATTAAAGGAAGTATTATGTGAGCAAATGCTGCTTACATGAACTTAGACCTCCTCAATTACACTTCTTCTTCTTCTTCTTCTTCTCGGCTGCTCCCATCAGGGGTTGCCACAGCAGATCCTCTTCTTCCAGATCTTTCTGTCCTCTGCATCTTGTTCTGTTACACCCATCACATGCATGTCAACTCTCACCACATCCATAAACCTTCGCTTAGGCCTTCCTCTTTTCCTCCGCAATTACACACAGTAATTAATTACACAAACTCTCACATACCTATAAATACTAAATAATCTTAACAGACACTTCCATCACAATAACTATTTCATATTACAATAACTTTTTCTCCAATTTCTCTAATGTCTTTACATAAAAAAAACCCTTGCAAAATACATTTAAGAGGTGCTAACCACATACATGAAAGTGTGAGTTTAAATCAGATTCTGCCCTATTGAAGGCTGATAATGTATGCTGGCAGAATAAATACTACTGTACATATAATTGATTAGAAAGAGGAAAGACATTGCTATCCAGAAGAAAGAAAAAGCAGTTGCTTAATTAGCTAGGGTGCAAAGTTGGACTCAACTGTTATGATGGTCGCTTTCTCAATATATACAGTTCTCCATTTTGCTCAGAAAGAAACGTTCAATGTTTAATCCTCAGCACTGAAAATGGTAAGCTTTTTATCAGCTCTCATTCTTCGAGCAAACATGCAAGCAGTCTTGTTGAAAATGTTGAAGAAATATTTGATACCAAAAATCATTTATTTTTAACTTTTGTTGGCCTGCTGCTTTTATTAGATGTTATCGAAAAAACATTTCTGAATGAAACCAGAAATACTGCCTTCAAAGGAAAATGTTGTTGATCACTGCCTTCCCACTCACAGTTCTAGAATAGAGAAGGCTCCTCCACATATAATTAACCATGTAGATGCCAAGGCAGTGACAAACGGAAAAAAGACTTAATAATTACAATATTTAGCCTTTCTGTCAAAAGGCTAATCAATTTAATTATACTAACTTAGCAACAGAGAAAACCATACATTCAAGTAAGTTCATTCACAGTCTAACCTCAGCATTAGATGTGGGGCCTATCAAGGCTTGACCTGCCTTTCGAGTGCAGAAGAGACAAATATGCATCACACACTATTACATTCCCTTATTGTAAAACTCCAGCATTATTGTTTTTGAATATGCTGCACCTGCAGTGAATGGCTGAAGAGGGACCACCATCAACAAACTGACAATAAGCAAAATACAATTTTAGGACAAATATTTTAGGTTCATTAAGATGATAAAGCTATTATCATGATGGTCGAGAACACGAGAGTTACACTGTTCAGAAAGAAAACTTCTTGGCTGTTTCCATAATATCATCTTTCCATTTTCAATCAAATAAGGTCAAGGAAAGACTCCAGTGAGTTGTGTAAGACAAAAAACAAATATTAACTTTGTTGGTCTATGATTTGATCTTGGGCATTTACGAGTCAAGGGAAAGTTTGCAAAACATTAAGGGGAGAATGTGATGAGTTTACAAGAGAAGAGCAGGACACTAAATTTGCTAGGATCTACAAAAAGATATCAATATAGAATTAAACATTGCAATTTAAGAAAATCTGAACTTTAACTCCTTGTAACACACCATGAAAAAAGAACTTTCATCAGCACTTCTTTAACAATGCTGCTTATGCTCTCTCTGACACAATAACACTGAGAATTTCCAGTGAGTGAATTACTCAGCCAAAGTGTGTCAAGAAATGCTGTCGGATTTATACCAATAGCAATCTTCTCTTCTTCTTTTTTCAGCTACTTCCGTTAGGGTTTGCCAAAATGGATTATCTTTATAACTTCCTGTCCTCTGCATCTTGCTCTGTTACACCTATCACCTGCATGTCTGTGCTTGTATAATGCCTCATGACTGTGACTGCCAAGTCAGAAGTTTTCATTTCTTTTTTTTTTTACAGTTTTGTTTGTTTTTAGTCATTCTGGTGTGTGTTCAAACTATATATATATATATATATATATATATATATATATATATATATATATATATATATATATATATATATATATATATATATATATATATATATAGTAAAAGAGTAAGCAACAAACAACATAAAGGTTTGGGGTTTCCGGCCCCGTATATTGTAGTACTTTCCAGTTTTTGTTCAGGTCAGAGTACATAAAGAATGTAGATTCCAGTGCATGACAGCAAAAGATGGTGTCGGTGGCCATTTATGGAGGCGGGGCCGGAAGTGGAGGAATGCTGGGAAGGAGCCGTGGTGCAAGATGGGATTGATGATGTCAGGAGTAGTGGACGGAGGAAGGGCGGAAGTAACGCAATGCGGGCAGTTGTAGGAGGGAGACTCATGGCGGCGGTGCGTCTTTTTTTCTGTAAGAGAAAGGAGAAAGGTTAGTACCCCGCCACTCGCTGCTGGCGTATGTCTTCCCGAACCTATTAAGGTCCGTCCGCGGCCCCCTACTCGCGCTTGCGTGACAATATATATATATACAGTATATATATATATATTTACAGTAATCCCTCGCTATATCGCGCTTCGACTTTCGCGGCTTCACTCTATCGCGGATTTTATATGTAAGCATATCTAAATATATCATGCGGATTGTTCGCTGCTTCGCGGGTTCTGTGGACAATGGGTCTTTTTACTTCCTGTACATGCTTCCTCAGTTAGTTTGTCCATTTCATACAAGGGACGCTATTGGTGGATGGCTGAGAAGCTAACTAATCAGAGCACGCAGTTAAGTTCCTGTGTGCTGAATGGCTCAGCGACGGAGCGCTGAATTCGATTCTGCGGCGTTAACCGGGAAGTCTCGTCTCGCTCATTCAGCATCAACGTGTTTCTCTGTGTAAAGAGTTAACTTTTGTGCTCTTTTGTGTTTATTTTTGTGCATAGTCAAGCCCTTCATTATGGCTCCAAAACGATCTGCTCCTGCTACTGCTTCAGGGGCTGTGCCCAAGCGCCAACGGAAGATGTTGTTGTGCAGTAAAACTAAACTCATCGTTATCGGACACGTCATCGTGTCATTGTTGGTGAATAACCATAATTAATTTTCTACTTACAGTACTTAGTACATGTATGTACGTTTAGTGTCACTGTACACACTTTTACTGTATACAATTTTTCTTGCATTGTACGCATTTATTGCTGGTGGCCTGTCTATCGTAATGTCTGTAACATATGTGATATCAGAGACGCTCGATACGTTTTACTGTATATAAACAGTGTGTTTACATACATAATTTCAATGAATCTTACCTAATATCTAAGAGAATAGAAAGAGTTTATGCTGTATAACGGTGCAGGGAATATTTATAAACAGTGTGGGAGAGTTTATAAGGGCTTAAAATATATAAAAATAACCATACAAACATATGGTTTCTACTTCGCGGATTTTCACCTATCGCAGGGGGGTCTGGAACGCAACCCCTGCGATCGAGGAGGGATTACTGTATATCTATATTAATAAAAGGCAAAGCCCTCACTGACTGACTGACTGACTGACTGACTGACTGACTGACTGACTCACTCACTCACTCACTGACTCATCACTAATTCTCCAACTTCCTGTGTAGGTAGAAGGCTGAAATTTGGCAGCCTTATTCCTTACAGCTTACTTACAAAAGTTAAGCAGGTTTCATTTCAAAATTCTATGTGTAATGGTCATAACGGTCGACAACGTCCGCCATGTTGAACTTTATTATTTATGGCCCCATCTTCACGAAATTTGGTAGGCAGCTTCCCTGCGCTAACCGAAACTGATGTACATTCTTATTTCAGTGGTATGACGCCACTGTCGGCCACCATATTGAACTTTCCAACGTCACTAATTCTCCAACTTCTCGTGTAGGTTGAAGGCTGAAATTTGGCAGGCTCATTCCTTACTGCTTACTTACAAAAGTTAAGCACGTTTCATTTCGAAATTCTATGTGTAACGGTCATAATGATCTACAACATTCGCCATGTTGAACTTTCTTATTTATGGCCCCATCTTCACGGAATTTGTTAGGTGGCTTCAATGCGCTAACCGAAACCAATGTACGTACTTATTTCGGTGGTATGACGCCACTGTCGGCTGCCATATTGAACTTTCCAACGGCCTTTGTTACTTATGGGCCCATCTTCAAGAAATTTGGTACGTGGGTTCTCAACGCTAACTGAATCCTACTTACGTACATATATACGTCCATAGCCTGCAGCTCAGTCACCGTGTGAGGTGGCATTGGGTCCCCCATCCCGACGCCTCCCATGTTGTTGGCTGCCTGCCTATATAAGGCCATCCGTCGCTCCGATCTCTACATTCCCTTCCTTGCTTCGCCACAGGATTCATGTCTCCCTACTGATAATTACAGCCTTTTTATTTAATCCACGGCTTTTCAGCTGTTTTATTGCTCGTTTATTACGATTATAGTTATTGTGTAGGTATTTTAGACTTACTTTACATTGTTCAGGTACCCATTTCCTTTATCATTCCAACCATACCCCTATTAACATGTCTATCGAGGTGATCACCATCGATCAAAGAACTGTCACTTAACGAGTGGTTTCCATGCCCAGAGATGGCACCTGCCTTTTCCATTCTCTTTGTTACATATGGCATGGCCATATCAGGCTCATTCTTGATATCCGGAGGAACATTGTGTCTTATGTATTGAATGACTGGGACATGTTCAAGGTGTGGACTGATGACGGTACAGGAGATAATTATACTACACAGGAGCACTATAAGAGTGAAATGCTTAAGCCCTTCACCTATGGTTCTGCATGTGAGTTGATGGCTGCCGCTGAATTGTTCGGTTGTCACTTTCAAGTGTACTGAAATGGCCAAATATTTTACACCTTTTGACAACCGCCAATGCCTCTTAAACATCTTAGATTCACAGGTGACGATTTCAGTAGTGGACACTTTGATGTTTATGAATGTTTAAACTCTCAAAAGCTGGATGTGAAGTTATCGATATAACCGGTTGTATGGTTACAATGCTTGACAGATGCCGAATGTCACTTCAACACAAGTCCTGCAAATACTGTCGTAATTGAAACAAACCATGAAACTCAATCCGATTATGACAGCAGCAATCCAAGCTGTGAGATTTGAAACAAGATTACTGTTCACATGTCCAACTGTACGTTGCATGCTCAAGAGTAAGCTCAGAGCACAGCTTGGTCATATTACATCCGGAGGGCCGAAATGACAATGTTGTATACAAAGAGATCCTTAAAAAATAATTATTGGTATATTTTCCCTCAGTTTAAAAAGGTTTAATTTTCTTCTTAATAACAATTTTAAGGCAGTACTTCGCCGCTGTGAAGCGCAGGTATTTTGCTAGTATATATACACTCACCTAAAGGATTATTAGGAACACCATACTAATACGGTGTTAGACCCCCTTTCGCCTTCAGAACTGCCTTAATTCTACGTGGCATTGATTCAACAAGGTGCTGAAAGCATTCTTTAGAAATGTTGGCCCATATTGATAGGATAGCATCTTGAAGTTGATGGAGATTTGTGGGATGCACATCCAGGGCACGAAGCTCCCGTTCCACCACATCCCAAAGATGCTCTATTGGGTTGAGATCTGGTGAGGGCCATTTTAGAACAGTGAACTCATTGTCATGTTCAGGAAACCAATTTGAAATGATTCGAGCTTTGTGACATGGTGCATTATCCTGCTGGAAGTAGCCATCAGAGGATGGCTACATGGTGGTCATGAAGGGATGGATGTGGTCAGAAACAATGCTCAGGTAGCCCGTGGCATTTAAACGATGCACAATTGGCACTAAGGGGCCTAAAGTGTGCCAAGAAAACATCCCCCACACCATTACACCACCACCACCAGCCTGCACAGTGGTAACAAGGCATGATGGATCCATGTTCTCATTCTGTTTACGCCAAATTCTGACTCTACCATTTGAATGTCTCAACAGAAATCGAGACTCATCAGACCAGGCAACATTTTTAAAGTCTTCAACTGTCCAATTTTGGTGAGCTTGTGCAAATTGTAGCCTCTTTTTCCTATTTGTAGTGGAGATGAGTGGTACCCGGTGGGGTCTTCTGCTGTTGTAGCCCATCCGCCTCAAGGTTGTGTGTGTTGTGGCTTCACAAATGCTTTGCTGCATACCTCGGTTGTAACGAGTGGTTATTTCAGTCAGTTGCTTTTCTATCAGCTTGAATCAGTTGTCCCATTCTCCTCTGACCTCTAGCATCAACAAGGCATTTTCACCCACAGGACTGCCGCATACTGGATGTTTTTCCCTTTTCACACCATTCTTTGTAAACCCTAGAAATGGTTGTGCGTGAAAATCCCAGTAACTGAGCAGATTGTGAAATACTTGGACCGACAAGTCTGGCACCAACAACCATGCCACGCTCAAAATTGCTTAAATCACCTTTCTTTCCCATTCTGACATTCAGTTTGGAGTTCAGGAGATTGTCTTGACCAGGACCACACCCCTAAATGCATTGAAGCAACTGCCATGTGATTGGTTGATTAGATAATTGCATTAATGAGAAATTGAACAGGTGTTCCTAATAATCCTTTAGGTGAGTGTATATATATATACTGTATATATATATATATGTGTATAAACTACTTAAAAAAATTAAAGGAACACTTTGATAACACATTGTTTGATGGAAATGAAAATTATCAGCCTACCGAGGGCTGAATTCAAAGACACCCAGAAAATCAAAGTGAAAAAATTATGTGGCATGCTAGTCCATTTTACCTAAATTTCATTGCAGCAGCTCAAAATCATACTCAGTAGTTTGTATGGCCCCCACGTGCTAGTATGCATGCCTGACAACATTGGGGCATGATCCTAATGAGACGATGGATGGTGTCCTGGGTGCTCTTATCCCAAATTTGGACCAGGGCATCACTGAGCTCCTGGACAGTCTGTGGTGCAACCTGGTGGCATCGGATTGACTGAAACATAATGTTCCAAAGGTGTTCTATTGGATTTAGGTTAGGTGAGCATGGGGGCCAGTCAATGGTATCAATTCCTTCATCCTCCAGGAACTGTCTGCATACTCTCACCACATGAGGCCAGGCATTGTTGTGCACCAGGAGGAACCCAAGACCCACTGAACCAGCATAGGCTCTTACAATGGGTCCAAAGATTTTATCCCGATACCTAATGGCAGTCAAGGTGCCGTTGTCTAGCCTATAGAGGTCTGTGTGTCCCTCCATGGATATGGCTCCCCAGTCCATCAGTGACCCACCATCAAACCGGTCATGCTGAACAATGTTAAAGGCAGCAGAATGTTCTCCACGGCTTCTCCAGACCTTTTCACATCTGTCACATGTGTTCACAGTGAACCTGCTCTCATCTGTGAAAAGCACACAGCACCAGGGATGGACCTGCCAATTCTGGTATTCCATGGCAAATGCCTATTCGAGCTCCACAACCCTGGGCAGTGAGTACAGGGCCCACTAGAGGACGTTGGGCCCTTAGGCCTCCCTCATTAAGTCTGTTTGTGATTGTTTGGTCAGAGATATTCACACCAGTGGCCTGCTGGAGGTCATTTTGTAGAGCTTTGGCAGTGCTCATCTTGTTCCTCCTTGCCCAAAGGAGCAGATACCATTCCTGCTCATGGGTTAAGGACCTTCTATGGCCCTGTCCAGCTCTCCTAGGGTAACCGCCTGTCTCTTGGAATCTCCTCCATGCCCTTGAGACTCTGCTGGGAGACACAGCAAACCTTCTGGCAATGGCACGTATTGATGTGCCATCCTGGAGAAGTTGGACTACCTGTGCACCCTCTGTAGGGTTCAGGTATCGCCTCATGCTACTAGTAGTGACACTGACTGTAGCCAAATGCAAAACTAGTGAAAAAATAGTCAGAAAAGATGAGGATGGAAAAATGTGAGTGGCCTCCACCTGTTAAACCATTCCTGTTTTTGGGGTCGTCTCATTGTTGCCCCTCTAGTGCACCTGTTGTTAATTTCATTAACACAAAAGCAGCTGAAACTGATTAACAACCCCCTCTGCTATTTAACTGACCAGATCAATAGCCCAGAAGTTTCATTGACTTGATGCTATACTCTGATTAAAAAGTGTTCCTTTAATTTTTTAACAGTACATATGTATATATATACTGTATATATATATTGTCACACACGTGCGAGTTGGAGGCAGTCAAAGAGCCTAAAGGTGAGTGAAATCTCGCGAGACAAGGGTTTATCACGTGGTGCTTACCTGACTCTCTTTCTATCTACAGAAAACCGGAAGACAAGTAAAACAGTCTCAAAATCACAAATCCAAAATGGCCGCGATGAGGTCACTTCCGGTTTCCATCTGATGACGTCACTTCCGGTTCCCACTCGATTACTTCAGTCTGCTCCTGGTGACGTTGGTTCCGTGGTCCCGCCTCCAAATGTCACTTTCTGCCAACCACTTCCTCCCATCATCCCATCCTCTATATAAACACCATTTTGTTACAGCATTTCATTCATTTGTGTACTGGAAAAAAGTCATATTTGGATCATTCTTTTCATTTTGTCTGGACGACAATATACGGGGATAAAACCCCAAAACTTTTTCTATTTTGAGGACTCGTTATTTATTACAATTGGCGTAGTCGACAGGATACAATTGTTCATCATGAGCGAAGAACAAGACCTGAATACTGTCCTAAATACGATCAGGGGGGATCTTCAAACCCTGAAGATCCAGATGGGGGAGACCCGAACCCAGTTGGCAGAAGCCGAGGCTCGTTCCTGTGCTGGTGCACAGACGGAGGTGGCTCGGTCACAGCGAATCTAGTTAACACCTTTAACTGAAGGAGATGACATCGAGTCCTATTTTTTGATTTTTGAAAGAACGCAAGCGAATACTTGGCCGAGGTCGGAGTGGGCGTACCTACTGGCTCCCTATTTGAAGGGAACGGCGCAGAGGGCTTATTACGACTTAACCGAGGAACAGGCAGCCAACTATGACGCTCTGAAGACTGAGGTGTTCAAGCGCTACGGCGTTTCATCCGAACAACAGGCGAGAGAGTGGAGGGAGTGGCAGTTTGATCCCGAAAGGCCGATAAGAACGCAGGGCTTTGAAGCTTGGGGAAAGGTGTGTTGCTGGCTACGGTCCGACATTAACTCCTCCCATAAAATAGCGGAGCTCCTTGCATGTGAGACCTTCGTCCATGCCCTCCCTGACCACATCGCCCACCAAATAAGAAAACAAACCTACGAGGATATGGACACCCTAATTCAGATAACGGAGCGTCATTGGGCGGCCAGTAAATCGGGGCGGTCAGAACGGACTTCTCGCCGAACCCAACAGATACGTGGGGCAGTCCCTGAGCCCCCCGACAAACTCCCGAACCTGCCGTTCGTAGAAGGGACAGACCAGCCGGCCCCCCTCGCTGTTTCAAGTGCGGGGAGATCGGACATCTGTCCCCGAGCTGTGCCTACGAGCCGATGGATTGCTCGATAGTAAGGGGAGAAAGGTACTGTGCCACAGTGAATAACCCTCTGTCTCTTCCATATACAGGTGCAGTTATTATAAATGGCAGAAAGGTAAGGGCAATGTTTGACTCCGGGAGTAACATTTCCATTGTTGCTACCCGTTACGTATTACCGCAACAGTGGACTAAGGAGAAAACTAGTCTAAAGTGTATACATGGGGATATTAAATATTACAAAACCGCCAGGTGTGTGATATCAGTAGAATATAAAATAATATCTATGGCTATGGCAGGTGAAAATGGTACTTTCCACACTAGCAGCAGCAGGGCTTTGTATTAATCCAAAGAAATGTTTCTTTGGATTGAGAGAAGCCAAATATTTGGGCTATCTGGTGGGGGGAGGTGTCGTGAAGCCACAATGTCTTAAAATTGATGCCATCATAAATTGGCCCCGTCCGATTAATAAGCGGCAAGTACAAGCATTTTTGGGATTAGCTGGTTACTATCATCGCTTTGTGCCACATTTCTCAGAAATTGCTACGCCTTTATCTAATTTGACAAAGAAACGGGCACCTATAAAAGTGGTATGGGATGATATAGTAGATAAAGCATTTAGTGACTTAAAATCGGCCCTTACGTCAGCACCTGTTTTAAAATCTCCTGACTTTTCTCTTCCTTTTGTTCTCCAGACCGATGCATCGGCCACAGGACTGGGTGCGTGTTGAGCCAATGTATCGACGGTGCTGAACACCCCGTTATGTATCTGAGCCGGAAACTGCTGGACCGTGAGACGAAGTATGCTGCGGTGGAGCGAGAGGCCTTGGCGATTAAGTGGGCTATCTCATCATTAAGGTACTACCTATTGGGGCGAGAGTTTACTCTGGTGACGGACCATGCCGCTTTACAGTGGATGTCCCTTCATCGGGAGTCAAATCCTCGCGTCACTAGGTGGTTTTTGGATCTTCAACCGTACCGTTTTAGCGTTACTTATCGTAGAGGTTCCTTGCAGGCCAACGCAGATGCTCTCTCCTGGGTTCACGACCTCTCCGTGCAGGTCGCCCGACCAGATGGGTCTGGGCTGAGGGGGGGGGTCATGTCACACACGTGCAAGTTGGAGGCAGTCAAAGAGCCTAAAGGTGAGTGAAATCTCGCGAGACAAGGGTTTATCACATGGTGCTTACCTGACTCTCTTTCTATCTTCAGAAAACCTAAAGACAAGTAAAACAGTCTCAAAATCACAAATCCAAAATGGCCGTGATGAGGTCACTTCCGGTTTCCATCTGATGACATCACTTCCGGCTCCCACTCGATTACTTCAGTCTGCTCCTGGTGACGTTGGTTCCGTGGTCCCGCCTCCAAACGTCACTTCCTGCCAACCACTTCCTCCCATCATCCCATCCTCTATATAAACGCCATTTTGTTACAGCATTTCATTCATTTGTGTACTGGAAAAAAGTCATATTTGGATCAATCTTTTCATTTTGTCTGGACAACAATATACGGGGATAAAACCCCAAAACTTTTTCTATTTTGAGGACTCGTTATTTATTACAATATATATATATACTGTATCTATTATATAATCATGATGGATGATGGATATATATGATCATATTGGAGAGACACTTTGAAGTCCCGCGAGACTACTTTCACATCACGTCCTACTTACAAACAATTTCTCGGAGACACTTTAATGTCCCGCGAGACAAGGAAGTGAGACAAAAGAACAGCTGCTGTAGGGGCTTTTAAATGATTGACGCGCAGTGCAACATGCAGATCACGCAGCACGACACAAGTAGCAGCTGGCTTAAAGGACAGCTACTGCACAGGCTTTTAAATGATCGACATGCAGCGCGACAAGCAGAACACGCAGCTTGGTAGCAGCAGCAGCAAGCCAGCAGCTGATCTGTCCACATCTTCTTAGCCTGCGTTCAGCACCCCCTTCATAACACAAGTGGCAGAGACGCGAAGTCGCGAAGTGGCTAGAGTGAAGCGCACCTCCGGGGGGGGGGAAGCAAAGCGAGCAGGGGCCCCTAGTGTATATATATATATATATATATATATATTTTTTTTTTTTTTTTTTTTTTAATCTGTTTATGAATTTATTTATTTAAAGAACTTATGTAAAATGCCAGATTTCATCCAGGGGACAAATAAAATTCATTATTCATTCTATCTATCTATCTATCTATCTATCTATCTATCAAGAAATGAATTTATACTGTATAAAAGGGCTTCCAGAATGCCTCTGTAACATTTCAATGCTTCTTTTAGCAGTGCTTTGCTGATCTTAATAATAATATCCTAGAGTTTAGAAAGGGCCAAGACTAACACACTTAAAAAGCCCAACAAGTGCTACATGAACAGAAATAGTGCAGTACCACATCAAATGCACCTTCTTCAAAAGAGGTTTATAAAACTGGATGAGTTATCTCAGAAGACATACTTTTTATAAACCTCAGGAAGTGCAAAGCTATTTGTACAACGACAAAAGGAAAACCCCTTTTCACAGACAATTAGAACTGGATAACACTATTTAGTCTCTTTAGTTACTACATTTCTTAAATTGGTAGACATTTCAAACATGTCAGTCATGGAATGAGCTGTTGACACATACAAGGAATGAAAAATATACAACAAAAATTAACTATGATAATCCCCAGTTTCATTGGCTACCAGTCTGTAGAGTGGAAAACAGCGATCAACTAGTACAGCAAAGGTTAGTTGCCACCAGACTACGTTCCCCTTTAAATTGAACACTCAGATTTTAAAAAGCTGAAAAATAACCCTTATGTGCTACATGTTGATACAACAAAAGAACATCTTGAGGATATTCTATATTAGAGACAAAAAGCTGTGGTCATAGGATATACATCAAAACACTACTAGAGTAAAGACTAAATCTTGATAAATAGGAGGCCTTTAAGCTAGCCATCAGTAAGTGTTTCTATGATTTAATTATTTTATGCCCTTTGATATTTGAGGTCTAAAACACTGTAAGGCCAACATGATGAAACTAGTAAAGCTCAACATTTTTGTTTAATGCTGCATTCCAGAATTACCCAATTATTATTTCAAAGTACTGTACTGCAACAAACCTCAGATTTCTTAAAAAGATGCTGAATAATAAGAACCCCAGAAAAGACTAATAATAATAATAATAATAATAATTCTTTGCATTTATATCATAACAGAGGGCACGGAGAATTGTGAAGCAAAATTCTTTCTTCATTTTCAAAAGGGTTAAATGTTTAACGTAATGGAGATATTAACACAAAATTTGCAATCAACATCAGTGCTAATGCATTTCCATAAACTGTGCTACATCAGTCAAAGCTATTCTAGAGGGAGACATTTAGGCAGTACCAAACAACACAGTAATCACATTGAAACAGGAAAGTGAATACCTAAGATGTGAAGACAAATTTAAAGAGACAGTGCCAGTGAATCATCTCCTTACAGAGCAGCTTTAGCTGAATATACTGTGAGAGAAAGGGAAATTTAAAGCTTGCTTTAAAATCTCATTGAACCACCTAAAGAATTCACTGCAGTAGCCTGCAATTAATTTCACAAGATGTTGTGCATTGTAAATGTAGACAGTTTGGTGTTAAATGTGTCAGAGAATCTTTCTTACAGCCAAAGAGCAGAAAAGAGATTTTACAATATGTGACTAAAATATGTTGTGTATTGTGGAATTAAAATTTTAAATCACAAGGTTGCTGGTTAATTTCCAGGCCCAATCTCATAGTGCTCCAATTAAATACAAATATACAGTATGTGAAGAACTCTAGCATATCATGACCATATAAGTTTAAGTTTCCTTGGATGAAGACATTTATCAAATATACAATATAGTCTAGTGTTGCCTAAACAGAAAACTGCACAGAGAATACTGTGAAACAATGCTGTCCAAAGCCCATTTGTAGCCATAGGAATGTTGCCCCTCGTTGTTAATAGTGGGTACCCAATATTATTAGACATTGACAACCCGGGGACTGTTTGGAATGTGCAGTGCTTCAGGAGCATATATGGCACCCCTTTCTGTATATACTGCAGACTTTAAGGGGCGTGCATCCCTTTGGTGTATGGAACATGCACACATTTACTTTCAATGGGTAACAGCACCCACATAGTATCATCAGAGTTTGAGCACCCAGTCCCTTTCGGTGTCCGGAGTGTCTGTTAGCCAGGGAAAGCACTGTGAAGAAGCTATCTGTTGTCAGGGTTCTTCCTTTCTCCAGAAACGGCTCCATAAGCCTTATGACCACAGACTCGGAAGGTCTTTCCTTTGGGTTGTAACTCAAAGCACAGTTCTCAACAAATCGTTGCCAGATGTCCAAAACTGCAGCAAATCTGTCGTTTTTCACAAATTTGTTGTCAAAGCACAAATGCCGTATGGTAGTCTGATAGCGGTCCTGGGACATCCTATTTCTGATTGCTAGTACAACAAATAGTTCTGAGCAGGCGTCAGCCACACCACCAACTGTGGTCATCGCTGCTCTTGTACCACGTGACCATCACTGACAGAATAACACTGAATAATAAAAAAAAAACAAAATTTTTACAACTAGACAAAATTTACACCAGGTGTTACAGACTCAAATCAAATGTATGTTTTTATTATATTATAGTAATAATAATAGCAACAGCTTAATACTGTTGACAAGACTCAAACTCAAGTTTATACTCAAACTTTGGGTTATACCATTCAAGAAAACACGTCAATTGACATTTGAGCTTGGGTTTTTAACTCACTGACCGCAACATGTGTTTATTTGATGTTTGGACTAAAGTCTTCACACATTATACACTTCATGTTATTATTAGTATAACATGGAAAAAAGTTTCTGCTTTAGGTATGTGTTCAGCATTTCTTGCATTTCTCACATTTCTTTTCATTCTGTATTATTTACCCCATACAACCCCAGGAACCTCACAAGCAGATAAGGAGCCTTGGCTTGAGCTGGGATAATTGAGCTCCATCAAGGTGAGGGATGGCACAGCAGGCTGCTTGCTGCTTGTGCTGATTGACACATTTACAAAACAAAAGACACTGATGGAGAGGTGCGAAGGAATTTAAAGTGGGCTGGGATTATGAGCTTTTCCGTAGGCTTCAGTAATTCTAGTGTTAATGAACAAAATCATTGTGAATAAAAAGCTAAAATCTGACAGTCAAGTCAACATATTCAATCTTTTGGATGAAAACTGACAACAAATAAGTTACTTTGTCCTTAGCCTTTCTGAGGGAGAAACATGCAACTAAAGACAGCTAAAACAACTTGAAACTTGCACAGTGTTTACATTTAAGACTTTGAATTGTTAAAACTACCTTATTGAGACTGAGACCAAACTTAAGTAAAGAAAAAAATCCTAAAGAAATTGGGGAGATAGTAAAAGAAAGTACAGCTAAGGAGTATGCTGCAGGTAAAAATGCAGTCGAACCAAAAAGTGAACAAAGACCTGAGAGAGATCAGATGAAGAACACGATGAACCAGTGATAAGCAGAAAACCTACTACAAAATATCAGTCCAAAGTAATGTCTGCTTAAATACACATTAATGTATTTCTATAAACGCAGGTATATCATGAGTATAGAAAACATTCTTAACATTTTATTTTTTAAGTAGTAGATGTATAGTAAGTGCACTTAATAATGTGTAATTACATTGAAACAAAGATTTTTAAGATATATTTTTTTGTTGATTTTTGCTATTGCTTCAGAAGAAAACACATTTTTGGAGTGGGGCATCTTTTGCAAGAAACAAAAAATCTTGGTGTGGAGGAATCTTGCAGCAATTTATTGAGTCTATCTTAACCCTAAAGATAAAAAGTTGCATAGCAGAGAATGAAAATATTACTCATTGAGGCAGCCGAAGGGGGTAGTAATGGCATGATTAAAATTTTAACTTTGTGTGTACTTTCTGAATTTTCCTTTTCTTGCATCAGTTGAGAGTATGTCCTCTTGTTAATTTACATGCTAACATCGAGACAATCACGCCATGTCTTATTTTCCCGTCTAACAAGATTTTATAGCTAACAAAATTAATATGAAAAATAAAAAGATCACCTTTATGAAAAATAATTGAAAACAGTAGCATACGTGTACACACTCATTCATTTTGGGCTAGGTCCTTCTGTTTTGATTCCAGCAGTAAGCCTACATGGATAGGTCCTTATCAATTGAATGTGAGCAATAAATGTATAAAGGAAAGTTATACTGTGGTTGTAAAACTACATCTGACCATATGGTAATAACGCTTTAACAGTTTTTAGCTGCCTACTTGATCTAATATCTGTGATAAAGGGTCTGTAGTATTAAAAAAAACTATGGGATATGTTTCAAGTCAGGAGTACAGAGCCTTTCAGAATCACAGTGAATTTACTATTCACCTTTGAAAGTCTCAGAAGGGCCATATTGAAAATATATCTGTTACACCATAATGTTGTAATAAAGATGATATATATTTGTTCATAAGCTAAACAGTTGTAAAAGGGGCGATAACAATGCTTGACTGGTGGGAGGAACAGCTGTTTCTGTCTTCAGTCTGTCATACTGCTGCTCTGTGCTGTCAAAATGACAAATATGGAAGACAAGACAGTAATATCAAGTAACTTATTAGTCATATCAACACAGAGAGCATGAACATGGTGCACTAGGGTGTTTTTGCACTTTAAATGCAGGCTATGAAGAATGATGGATTATTTTTGACAGTCTAATGACATTGGGTGTCTATTTTTTTCATTTGCAAACCGTAGTGGATAGACATTTTTGATTAGAGGTACATAACAAAATCTTTAAGAGTTAGAAATTAAATTTCTCATACAAGGTGAAATTTAGATGTCTTTTAAATGATAATGTCTCGCACTATTGTGAAGCACCTATTGTAATTCTTCATTTAATGTAAGTTCATTAAAGTATGTTCATTTGCTTTATTAGTACAGTATATCATATATACAGCATAGCATGAGATATTAATATTCACCCAGGAGGCACTCTACAGCTAGGACATGATTATTATGATAAATCTAATTCATGTTCAGATTTTTGTTCTCTTTAGATAGCACTGAGTTACACTCCTCTAACCCCATCCTAGTGGGGCTCCGTTCAACTGCTATGTAACCTCTCCATCTGATCCACAATGTTGCTGGTCTAATATGTCTTTATACTTACAACAATTCTCACAATGCATATTTTCCCCATGTCTGCATGAGTGCTTGTTTTTTCCTCCTATATTTCAAAAAACATGCATAATATGTTGTTTGAAATTTTAAAGTGGGCTAGTGTGTGAATGTGTGTACCAATCAATACACTAATGCCAGATCCTGAGGTGGATCTTACCGTGTGTCCAATGCTGCTGTGGTCAGACATACTGCTAATGCCACTGAACTGGATTAAGAGAGTTGGATGTATAGTAAAGTATGAATAAATGTAATATCTTTATGCAGACAGTGCAGCCTAGTGGCTCAGACATTAGTTAATTTCCTTTCTCTAGCACTATGTATAATGCTATGTAAATCACATAACCTTCTTTGCTTCACTTACTGCATATAAAAGGTATGTTATAAATGCAAATGTACCCTTGATATGAGAAGTCAGCTTCAGAAAAACATCCACAATATACAGTATATATACATTGTAGTGATCTGGGTTCTGCGCTGCACAATTAAAAGTGATATACAGTCCTTTTCATAAGCAAACTTTGAAACTCGTACTGACAATTTTGGAATCTTTAAACAGAGCTTAAAAGCACATAAGAAAACTGAATAAATCTTTCATTACCAAGTTGACTCAGTCTCTTTCTTGTCAGATTTAATAAAAGACATTTTCTTCAGAGTTGTGGTCCTGCAGACGTTATCTTCTACATGGATCTGAGAGATTGAAGCACTCCTGCTGGGAAAAGACATGTTAAATTAGAGAAAAAGGTACTAATAAAGACTTTGAAAGCCATGAAATATAAGATTTGTGAATTAAGTTTATACGAAAGTGTCATATAGTATCTACGGAAGATACAGCAGCTTCCCCATCAACTATATACAGACTATATAGTGTATATATTGCCCATATTCACTAGCCATGCTACCTGTCAAAGAAAACTAATTGAATAATTTAAAAATATTTACTGTCTCTTGCCCAACATGCACTTCGCTTGGAAACTGTGTGTGTGTGAATATTTCTTCACCAGCACTCCCTCTCTCAGGCACGTTACTATAAAGCCTTCTTCTCAGACTCTCGTTACTTTTGAGGCGGCTTCCTTACCTCCAGTCTGCTTTTATAGTTTCTGTCTTTGAAGGAGACTCTCCGCTTGCCTCCCATGCTCCTTCTCCTCCTAGTGGTTCTCACACTTGCACTTCATCTTTCGTCGCATCACCAAAGCAAAAATGACCAATCATACCAAAGCCAAACTGGCCAATCAATTTGCTCAGAGAGACTGGACAAGTAGAGTTTAGAGTTTTATTATATAGCAGATAATTTCACACATGCAAGCCATGTCCTGGCTTTCCTAAGGTGAGAAAGGATAATGGTGAGACATATTTACTAACTGCCTCTGTGTTGTTTCGCTTAGTGTGGAGGAGGAGATTTCAAGCAAATAATGATGTCACTTCTGCCCTGTGAACCAAACCTCTTCTGTCCTTTACTTATATAAACCGTGAATCTACTGGAAGTCGCCACTCACTCTGGGCACTGATCCCACAGAGGACATATCACCTTGGCACCCCAACACACTGACACTATTACAGTATACTAATCATACTCTTTTCCTCTATCTATCCATCTGTCTGTCTATCTATATTGTGATGTATGGGCTGAGGAACGCTATACTTTCATTTTGTAGACAGGGTTTAGTTTCAAATAAAACACACCATCTTACAAATAGTAGTCAGAAAGCTGCCAGATCTCCTGCATGTCAGCTACCTTAACCTTCAACCGTCTCATCTCACTGCAATAAAAGTCTCTAAAAGTGTTGGTTTTACTAATGCAATTAGACTTTCCCTAGCTGGAATGTTTCTGCTTTTTAGCTCCACTTCAAAGCTAGCAGTCCTGCCCCTCCTTAAGAAACCAGTTCTGAGAAAAATACTTTTGAATTTCATTAATTTCAGGAAGACAGAAAAGGAGTTGAGTTTTATACGATGTGTTTGCTGTGCTGTGTTCAACATAATCGTACACACTGCGCCACCTACTGGAATGTATTTTGTATTGTCTGTAGTAATAATCATTCTAACAAATTGTACATCGTAAACATTAGTATTTATATTGAGCATCATATATGAAGACAACAGAGTCTTGCGTTTCAATCTCAAACCCGTCACTCTTTTTATAGAGGTTGTATATGCTCCAGAGTTTATGTTGGTTTTTCTCCAGGTATTTTTTTTCTGCCTTATCCTAGAAATGTGTGCTGTGAACAAATAAAAGGATCAAGGTTGTTTGTCACCCTTGGTGTGCTGATCTAATACAACCGGTGGACAAGTAAGTACATGTTAGCTGATTCTAACTAAAGCAAATAAAAATACATTCTGACCAAATGTCTTATTTTCTAAAGCATTTAAATAGTTTCTAAAATGATCATTTGTACTTCTTCATTAGCAGCTCAATATTCCAGTTTGTCTCTTTCATAAAACAGTAACTTTATTCTTCATATTTAATGGCTCATGTCTTCACTTAGCCACTTTTGATAAAAAAAAAATTGCAAGTAGCAATTCATCATGTAATCACGTAAAAATAATAAAACATAAAATATTTTAATCTGGGTGGCAAGGAGGCACAGTTCACCATGTTCAATTCCAGTCACTGTGTTAGGCTTGAATGTTTCCTGGTATCTGCTTGACTTTTCTCTGGCTTTCCTTTCCACATCTCAAAATGTGTATGTTGAATTAACTGGTGACTCTCTATTTGCTTTCTGTGCACTGACATAGACCAGCTATTTAGATATATTTCTTCTATTAAGCCCAATGATCGTAGAATAAACTCCAGTATTCAGTGTGAAAGGCACTATATAGCACCTGACCCGACACAGATTGGACACAGGAGGCACGTCTAAAATACAAAAGACTTTTATTTCTCTTCAGCTGGGCGGCACGTCTTCCCCGTAATCCCCCCAGCCACAACACAGTCCCAAGCACCAGTACCACACAAGCACTTTTCACTTCCTTGGCACCACCACTCCACCTTAGCAACTTTGTCCTCCTCAGTGGTGGTTGCTGGCTCCCTTTTATAGGTCACCTGGAAGTGCTCCAGGTGTTTGATCACCAAGATCCGGCAGCACTTCCAAGTGTGACGGATCTGTTGCCCACACGGGCTCAGGAGTCCCAAACACAGCACCCCCTGGCGGGAAACTGAGGCATTACACCAGCCCAGGGAGACGGCCATCTAGCGTCCAGGGGGAGGTATTGCACTGTCCAGGGCTGCTCCCCCTGAATACAGTGTGCAGGGGCGTCCCGGCTGGGCATGGACGCCAGGCGCCTGTCACACCAGTAATAAAAGGGGTTCAGGAAATTAAATATTGTTATTTATTATTATGTATTTTTTTTGTTAACATATTAAAAGTTTACCAACCATTAATAAAATGAAGCACTCTGACTGCATATGTGATCAGACCTTTTAAAAACAACAGTGTACATTCAGCATTTGAATTTTTCCCCGCGGTATATAACTCTAGTGGTCCAGTGACAGCATCAAAACATTTTCTTTCATCTCACACATTTTCATTTCTTTCTATATGAGTTAAACAATCCCATCCTTCATTCAAATGGTCGCAGATTTCAAAAGTGAATCTTGTCTGAGATTTCAGTACAAGACTACTTACTCCCTAGACACCTATTCAAACTGCTCGATTGTTTGATAGGTGAGAAGCTGCATCTTATCATGTGCCATGGGATTTGTGAAAGCTGACCCTCAGAGCGGAGTTTGTTAAATTGTGATATGCCAGGGATTTGTCAAGCTGTTAGTTATCCAGACATAACCTTCTTACTTATGTCTGTTAACTCAATGCACTACCTTCTCAGACAATGAGTACAGGACACAGATGTAATTAGTTATACTAGCCTTTGCACATATGGCAAATGAGGCCTTTAGCCTGTTGCGAGCAGCGAATGAGGCTATTGTGTATTATGTCCGCTGGGAATATGGAAAGTGGCAGGGGTTCATTAAGCCAAAAAGTAGAATCATCTACAGTAGTTTGTTTCAAGAAGGCATTGTAACTTAATCGCTCTTACTGTGAGAGGTTTAATTAAAGTGTGTCTAGTGTGTTGTTACACATTCAAATTACTTGTCTCCTGCTAGACCTCTTTTATCTTCATTTGTCAGTTTGAAACAAGTGACCAGTCTAACTGATCTTATTAAGCAAAGAACATACAAATCTTTACAAATGTAGTTAGGCAGCATGGCGATGGTTTATTGTACTGTTATTAAATTTCTATTATAGCAGTAAAAGGAAATGTAGCCAACCTTTAAGTTTGTAAAAGAAAATGTACTGAAAACTTTGATAAAAAGGTGTTGAAATCATTTAAATGTACCTATTACAGTACTGCTAATCTGTAAAGAATACTGCCAGATTGACTGTTTATACCAATTATTTAAATAACTAGGCAAATGAAAGATAGCTGTATTAATAAGCTGTAAAAGTGGTGTGACAAGGTGCTGGCACAGAAAAAAAAAAAGGTGGAGATGGAGAGTTAGCACAGACCAGGGGTGGTTCATACTTTATTAGGAGGACCTACCATTACAGTAGGGTGTTTTAACAAATATTAGAGAGATGGGTTCTGCCTTAATTTAAAATAAGGTGAGCACTCAAAAGAAGTGTGCCTCGCTTGTTTAAACATTTCCTTGGGCATGTATGCTACATAAGCACTCACGAAATAAGAAATAGGAGGAGCAGAATGCCAGAAGTGATTCATCAGACTGCCAAAAGGTAATATTCTCTCTCTCTTTCGCTCCCACTCTCTCTATCTAACTTCCATGTCCAGTGCAGACATTGGCAGTCATAGTCTTTCACCTGTCTCTTTTTCTTGCCATACTAAAAATCTGATTGCAACTCATGTTGTTCCATCATTTGTTGTTTTACCTGTCCATTACATTTTTAGTATTCTTCTAAAAAAAACATATATCACAGCTGTTTAGTCTACCTTCCATGTTTCATGGCCATATATTAAGATTAGCTTCCGCCATTTATCTTATTACTGGGAATAAGAGATGCAGAAATACCTGAAGATACCAAGAGGAGCTCTGGATGGTTGACCACAAGATTTCCCTTATGGACTTTTGACCCCGGAAATCCAGAGATTGCCCTAGCAATAAACCTAGGATGGCACATAAAGCTACTTCATTTGTATTATCCCACTGAGCAATCAACAAGAGGGTCTGGATAAAGGTTGAGCTGACAGGGAGGTGATGTTTCCAGAATGTCTGGGGAGCATGTAGGAGTGTTGTGGTGGTAAATGGGACACTGATTATAAAGATGGTTAACAACTGAACCAGTCACCCCACAGGTTTATTTCTAGGTGAAAGGGTGGAGACTTTACTGAGTTTAGTCCCTTTACTAAGTTGTTGTTTGATGCTTTTCAACTCTATCCATTCCTTGTATGTATTTTTTTTTTAAAATAAGCCATCATTTTGGGTGAATTATTATTTTTGATACACTTTAACCATAGCTCCGTCCTAGGCTCAAATGTAATTTCTTTTTTCTTTTTCTTTTTAATGTATTTTGGTATTCATCTCTTTAACATTTTGTTTTGATTATGGTATGCCTATTGATTTTTTAAATTATGCTCCCCATACTCTATGTTGAGCCTAGGGGGGCAGGTCCACCTGACACAGCAGCTGGGAGAACTGTTCCCAGTGCTTTGAAAGATGCATATGAAATCACTACTTCATCTTTGAGGTTATTCTCCTGTTCTTTGGTTTGCATTCACATTCTGTTTTTGGATTCCCTGGTTTTGAACACTTACACCCATCTTTAGGTACTGTGTCTCTTTTTTGAATTTGGGGTTGTTTTGTTTCCTCTTTTTTGTTTCTGCCTTTATTTGTAAAAATTTGAATTCACACTCACTGCATCTCACCAGCCACATACTATTGCCTGTAAGTAACTATACATTTATTGAGGACCTTTTATACTACCTAGTACAATAACCTGCAGGGAGAATGTTAAACCAAATAAATTAGAGACACTTCCTCACATGTTCCATCATTTTGTGTACAAAAAGTTTAAGATTGCAGAGCTCACTTGATGAACCACCACACCCTACTTTATTGCACATAACATACACTTTTTACAGTATATAGTACACATTTTATAAATTATTTGACACAAGCAGGCCATTTAACATAACAAAGCTTGTGAATTTTACCTAATTGATTTCTCCAAAATAGCACTGAGTCAAGTTTTAGGTTCCCAAAATACTAATATCTACTTTAATACTCAGTAATGTATTCTTGAAGATAAACTTTTGAACAAAACATTTGAACAAAATTTATCCTTAACCACTTTCCACGTTCCCATGTTCTTGTTGAAAAACTTATTTCAAAATAATCGATGGGAGCCTCCATATTATTTCCCTTCATAATTTTGAACACATCAATTATGTCACCTCTTAAACTCTTAAAAGGTTCAACTCCTTCAATCTCTCCTCATAGTTTATAACTTACAGTCCTGGAATCAGCCAGGTTGATCTTGCAAGTGCCGGTGTGTATTTTTTTTAATGGAGACCAAAACTATAAGCATTTCAGATGAATTCTTGCAAGTGCATTAAAAAGCAGAAGTGTAAACCCCCTTTGGTTTGGACCTACCTTAGATGATATTCAGGCAGAAAGAAGTACAGCACTATTAGCTTGTCATATCCCAAACCTTTGTATGAACATTTACAAAAGGGATTATAGCTAGTTCTGCCTTGTGTTGTAGCTATTCAACACTTTTGTCATTGCTTCAAAAAATGTGTTCAAGAAATGAAAAAAAAGGGCAAAACAATTCCAAAGATGGAACAAACTGTCGACTCCATTTAATTTAGTTCAGTTCAATTTCATTAGCACTATCATAAGAAGGTCCATATAGGAAAGGTAGATAAATATATTAATAACATTCCCCTATATGAAGAATTCTTCTGGCAACACTGGTAAAGTTGTTATTTTATTACAAAAAAATCTGGACGTGTCAGTAGGCTATGTGCCCTAGGAACCAAGTTACCCAAACTATTCTATAACATTTCAGCAATTATTTACTATTCTTATGCTGATCTTTCTGATCATAAAATGGGTCATTACAATAGCAAATGATGAGAAGAATTCATAATTAATTGCAAAATTATGGTATTTGAGGATTCCTCTAGAGTGCCTCTTTTTCTTGCACAATTTGGCTCAAAAACTAATCAGCACATCATCATCTCATAACAGGCTTAAGTTTCGAATTTCGTATTTTTCCATCCAGGCATTTTAGCTCTAGACTATCCTCAAGAAACTGTGACACACAGACACACACAAACACATACTGTACAGACACACACCCATTATCGAGATATCAACGTTTTTCGGTATCAGGGGACCATGAAACATCGAGATCTGGCGAAAAAGTGGAAATCAAAATTTTTGGTATATCTAAAGCTTTCAGTCCTCCCCCATAGACGATAGGTTATGGTGGGGAAGGGCACAAAGTAAAAAGAAGATCCTTGCAGATTAAATGGAATAAAAATCCTTTTAAACAAATGATATTAAAATGTTACAATATTCTACCATCTTCTGTACAAATCCTACTGCATTTATTATGGCTTTTTACTCTCCAACTGGATAAGTGCATTCCCCAAGAATTAGATTTGAAGCCAATGTCTTACCTAAATTTTGCACAAGTGTTTGATGACTGACGACCCAAAAAGCAAATAGCCATGCAAAAAAACAACAGACAACGAAAAAAAAATGCCGGCAGAATGAGAAGAAAATTGACTAGAAGTGTCTTTCTTATTTATCCGTGCTAGGGTAGCTAATGAAAAAGCACTGGCACATATCATTAATGTAAAAAATTAGTAAGGATTAGATCATTTGCAGCATGTTAACAGTATTAATAATAAAATAAAACCATATATTGGCACACTAAAATAATAATAAAATCATTCCATTCATTGTTTTTTCTCATCCTAACAAATGTTTTCTATAGAGCTAATGGATACAAAAACAAAGAATTGTCTTCCATGCCCCTTTTGCTTCATCATTTATACAATGTGAACATTAATAAAACAATAAAGTCTCATTTTAACTTGTTAAGATAAAAAGGTAACATTTTGCACAAAGGTAAAAAATAAATACCCCTTTAAATACTAATGTTTCACAATGTTTATAGAACATATATCAGGCACTTTGATTAATTGAACTGGACAATATGTGGCAATACGTATAATAAGCTTTACTTTGAGCTCCTGTTTTGACTTCTGTTACGCTCTAATTTGAATGCAAATGTCACTTCTCATCATCCCCTCATAGAAGCTGGAAATTAAAAGCACTGCCAAAAGGTCTGTACAACAAACTGAATTGTCATTTAGAAATCTCTCCAATTAAAATCAGAGACAGTTGTAATTAACAAAAGATATCTACATTAATTTAAGACTATTACGGTATCATAACCTTTCAAAAGTCATCAATTTCTATTATTTAAGGGAGACTGCTTTGGAATTTTAAATATGAGAAGAATATCCACATATTAACAAGTGTTTTACTTCACATTTTAAACTCATTTACTTACTTTATATATATATATATATATATATATATATATATATATATATTTATATATATATATATATATATATATATATATATATATATATATTTATATATTGTAACTGTATTAATATTGGGAGGCACTGTGGTGCAGTGGGAGCACTGATGCCTTGCATTAAGGAAATCAGGGTTCACATCCCAGGTCCTCCCTGCATGGAGTTTGCATGTTCTCCCCATGTCTGAGTGGGTTTGTTCCATGTACTCCAGTTTCCTCCCACAGTCCAAAGACATGCAGGTTAGGTAGACTGGCATTTCCCTTTTATTAAAAAGCTTTAAAAACCCAACTTTAAAGAGTCAAGTCACCCAGCATGTTTTCCCGTACTATTAGTCTCCTTGGTATTTGGTTGCTGGTTTGACAAATAATGCCTAAAACAATGAGGTGTAATTAAAAATATTCAAGTCACCTTTATTAAAATATTTCTGCCTCTGTAAAGAAGAAAAACGTACAAGATTGTGCAACAATCCCATTTTTCTAGGTCAGTCCACAAGTGCCAACATTTTAAAAGCAATTTAAGATGTAGCCCCAATACTCTTGCCTGCTTTTATACTTTGAATATTAGACCATTAGACAAAGGAACATTCTGCTGGTGTGAGAAACAAAGTCATTGAAATGCAAAAGGCAGGAAATGGCAAAAAAAAAAAAATCAAAGAGTTAAGCACTGTTGGATCCATCATCAGAAAGTGGAAGGTTCATCACAGCACCCAGACTCTGCCCCTAAAAACTAAACATCAGAGCTAATCCAACTATCACTTTCAGAAGTCTGCAGTGGTCTTGGCAGAGAAGGTTCATGGGTCCACAATTTCAAGAATTCTCTATGAAATAGGCCTCTACAGGAGGTTAGCAAGAAAGAAGCCATTTCTTAAGAAGTTCCGCATAAAAGCATGTATGGCATTTGCAACAAAGCATGAGAAAAGACCCATTTAAGATGTAGGAGAAGAATTTATGGTTAGATAAGAGGTATGTGTGGCATAAAACTAACACTGCCTGTGCCTCTAGACATACCATACCTACAGTGAAATATGATGATGGCAGCATCATGATATGGGGATGCTTTTGATTTGCTGGGACTGGGAATCTTGTCAGAGCTGAAGTGACAATGGATGGACACAAATACCACACAATATTGGGGGAGAACTTGTTCCAGTCTGCTAAGAACCTGCGGCTCGGGAGGAGATTGATCTTTCATCGTGACAATGACCCAAAGCATAAGGCCAATACAGCCCTGGAATGGCTCACAAACAGAAAGAAGAATGTTTTTGAATTTCCAAGTCAAAGCCCTGATCTTAACCTGGTTGAGAATGTGTGGCACTATTTGTAAACTGCTGTCCAGAGGGGGCATCCCACCAACCTAAATTTTACCAAGAAGAATGGGGAAGAATCATTCCTGAACAATTTACAAAACTGGTACATAATTACCCCAAAAAAATTAAGGCTGTTATTGCAGCAAATTGTTCTCAAGAAATTATTAATATATTGTGCTGGAATACTTATGTAAACGCTAACTTTTGAGTTTTTCTTCTTCAGTTAAATATCTACAGGGAATGGTTTATTTTAACTTTGGAAATGTATTGTTACAGCATAAGAGTTTACATTAAGAATACTGAATGAATAAATATTGTATACATTTTTTCTCATGCAGAAAACTATGATAACTTTCAAGGGTACTGAATACTTTTGCACTCCACTATAATTGGTCTTAACCATAATTTTTAAGTCTCAGAATATGTTAACAGATAAATCACTTCATATTAATGGCTCCAAGGCTAAACCTTCTGCCTCTTGCAGTAGTCTTACTTTTCCTTGCAAATGTAAGAAGACCTATGCCTTGTGATTGATATGTATCATAAAGGTAGTGGTTCCTTGGGTAAAAATACTTTTTTCAAGTAAAACTGGTTGATGGTTTCTAAAATATTTTCACTCTAAATCTGTTTTAAAGACAGTCTTCCTACCACTTTGAGGAATCAGGAATAATGGAGTTCAGTAAAGATGTTTTAACTTTTTTAACTGCTAGCACAGTGGAGTGATGGCACTAAGGCTAGGAATCTGAACCTTCAATTGGAAGGTTGCAGGTTTGAATCCTGTAAATGTCCTGAAACTTGCTGGGAAAACCCAGGGATTAGTTGGAAGGATTGGCACTCCAACCAGTGTGGAAAACCTCACACTGTTCCATTCCATTCAAAATAGTGTAGTGGTGAAGTGTCACCCATTGCAAGACTACACTTGTGTCCTAATTTGAGATCCTGAGGTGATTTGTCATGTTGTGGGTGCGGAAATGCTCTGTATCATTGCATGCTCCAGGCCTCTCTCTACCATTTATACTTTGACCCTTTCATTACCTCACTGATAACTACTCTGTCAGTAGGTTGGAAGACTCAGCTTACTTGACCACAGTGCAAAATGCATCATTCACCTCATAGAAGCCATTTTTAAACCTTTCTCTCATCAAAGACATTGATGAGTCAAATCATTGAAGCTGTTTATTCTCCCACTTCTTACTAATCCAGTTCTCTACCATACATGTATATAAGAAGGCAGCTTTTAAAACAGAATGGCTTTGATATGCATTTAAGTGCTGATGTATATGCTGCATGCTAAACTTCCTCCTCATTTAAATCAGTCACTTTGCAGATTTGGCCCTAATCTGAATTTGGTTAATACTTTTCAATTGCTTTCTTTCCAGCATCACTGTTACTCTAAGTTTGAATATATTTTGATTTCTCTAATGGAATATTGCTTCTCTAATGGAAGATTGAAACAGTTGACAATGTCTGATGTGGAAGACGAATGTTCTCTTCGTTCCCTTGTACTAATTCATGTCTGAGAAGTAAGCTTTACAAAACCATGTAAAAGCATGCTTTGTTTTAGCAAACAGAAAAATGTTTGTGCAAAGGACTCAAGATCTAAGCATTCCACACATAAGTCTTATCACGTTGTCCCTTAGCTTACATCTGAATGCCATAACAAAAGGAGCCAAGAAATCAAGTTTTATAAGGGGTGTTAAAGGGGCTAAAGGATTGTGTATAATAAATGTGTTGACTGTTGCATTTTATAATGATATTAAATCACGCATTCTAGGGGTATAAAACTGGACCCCACCCAACAAACGGGGTTCAGAAGAGCCCTGACGCTGTCATGTATATTTGATTGTCTGCTTTTCTGAAACTCTTCTCACTGTGACTCTGCAAAATAAAGCTGCTTTATACCCACACCTGCTGTCTGGTCTGAGTTTTCGTCCACACTGATCATTGCAGTGCTGTGTCTCATTTTCACCAGCCTTGCATCCTTCATGCACTGGCCATTGGTGTAATGATCTAGTTTGCATAGGATTTCCTCTGCTATATTTGGGGAATTTTGTATTCACTTTGGATTATTTCACTTTTCCTGCTGATATGATCTTTTTAGTTCATTTGAAACTTAAACAAGTCTTCATCTTCTGAAGTAGTCTTCAATGTTTAACCAAGATCTATTACCAAAAAGGTAGTATATACAGTGTCACACAGGTGCGCATGGGAAGCAGTCTAAGGGTTTAAGGGGGAATAAAACACAGAGTATGGGGATAATTCATTGTACTAATGCCTCTTCTCCCTCTCCTACAGACCGCCAGAAGACAGACCTAAATCTGCTCCCATTTCCGGCAACATTTCACAACCCTGTTGACCTCACTTCCGTCCGAAGACACACCTTCTTCCTTTCCATCCATCCATCCATTATCCAACCCGCTGAATCCGAAGACAGGGTCACGGGGGTCTGCTGGAGCCAATCCCAGCCAACACAGGGCACAAGGCAGGAACCAATCCAGGGCAGGGTGCCAACCCACCACAGCCATCTTCCTTTCCCTCATCTATAAACCCAGAGCACTTTCCTTCAGTTTCAGTCTGTGTTATGACTCAGTGCTTTGTGATTACTCATTGTTTGACTAATCATTTTTTTTTTGGCAAAACCAACACTATACAGGGTGGAATCCCCAAACTTTCATATTGTTTCTTGTCTCTTATTACAACAGAAATGTGACAGTACCCCATCATTATACACAAAAGTGAGATATGGTGTCCCGCAAGGCTCAGTACTAGGACTTTTACTGTTTTCACTTTACATGCTTCCACTGGGATCTATCATTAGAAAACATAATGTTAATTTTCACTCATACACAGATGACACCCAGTTATACCTTTCTTTTAGACCAAATGAAGTTTCTCCGATGCTGTCTTTATTTAGTTGTGTTAGTGAATTAAAGGAGTGGATGGACGAGAACTACTTGTCTTTAAACACTGGTAAAAGAGAGATGTTAATTATTGGAGGGAATGATGCTGATTGCAACAATATTTTGTCATCATTTAACTCGGTTGGAATCGCCATTAATTGTCTAAATCATGTTTCTCCCATCTTACAAATGTTGGAAAATTAAGGCGTTTTCTAAATAATGAGAATTCTGAGAAATTAATTAACATATTTATTTTTAATGGGATTAACTACTGCAATGCTGTGTTCACTGGATGTCCAAACTGTTCTTCATACAGCTTCCAGTTATTCCAAAATGCTTCTGCAAGAATTATTACAAGAACAAGAAAATATGAAAACATAACTCCAGTTCTTAAATCCATACATTGTCTCGTGGTTGAGTTTAGGGCAGAATTTAAAATTAATTGTATGAACTTATCATTACTAACAAACCAGAGCACACATTAAGATCTCAAGATGCCAGTCTGTTTAGAATTAAGAATTAATAAAATAATAATAAAATAACAGTGGGAGGTCAAGCTTTTAGTTACAGGGCCCCTAAACTGTGGAATGGTCTGCCTGCTACTATAAGAGATGTCCCTTCAGCCTCAGCTTTCAAATCCCGGCTGAAGACTCACTACTTCAGTTTAGTATATCCTGAGTAAAGCTGCTGATTAATTGTACAAACTGCATCTTTGTAGTTAGTCATTAGCACTAAAACATACTGTAAGTAATATGATAGTTATAATTTGTTACTAATCCTTACTTATTCTGTTTCTCTTTTCAGTACTCAAATGTGGCACATGGTACCACTGCCCATCTGCCAAGTTGTTTTGCCTACCTAAAGTAAAGTAATCCCTGATGGAGGATCACAGGAATCATTGGGTAGAAGGGTCCTTTCATCGGATTGGCTGGCCCAGCACTGACTCAGCTGTGGAATGGCCAAAAGGGGGAGGCAGCTTGATAATTGAGGTCTCCAGGACTCTGAGCAAATCCAAATCATATTAAGTAATATCATCTACTGTTGAATTCTGCTCTGTACTTGTAAAACAGTATATCTATTGCACTATTATATTATACTAGCAGGAGTACCCGGCATTGCCCGGGAATCTATAACTGGTGAATTTCCCAAATGAAACAAACAGAACATAGAAATAGAAAAAACAGTTTTCTGATTGACATTTTATTGTAAGTTCCTCCACTCTGGATCCTGTCTGCTGTGGCGTTTAGACACCGTTGAAATAGACTTTCTTGTGGCATCTGAAGTAAACCTTCCAATTCTACGTGTTTTTTTCGGTGGCATGGGTATATTAGTGTAAAGAAGGACAATTATAATGTGTTACATGATATTACGTAAGGAATAAGCACCACAGTGAGATGAATTTACGTTATTTACAATACGTCGGAAAGCGCACAAATAGCACCAGTCAGTCAGAAAGAGCAACACTGAAATCGCATTGTGAGTCAGAGTGGTGCTGCGTTTGTGGAAAATGGTGGGGGAAGAATCCTGTCTTTTTAAGATGAGTCTCTGTTCAAACATGCTTGCATACACGCACTGGGTCATTCACCTTTTACATCCATACAGCAGTTCCTCTTCACCCGATCAAAGCAGTCGGCCTTCTCATACTTGGACACTTCCGCCATCTGTTGGCAATGTAAAGAAACGTGGGTAAAGAGTGACGTACAGAGACCAAAGCTGCTGCTAGATGGCGCCGCGGTGAACCTCTGTTGCAATTTGTGGCCATCTTATAAATGATAAATCACAAAGGAGCCCCATTCCTTAGTTTGGTGCCAATCGGAAACCCGATGCAGATTTGTATGGCAGACAAACAAAAATACATACACACATCGACTCTGCTTTTTATATTAGATTGAGGATTACTTGTGTTCTGTTCTGTGTATTGTATGGTATTTACGTACTTTTTTTGACACCCATTGCATGCCCTACCTACCTGGAAAGAGCTCTCTCTTTGAACTGCCTTTCCCAAGGTTTCTTCCATTTTTTTCTTTCCTACAAGGTTTTTTTTTTTTTTGGGAGTTGTCTTCTTAGAGAGTCAAGGCTGGGGGTTGTCAAAAGGCAGGGCCTGTTACAGCCCATTGCGGCACTTTTTGTGTGATTTTGGACCATACAAAACTAAATTATGTTGTATTGTACTGTATTGTATATGCTTCAGGCCCAAAGAGGCCTTACAAAAAGGCATAGGCTTCTCATATCTTCAAAGGTCACTAAAGACCAGAAAGAGACAGACAAAGACAAAAGTTAAACTGGATACGTAAAAAGGTTTACCTAAATTACAAAATAAACAAAATCAGTCTACAGTTCCAAGAATTGAACAGACCATAATAATAAAAATAAAATCTTAAATGCACTTACAATAGCAGTAATTCAAAATTCAAAAAGTGGAGAGAAAAGACAGAAGTAGATACCAGTGCAGCCATCTTGTTGGTCTGCTGAGCTTCTAAATAGAACTGGGCTAGTCTCCCAGCTGCAACATCAGCTGGCCCCCTCCCCTAAGGCTCAGCATAAAGCAAGCAGAGGAAAATCTAAAAGAAATTATAAATACATAATTAATGTGACACAATAGCATGGGATAATAAATCAACAAAATAATACTTCTAGAAAAATAATAAGACAAAATCACAAGTAGAATTTACAAAGTAATATTTACAAGACAACAAAAATGTTAATGTTCCATAACACCTGTGAAATCATGTGGTGGGTTTTAGTTTGTGGTTGCTACTGTGTTGCATATGAGAGGATGACTAGAGGTGCATGGCTATGATGTCAGTGTTGCAACAGTGTGAAAATCAGCATCAAGCTCTTTCTGGTTGACCAAGATTGAATAACCAGAGTTTACAGTTTGTTAATGTTGTTGTTTTAAAATTCTGGCTAATGATTCCATTATTTTTATTTTCTGACAGTTTCATTTGGCATTTTGGTTTCAACACTTCAAGTATTAATTTTCTTGATTATAAACTCTGGGCGATTAATAGACTATGTTTCATCTGCTGATCCCTTATTCCTTAATGCTAACACTTTTCCCATAGCTCATGATCTAATTCCTCATTGTTTCAGAATCCAGAGTTCCGAATAAAACTGTTCTCTAAGTTGGAAGAGCTTTTATTAGTAAATTCTTGTTGTGAATCCTGCATTTGTATGGATGGCTATAAAAGGATCCAGATATAATTTTACAATCTGATATACAACTGTATATCTACAAAAGGATACATTTGAAATTTACTACACTAGGACCTGATATTATGTCTCCATTGCTAAGCCTACTAAACTGTTTGCATTAAAATTTAGTCAATGTGAAGCATTCACGTCCAACCCAGGCATTAAAAAACAAATGTGCATCTTTAATGTTGCTCTTGAAACCCAATCCATTATCTTTAGCACTCAAGATTTGATTTCTCCCATTGTGTCCTATGGCTATCAATATAAAATTTCTATTTACACAGAGGATAGCTTGCCCTTTCTTGGGAATAACCCCACTGATCTCCCCCATATGCTTTAATTATTCAGTACATTTGAGAATTTATCTCCTTACAAAATCATTTAATCTAAATCTGCTTTTCTGCCAATAAACCCCTTTTTGTGTCAGTGTCTCTTCTTATTTAAATATCTCGGTAATGACCACTATCTCCAACTATAGGACATGTTAACCTCAAAGTATTTTTAAGGTTTTAAGGAGTTGCTTGCCTCCTTGTCCTCTCGATGATGCCCCATTTTACTTTGTGCTTCATATTCTCTGTAATTTATCTTTTTTACAAAGCTCAATCAGTGATCAGATGTCAGTAACAACTGAAAACTAAGATTTTCACTGTTGCATTTTAATTGGTAATTTTTTCTTTAAATGATTCTGCTCTACTAAATAAATTGATGCTGATTCTGCTCTGCTGTCTGCTCATACTGTCTATCTACTCTCGTTTACTATTTTGTTTATTTGTGCAGGTTCTCCAAAGTTTGCATTCCTGAATTTTTTTAATGTATGGAAAGCTTATTTAGCTTATCTTACTTCTTTGGCTATGTCCACACTACTAAGTATTCATAAAAAAAAACCTCAGCAGAGTTATTTACAATCTGATTTTCACAGATTTCTCAATTTTTTACAATGGTAATAACGCTGACCCTAGGATTTATTGATTTGTCATGATCCATAAATCATTTGCTTTTTGAGCATGTATGCAGCATTTAAACATCATAAAATGCAATTTAAATGCATACAGATAAGTAACACAAGAAGTACCAGAACAGAATATTGTTTTCTTCCATAAAGAGTGACCGGTAAGGGACTGAGACATTGTAATGAACAGGATCCACTCAGGGAAATGCCATGTATTAAGCAAGAACAAATCAGAGTGCAGTTAAAAGTTTACATTTTTACCCATCCACAGTATGGAGCTCTGGCAAGCGTTTTCAAAAGTCTCCTTTTTCTGGGATTGAAAATGCCGGGGTAGTGTGAACAAAAATGTAGTTGTGTGAATGGGGCCTTTGAATTGTACTTTTGTTTGCTTTGTTAAGTGATTTACAGTATGATAGTGTTGCATGAGAAGACTCCTATATGAAAATAACAAGGTCTCAACAGTCAAATCTGACAGACCTGTATAATAAATAAATATTACAGAAAGCAGAGTGTATTGTCTCAGACAGGACTCATCCACTACATTCTTAATTCCAGCTGTTGCCATCAGGTCACATGTTCAAGTTTTCAAGGCTAAAAAGCCACACGTTCAAATATTCCTTCAGCCCAGTTGCTATTAATCTTCTAAATATGTTCAACCTTAATAAACATATTCAAGCCTTAATCATTAGATTTACAAATATCATTTGCCTCAATTGTTAGCCAAATCTTACAGTTGGTTTAATTTTTATATGTATTATGAATTGTCTGCTGTAATGTTATACCGTAGGTATTATGATCATTGCTATATTTTATTGATTTGTGCTAATTTTATCTTTTCTGGCTATGTTCTTAATGTGTTTTTAATGTGATATTGTGGTCTCCGTAAAAGTTGTTGACAAAACAAAATTTTCTTATAGAGACAATAAAACTGAATTGAATTGTATTATATAAAATGAAGATTGATGATGCACTAAGATTGAACTGTGCCTGTAGTTTCAGTACCTTTTGTAGCCTAAAGTCTTATGTTTTTCTCCAGTTCTTTTTCAGTAGCACATCATTGACTAGTTGTATGAGTTTACTGTGTAGAAGGTGAAGAGTCTGTTTCTCCATGTAGCTGTAGATTTTATCTGGACCTTCTGTTTCAACATATACCTCACTAATATTCAGTTGTCTGGTTGATGACAGGCACCCCTCACTCCTCTTTTTCAAGAAATGTCTGCTGAAGTCTACAAAGCTTTACATATTTTAGCTTCCCAAAAGAATGATGGTTAGACGTTTTATTATCAGACTAAATAGTTGATTGGCATTCATACCACAATAATGAAGAATGCAGATCCAGTTAGTTCAAACTCATTACTACTGAAGATGCTTACAATGACTGGCAACTATTCTTTACATTTACTTTTTCCACAACATCTTTATGAAGTTTTGATTCAGCTTTGCCACACAATTCACAGACCACATTTTCATCCCAAAAGGATGGTGCATGAAGCAGTGCATACAAAATGCTCTCAGTCAATTCTTTTACTTTCTTTCTTTCTTTCTTTCTGACCACTAACTGCCTGGCTGTCTTACGACAATCTCTTTGGGCTTCTTTTTTACTTCAGTATCCACAGAACAATTACTTCTTAACTAAATAAAATAGTAAGGCATTTTGCCTATGTGTTTTTTGTTTATTCATTCTGTTAATATCTGAAACTTGTTATTCTCCTGCTTTGTGCCACTATCCTGCCTCTTCTGTTAATACTTTGCAATAAAATGTGAGAATGAAGAAATGACTCTGAAGCACTGAAGGATTTCTAAAGAATAACAAAAAAACAAAAGTACTGATTAAACTCCAGTTAAAAATGTGAATCTATATGACTGTCACGTCTTGGCCTATTCATTCCAGTTTAAAATCTAACAAGCATAGGATATTTACCTGTAAATACTGATGAACAAATCAGCAGAATTTTGTGAAATTGTCTCTAAAATTAGTTTTTCAATGTGATTTTGTAAATGTGAAATGCAAAACTTTTAGGGGTTTTAAAGTTTTCTGGAATGGAAAACAAGGAATTGAATGCTCTCTGAGTGTTATTACGCAGTCAAAACCAGTGTCTTCTTCTTCCTCAGCTGCCCTCTAACACCATCCTGATCTTCTTTGCAACTCCACAGGCTCTCATCTGTCTTGTGTGCCGCCTGCCTGCACATTTACGGTGCTCATTTGGTGTTAGACGTATCAACATCTGCCCTCACCTTCCCCAACTTTATAAGCCAATCCAAGACAGAGTCCTTCAAGAAGTGTCTTTAAAGTACTTGCTGGTTTGTGTTCTCTAGCTGCACCAGAATAAATGTTGCCATGCTTTTGTACATGGAGGAAAACATTGGAGAAAATATTAAAATATACTGTAATGGTGCAAATTTCATGTAAAATTTGTCTTTGCTAATTTTTTTTTTTGCAAAGCAAAGTTCCAAGTTTCCTGGCAAATTTAATTTCATGCTAATTGTTTTCCTCATCATCACCTACAAAGTTGAATTATACTGAGTAAAGAAAAGGTCTGTTTTCAAAACAGAATTGTACATTAAAGTAAATATCCATAGTAGGTGTGGTTTGTATACCAAAAATTTTAACAAAAACCTTTAGTAGATCTGACATTGGGCAATCACTTGTCTTTGAAAATCCTTTCCAACTCGTCAATATGCAGCTAAATAGAAATCTAAACCTCTGAAACAAAAACTCAAAAGCTCATACAGGATTTAACAGCTTTGTTTTGGCACAGTATATAACACAAGGGAGAGGAGGCTCCTACTAAGTAAGTTGATACATCTTTATTGTGGTTAGAAGCATATCAAATGACACTTTAAAGTAAAGGTCTAAATGCCATCTGGAGAAGTGGATATATGACCCACTGGCTAAGTAATGGACTGTGGTGTGAACGTTCCAGTCACTCTCCTAATACCTTTTTAAGTAGGTGTTGATTCTATTTTGCATAACATCAAGCTATTACATTACCAAAAAATTACAAAGGAGTCAAAAATCAACTACAACAATTCAATATCTATTTTTCTTTAGGACAAATTATTATTGAACATATTATAGATTAAAAATGAATGCGACTAAATAATTTAATAAATAAGGTTGATATTTCTGAGGTCATGACAACCAGTAATGAAACTGCAATTCCCCAAAGTGTTACATTTAGATTAGCCCTCACACAACAGTGAAAATATTCTCAGCAATATTAAATTTCAGTAACATAGTAATACAGTACAGCAGTGAGACCATTACCATGTGAGTAAATATTCATTGAGCAAGCAACAGACGATGTTAGCATGCTAAATACATGGAGCTAATTTACCCCCTGACAATTGCTTCTTTATTACAACAAATGTACAACATAATTTATACATTAAACTATATGAATTTTAAATAATTAATTAAAATAAAATGTATACATTTTGACAGATTCAACTATCTTACTTATTATGCCTATTCTGGCATGACTCCTACAGTTCAAATTGGAAGTTTAGAGTTTATATACTGTCAGCTTATGACCTACCTCCAGACGCTTAAGTATTACATGTCTAAACAGTATTGACCACCAGGGCGCGTACAACCACCCTAACCCAACACAGAGAGGCAGACATGAGTTTGCCACACAACACACCTTTTATTTACACAGCACACGGTTTAGCTCACAGGTAAAAGTACAACACAGTCCCTTTTCCTTCTTCGTCTCCTTCTCCTTATCCGTCTTCTTAGCTGCCTCCACTCCTCTCCCAGCAAGCTTCCTCTTCCTTCCCCCCGACTCTGGGTCCTTGAATGGTGTGAGGCAGCTCCTTTGATTCAAGTCCCAGGAGTGTTCCAGGTGGCTCATCAGTATTACCTGGAATCACTCCCAGGTGGGCTGGAGGTCCAGTTTAGGGCTCTGCAGCTCCCTCTGGTGGCCTCCATGGAACCCAACAGGGCTGCACCAAACTCCAGCTCCTGGCATGACCTGCGGGAATCCGTTGTGCCACAGCCGCCCAAGGGTATGGCCCTCTAGCATCCGATGGGAGATATTGCCTCACCAACGCACTCTACCCCGGTCCTTCCATCAAGGTGGCATCCCAGTTTGGTAATGGCTGAGGTCGCCCGTCACAACAGGAACTTGGTGAATTAGGCTAAGAAAGGTTGGGCCCACATATTCTGGACTGGAAGAAGTTTTTTTCTGCCAAAATTAGGAAGATTGGAAACTATTCAGTCAGACATTTAATGTCACAGCAGACTCTCCTTTTAGTTTTTCCTTTTTAAGAAAATGTGCAAAAAGGCCTTTCACTAGTGAAGCAAGAGGTGGTATTGTGTAGTGGAAGATATAATGAAGTAATTAAGACAATATGACAACATATAAAATGGTTGTTTTTTGAGAAGATCTGTGATGCGACAGATAAAAGGAGAAATATGGCAGCAAAAGAAAATGTAGTTAGAGCATCTCCAGAAAGTCAAAGCACGGATGAGGTAAATGACTAGAAACAAAGTAAAACTTTAGAGGCTATAAGCAAAGACTGAGGCAACAAACAATTGTTATGCTATGCAAGATGGCAAAAAAGAATAATGAGGCAGATCAAGATATTTGCATTGTCAAAATGAAAGCAAGGCCAGAACCAGAAGATCAAGAGCACAAAGTAACAAAGCCAAACAAAAAATCAAAATCCAGTCAGAAATGGAAGGCAAAGGTTTAATACCAGTAGATCAGAACAAACAGATCTGAAAGCACAAAATTTTGAACCGTTGAACCCGATACATTGTTAGGGTCAGAGTAATGTCCCCTGTGACTCCACCCCTAACTTTAAAATAATTTTTAAAATCCCAAACCGCAATCAATATAGCTTCAAATTAATGAAAGAAATTAATTCTGTAACATCCCCTAATAGGAATTCTTAGATGCGCACAATCCTAGTAATAAGGGAGCAAAAATTAACTAAGCAAATACTTCATAACAATTGCAGGTTGATGGCCTTATATTAACTGTTCCTTTGAACTGGGTGTGTCCGCGGAGGACTGCCGGGAAGCAGCAGAAGCCCATCCGGGCTGGTATATGAGGGGCTGCCTCCCTTCATTCGGGAGCGAGAGTCGGGTGGAAGAGGACGGAGCTGAGAGAGAGGAGTGGAGGCGGCCAGAAGGAAGGCACTGGAGACTGTGAGGCCTGGACTTTGGGGGATCGGTGCTGGAAGCACTGGGTTGTGCACTGAATATTATTGTAAATACTGTAAATAAATGAGTGTGTTGGGTGCTAAACCGTTGTCTGTCTGTCTGTGTCCGGGTCACGTTCCACAATGGCTATATCCAAATGGGAGCGTGAGTACTGACAACTGCGGTGGTCCATTTTGCTTTAGTGCGTCTTAGCAGAAAGTGAGACAATACTCAGTTTTGTTTAATTTTGTTAGGAGAAGACCATAGCTCTGTAAAGAAAAATTAGTCATGGTGCCATCATGCCAGTCATGTTCAACTAAATCTGCAGTACCACTCAAAACATATTAATCAGTTTGTTATTTTTATTACCTTCTTTCCATTATTTCAGGGCAGAATAAGGACAATACATGCTGCAGTTTTACTAGGGTTGGGATTAGCAAAATTGCCAGTGTGATTGTGCATACACTGAGATTTACTGTTTCCCATAAAGGGATAATTTTTTGCCTTTTGCCCACTGTGCACATGCCACCAAACCAGAGAGCAAACTAAAAACAAATGAGTGAGAGCTTAAAAACACTGAACAAACAGGATAGTCTTTCAAAACAAAATCAGTGTTAAATAAACTAAGCTGTCCTAAAGGATCAACATAATGAATAGTCAGATGAAATAAAATATTTCCAATGCAGAAGTAAGAACAGAATTAACTTCTGCAACTCATATATTGTACATAAAAGTGAGCAATGGCTTGGAATAAGGAGCAAATGGTGCACAAATGTGGCCATGTGTAACCACTGATGGTGGTCTGAACAATGACTAACATTGGTAATTGCATGAGAGACCCTGGCAGGATATCAGAGCAGACATTTTCACATTGAGCAGTTAAAAGTGCCTCACAAACTTGGATGGATGTCCCGATTTTCTCAAGTGGTTCAGCTAAAATGTAACACATAAAAGCTTAAGTTTTATTTTTCCTTTGGATGCCTGTGGTATTCCAGATAAAGGAGGATCATTTTTAGAGTTAGTATGTAATCAAATGGACCAGATTCCACAAAAAACAGAAATGTTTAAGTTGTAATGCATGTTGATAGCTTAATCTTTAATATTCATTCTTAACATCATCCAGCACATTCAATTTGTCAGTAACGTTCTGTTGTAGCTATTTTAGACTTGTTCATCAATTTTCTTTTTTTTAAGGCCCATAAAGAATCAAGTGAGGGGACTATTAATCTACATGTGGGGTAAACAGACTGATCTTCAGTCATGAATGTTCAGGTGAAGAGAAGTATCGCATAGAAGGAGGTGCTGTGTAAGCCAGTGAATGGCTCAGCAACACCCCCCAGAGAACATAAAGAAATGCGCACTGGCAGGAATGTAACATGTTACTGTAAGTAATTTGTTTTCCGGTGGTTGATAAAGTAAAATTAGCAAGCAAGTGTCCTGGAAGTAATTACTTCAGTGGGTATCGTGATTCAAATGGTATAAAACTGAGCTGGCATGACCAGGCGATGAAATAGGCTGAAGTCTGGAATACTGGAAAGTCACGTCATTGTCTAACCCACTTAATCTGGACTAGGGTCACAGGGGTGGCTAGCATAGGGTTCAAGGCAGGATGAAACCCTGGACAGGGCACCAGTCCACTGCAGGGTAAACACATAAACCCACCAACACACCAGAAACACATTAGGGTCAATTTAGAGTCTCCAATTCACCAAACCTGCGTATCATTGGACTAAGGCAGGGGTCCTCAATCACGGTCCTGGAGAGCCGCAGTGGCTGCAGGTTTTTGCTCCAACCCAGTTGCTTAATAAAAAGCACTTATTGCTAAAGTAACACTTCTGCTTCACTTTAGTGATTTTGAGCCCTTATTGCTTAATTTTGTCTTAAACAGCTATTTTAATTGCTCCTTATTACCAATAACATGCAAATGATAAGAGAGAGCAGCATTTCTCCATTTAGCTTATTTACATTTACACCTGTGTGTATTTACCTTAACTATTGGGTTTAATTAAATACTTGGAAGAAAAATGAAGAGAAAAAAGTGAAGGACTGAGAATTACTCGTCCATTTTAGCCTTCAAATCATTTGCATGATAGAAAGGGAAAGAAAATCTAGGATATGAGAATGACCTGACATAGCAGAGTTAATTTAATTTCATAGCTTGTTAGTGCTTTATTGGCAAGAATTGCTTTCTAATTAAGCAACCAGGTCAGAACAAAAACCTGCAGACACTGCGGCTCTCCAGGACTGGGATTGAGGACCCCTGGACTAAGGGATTAAACCAGAGCACCTGGAGGAAACCCACAGGGGGAAGATACAAACTCCATACAGAGTAGACATGAACCCTGGCCTCCTTACTGCAAGGCAGCACCAATACTACAGTGCCATCATGGCACCCCATACAGGAAAGTCAGTGAGTAAAACAATTACCAAAGGCAAAGACACAAAATACAGAAATTGAAGTTGACAAGAACAGAGCGACAAGTTATAAAGTCTTCAAAGTATTAAAGCAGTAACATCTTCATAGGAAACACCTTTCCATTTCAATTAGCATTAACAAAAGGAGTTTTAGTTTAAATACAGTCAGATCATTACGTGACTGAAGTGCAGACGTTCAGCTTTAATTTAAAGGGTTTTCAAAAAATATTGTATAAGCCATTTAGGAATGACAAGACATTTTTATACATGGTCCCCCTGTTTTCAGGGTCTCAAAATTATTTGGACAAACTAACATACTCATAAATGTAATGATCATTTTCAATATTTGATTGAAAATCCTTTATAGTCAATGACTGCTTGATGTCTGGAACTCATGGCCATCTCCCCAGTCATTTACTGCAGCTGTCTTCAGTTGCTGCTTGTTCGTTGGACTTTCTGCCATCAGTTTTGTCTTCAGCAAGTGAAATGTATGTCCAATTGGGTTGAGGTCAGTTGATTGACTTAGCCTTTAAAGAATCTGCTGCTACTTTGCCTTGAAAAGCACTTGGCTTGCTTTCACAGTATGTTTTGGCTCATTACCCATCTGTACTGTGAAGTGTTGTCCTATCAGTTTTGCAGCATTTGGCTGAATCTGACCAGATAATAAAGCCCTTTACACTTGAGTATTCCTCCTGCTACTTCTACCAGCAGTCAAATCATTAATAAACACTAGTGACCCACTTCCATTGGCAGTCACACATGCCCATGCTAAAACACTGCCTCCACCATGTTTCACAGATGATGTGGTATGCATCGAATCATAAGCTGTTTCTTCTCTTCTCTGTCCATCATTCTGGTACAAATTTAACTTAGTTTCCTGTGTCAAAAAAAAAAGTGTTCCAGAACTGGACAGGTTTTTAAAAAATGTTTTCTGGCAAAGTCTAATCTTCCCTTCCTATGCTTGAGGTTTACTAGTGGTTTGCACCTTGCTGTAAACCCTCTGTATTTACTTTCATGAACTTTTCTCTTGTTTGTAGACTTTGGCAATGGTAGATCTACCTCCAGGAAAGTGTTCTTGGTTTGGCTAAATGTTGTGAAGGAATTTTTCTTCGCCAAGAAAAGAATTCTGCAATCACAGCACAGATGTATTCCATGATTATCTAGACTTTCTGGAGTTGCTGATTCCTTCTTTTTAAAAGTGGTTGATTTGACCACTCCTCATGTTTCTCTGTGAAGGGTTTTGTTTTATTTATTCAGCCTAATGATGGACTGTTCTTACTTTCATGGACAGCTCTTTGGACCTCACATTGAGATTTCACACTGACATCTTCCAAATGCAAATTTCACACTTGGAATCAATTCCAGACTTTTTACGTGCTTAATAGTTAATGAAATAATGAGGGAACTTCTCCCACCTGTCTAAGGAGCAGCTTGTCAGTCAAATATAGAAAAATGTTTGAGCCTCTGGAAATGGGGGGCTGGGGCTACATAGAGAAATGGCTGTCATTCTTAAGCGGCTCATACAATATTTTTGGCAAAATGCTTAAAGCCGAAAGTCTACATTTCATTCACATTCAAATTGAGTGTGATGGGGTTCAGAGCCAGAATTATGAAAATTGTGTCACAATGTGTGTTGTGACATCCAGCTTAATGACATTATGATCATGAGACTGATAATGGCCAAAAATGACACCACAGAAATGATGATATCTGGGTATTGATGTGTGCAGGTACTCAGTTTTTAGCAGTGCATACCATCATTGATTGGTGTGTAACGGCAGTGTTTTTGTTTATAACCGCTTGTATCTTGCATAATAAAAATCCACACTCTTCTGTACTTTGAATGTCAGCATATTTTGCCATTCAAAACTCCAAGGGGTACCAACGTCCCCAAAATTCTACAATTGCATTTTAGTACACCATGCCACTTGAAACTCTGATGGGGTCCCAACCCAATTTTTGTTTAACGAATCTCAGTGTACCACGGAACTCGAAACTTGAAGGCCCCCGACGAACTCTTCAAATGAAGTTTTGAGAATTGTGAAGCTCAAAGCTCACATTTATATAGGGTACCAGCAATTATGTGTATCTACTTCAGGCACTGACATCACCATCAAACTGATAAGAATAAATAAGGATAAGAAAAATAAATCAACACAGCTCATAAACATTTAAAATGAATTCTGGAAGCCCAAAACTCATACTTGTTATGATTTGGAAAACTGATCATTTTTGTTGTAAGCAAAAAAAAAATGTTTCCTACTGATTGTCATATTGTTATTTTACAGTTTCTCCTTGGCCTCTAAAAATAATTTTGTTTTTTTGGGGTTTTAGAGATCAAGGAGTCTAAGTGTCACACTGTTTGTTAAATCTAACACATTTTTAGTGATGTTATTCAAACTAAACACATTCTCCCACAGCACAATCTTGTTTTCATCATGAGCGTTGCTATCTTAATTACTTGTAAGTAGGGACATGTTCATGGGTAGCCAGGTGACATCTTCTGAAAATGACATCATTAGTGTGATGGCTCATAAAACAGCAGCATGGAGAATTCATTGTCCAAGTTAATGGATAGAACCTAATCGCTAGCTTTTCTGACTAAAAATGTGAAAGAATGCTTTGTTTTGAACTCTTTTTTGTCATTCGACTTACAACTAATGTTTTGGTTCTATTCACCATTTTTGGTTTCTGATATGCTCACTATAATTACTTATGATTATTTTACCTCAGGCCCTAGGCTGTTTTATTAAATCTTGTCTACTGCTTATTTTTTAAGATAATTATTCTGTTTCCATTTCCATTCAGAATGACTACTGTTCTCTAAGTTCTTGCTGAGGAGATCTATTGTTGTTTTCATTGAGATTCTTATGTGAAGCAATATTATTTTTTATGTTTTGTTTCATCGCAGGCACTGACATTTTCTGGCTTTGCTGTCAGGACACCATATTCTGTTGCTTATGCTGCTATTCCTGGAAGCTCCATGTTTTTAAATCACTTATATGATGATTTATAAACTGTAGCCACAGCTTATGTGGCATTGAAGATTGTGATCAATCTTATACAAGTTTCATTGTGCTTTTCTTTAGATTTTCCCAGTCTTATAATTTCTAGGTTCTTTTCAACTATTTTTTAAATTTGTGTTTTGATTTAGATGATCAATCTGTCAATGTCCTACTTTTGACACTCACTAGTTATTTTGACTCACATTTATCTCTCGATCCCTGTAGCTCCTTCCATCTCCTGGCGCAACAACATTCACAACTAGTGGCAACAAGGTGAGGGAACGGCAAGGGGTAACAAACAGTAGATTGACAGAAATTCCTCTGGACACTGGGCAGCAGCAAGGCAGTTCAGTAATTTACATTTGAACCCTTGCTGCATTTAACAGAAGGCACACTTCCAGGTTTTAGCAGAGACACCTAAAGTTGACTTTTTTCTTAAAAATTAATTTTGTTACAAACAGAATATTTTATTTTAATTTCAATTCTTTATTGTCATGTGAACAAGTCCAAGTACCATGTACAATGAAATGAAACACACAATAAATAAATGAATATCAATAAGTAAATAAATAAAACCAGAATCCTAGGAATAAATAGAGACATTGGTATAAGTATATGTGCAGGTAGCAGTGAAGGTGACACAAGGTTACTGATTGTTCATGAGTCTGATTGCAGTTGGGTAGAAACTGTTCCTGAACCTGGAGGTGTACGTCTGAATGGACTTTAGTCGCTTAACAGATGGGAGGAGGGTGATAAGTGACAGTGCAGGGTGGCTGGGGTCCCGTCTGGTACGGTTCACTTTCCTGAGACAGCATATAGTGTGGATGTCATGGATCGCAGGGAGCTGTGTGCCCGTGATCTGCTGTTCTGTATTCGCCACATGCTGCAGAGCTCTGCAGTCCTGAACTGAGCAGTTGCTGTACCAGGATGTGATGCATCCTGTCAGGATGGATTCCACAGTACACCTGTAGAATCTGCACAGGGTTGTGGGGAACATCCGGGCTTTACTCAGTCTCTTGAGGAAGTAGAGGCATTGTTGGGCTTTCTTGACTACTGACGCAGTGTGACTTGACCATTTAAGGTCATCAGTGAGGGTGACTCCAAGGAACCTAAAGCTGCTGACCTGCTCCACAGCCTCACCTCTGATGTATATGGGGCTGAGCTCTGTTGCCAGTTTGCAGAAATCCACAATCATCTCCTTAGTTTTGCTAACATTGAGGGTGAGGTTGTTGTCCTGACACCATTTTGCCAGGAGTCTGACCTCCTCCCTGTAGGCCATCTCATCATCCTCGCTGATTAGACCTATTACATTGGTATCGTCAGCAAACTTGAGGATGGTGTTAGTGCTATACTTAGCTACGCAGTCATTGATGTAGAGAGAGTAAAGCAGGGGGCTCAGCACTCTGCCCTGCGGGGTGCCAGTGTTGATGGTGATGATGGAGGAGGTTTTTCTACCAATATGCACTTGCTGAGGTCTGCCGGTGAGGAAGTCCAGTACCCAGTTGCACAGTGAAGACCTAAGCTCCAGATCCAGGAGTTTAGTGATGAGCTGGGTTGGAATGACAGTGTTAAATGCGGAGCTGTAGTCCACAAAAGCAGCCTGACATAACAGTTCTTGTTCTCCAAATGAGACAGCGTGGTGTGAAGTGTTATGGAGATCCTCAGTGGACCTGTTGCAATGGTAGGCAAACTGGAGGGGGTCCAGACAGTCAGGGATGATGTCCTTGATGTGTTCTAGCATCAGCCTCTCAAAGCACTTCATGGCTATGGGAGTAAGTGCTACTGTGTGGTAATCATTAGGGTAGTCTATTTTTCTTTGGGAAAGGGATGATGGCTGTGTGCTTGAAGCAGATGGGGACAAATGAAACTCTCAGAGATGTGTTAAAAATATCCATAAAGACAGCAGCTAGCTGGTTGCAACATGTTTTTAAAACGCGACCTGAGACAACATCTGAGCCAGGTGCTTTGCGGATGCTGAATCTTCTTCACGTCATCCTCGGAGAGCCTCAGGCTGGAGTCTTGCGGTGCTGCTGGGGGGTCGCACAGGCCTGTCCATGTTAGTGAGCTCGAAACGAATTGTAAGCAATTCAGCAATTTGCGATGGATTAGTACAATAATACCCAATTTATTTAAAGTTATAACATGTCTTATGATCCACATTGTGTTTAAACTAGGTGGGCAAACTTAACACAGTAGTAATCTTGACTGTTTCATGGTTTCAGGATATTGAGCTGAAAAGTCTCTGTGGAGTCCACTAGTCCCCCCTTGTGTCTGCATGTTGTTTTTCTTCCTCTGGGCATTCTGTTTCAGCTACCTCATTCCACAGTTACATGTGTTAGACTGATTGGGGACTTAAAACTGGCAAAATGTGGTATAATGTGTGTGCTTGCATGAGTGTGCCTTGTAATGGGTTGACTACTTGTGCAGAGCGGGTTCAGTTCTACAAAGGTAGGGTCTGTGTGAAAGCGGGTTTGAAACTGGATAGTTCCCTAGTGCCCTGTGTTGGCTGGGATTGGCTCCAGCAGACCCCCGTGACCCTGTGTTTGGATTCAGCGGGTTGGAAAATGGATGAATGGATGGATAGTTCAACAATGAATCATTAGGAGAAAAATAAAACAAGAAATATCACTTCAAGGCTATGCCACCAAGTTTTTAAAAGAGGAATAAAAGTATCACTAAATAAAGATTACTGCTAGTCTTTGAAAAATAGCAGCAGAAACTGATACCATTCTCATTCTCTTGGGTATTCTGCAACATTGTTTTGTGCAAATTATTCATCCTGACCTTGGACTAGGACCACAGAGTGAATGGGAAACATTACAGCATTAGAGCCTTGTCAGTTTGTAAAATCATGGATGCTAGTCTACACTGTACCAAATCGTGGATTCCCTAGAAGAGGCCGAGTGTCTAGTTGCTGTAGGTCAGATTGACTAGCATTTTCTTAAGGAATTAAAATACTAGTTGTATTTATATTATGTTATATTTTACGCGACTACTGACCTTTGAACTTGTCAATGGGAAAGATTTCATGCAAAAATATACTGAATTGAATTAATAACAAATCCATTCAGAGTTTTCTAAAGAAGTGCACTTTTTACTTAAAATTGAACATAGTGTCCAGGGTGATACAAACATGCTATCATTCTCAGTATTAGTTATAACAATAATGTTGTGTCTCCAACTTTAAGAAGTCAAAATCATATCAAGAAAGGTCACTTTTGCAAAAGAAAACAGGTTACCCTATTGACTATTCCAAATCGAAATGTTTTAACATCATTTTTCAATAAAGTGGGAATTACCAAGTAGAGTTTGTGTGGGAGACACTTTTAATATTTTAAATCTTTCGCTTGTCTGATTTTCTCATTATTGTATTGAGTGGTATTCAATACTGCCAGAGCTACACATTTATCAGCCTGTCTGACTTTGCATAAAATGTATTTTCCTTAACTGCTGAGAGCTAACATTTCTTACTATGCAGTATTAACACACTTGTATCTTTGAGATGTTCTCACCAAGTATATGCTAATGTATGTTCTTCAGGTCTTTAAACAAATAAGAAAACTATTTACTTTGTCTTTAAGTAATTTATTGCAGTTAAATAAGTCATGTTCATCACATTGGTTACTAGGTGTTGCTGTTGAGAAGTTCTGCCCAGGCTTCTTGGGAGCTGGGGCTAATATATGACAGTAATGAACACTAGTTAGGAGCCTACCTTGGGTGGGGTTTCACTCTGTCATAGGAAATACTCATGCTCAAATTCGCTCATATTGTTCCTGTTTTGTTCTGTTTGTCAATGTAGCTTTTATGAATTGTGGGACTGTGTACGTGCCGCTACTACAATGATTGTGGGGAAAAAGTCAAGGCAGACACATTGAGAACAACAATGGTCAGTTCACTAGGGAATTAAACACAAAATCTACACATGATGAAGCAGGAAAGCTATCATCCATGCTGACAAAAGTATACTGTACATTTATCTGCAGTACTTCAACTTTATATATATCTTTTTGTGCTTTTAGTTTTTTTTCTTTTCTTGGATAAATATGAGTTTTAATAGTAACCATTGCTATTTACAAGTAAATATTCAGGGCTTACAAGTAAATGTTCAGTGTTTGTTCCTGCCTTGCACCATATGCTACCTGGGATAAGCTCATAAGCTCCAGCAAACGATCCACCGCCATGACCCTGATCTGGATTAAACCAGTTAGAAAATAACATGACTTTTTAGAGTGTGTTGAGATCTGGTAAATGTAAAATCACATCATGATAAATGGGAAAGCAGCTATTGTCATCATTTTGTATGACTCCTGCTGAGCCAATTTCCCTGAAATCTGGTACACATATTTGTTAAGGAAATTGATCAGAAAACAATACATTTTAACTGTGGTATCTTGAATAGAATGTGTTGTATAAATTTTTGAAATTTTGATAACTGCTATTTAAAAATAATTTTCTAAGTTTTATGCCACCTAAATTACTGATTTACAGTACTTTTCCAGATTTACCTTGACAGAGGTCCCTATAACTTGTATATTTTTACTCTATAATATGTACACTAGCTTTCTCTGACTTTACAACAAATCTTGTTCTGAAAGTTTATTAAAAGCCAGCAGAGTTGTCACTGCGGGTAGACATTTGCAATTACATTAATTGCTTACAGTAGGTATGTGTATTTCAACATATATTTTATCTCTTCATTGGGTAATTCTTTAAAAACTGTTATGTTTAAAAACTTAAAAAAGCTATAGACAATCCTCATCACAAACTTAACAATAGTACATCAGTTAACACAGTTTGTACTGTACATCAAACCAAAGGACAATATATAGCAGATGAGGAGGGGGGTAGGTGGATGTAAGAATGGTGGATTAGTAAGGTGGAGTTTATAGGGTGTTGGTCTTAAAGTCTTTCTTATTATTTGTTATTATTAGTTCTTCTTTTTAAGTCTGCATATGCTAGGTTCAAGTGAAAGTGTCTGTTAATGGCATTTTCATTTGATAGACAAGATTAAACCATCTCTCTGGCTCACACATGTGCGATTGGGAACCACCTTACTGGTTCTGGCGAGGTAAGCAATTCCACCCTGAGACCTGAGAGGGTGCTGATGCTAATACAGTAGACCCCCATGAAGACACGGATCAGGGTTCGAGGCCTCAGTCGTTTGCAGATTTTTCCTTAGAACCTAACTAATAATTGTTAGTGGAAACCGCAAATATCCTCTGCAATTTCTTATGGCTTTTTCCGTGGCAATACTGCACTGTAGAGAGAACAGGAAGCAACCGTAGAGGAAAATGAGGCTTGGGAAGGTGAAAGTAGCTAATCTGAGAGCATTGTACTCTACTAGAATTTGAAACTGTAACTCCCAGCAGCCCATGCAGTGGCTCTGATTGGTCTTCTGCTGAGGGTGCAGGGGCTGTTGGGTTCAAAGGGTGTCAGCGTGGCATTTTAAAAGGGGGTCGGTGACCAAAATAAAATAATGTTTTTGTAATTTGTGTTTCAAGTTCCTGTCACTCTGCCTGCCTTCTGTTGGGTTACCTGTACTTATTCGTTTTGCCCTGGATCGTTTCGTGGTTGGGGTCTGGATTGTCTGCCGTCTGCCTGTGTACATGAGGACTGTAAGTCGATTCATTGCCATCCTATGAAGAATGGAGTGCTCCTGAACCCATCCACCTGTCTTCACCATTTCAGGAACTACCAGTAGGACTATCTTTACATTCCCATTCAACATGCAGATCTCTGGACTATCTTATGTTCATCATTACATTTCATCTATTGCCGTTTTTCATGGACTTTACTGTGTGTGTTTTGTTGGTGCTTTGTTGTATTTAATGTATAATCACTGTAAGGGGAATAGGGGTGGTATCATTGTTTTCATTTGCTTTCATTACATTCTTTATTTGTTGTTTGATTACCGGTTTGCTTTGTTTTTGTCTCTGTGAGTGTGTGCAGGTCGGGTCAAAGCTGGGTGAGTCCCTGGAATCTCCACAATTAAAATAAATAAATCATCATCTTCTCGACAGTGTGAATCTTAGCAGTACCGGACCGCTACAGCTTTATTCATTTCTCCTTGCTGCTGATTGACTGCTGCCCTGCAGATGCATCTCCAGCTGAGTGTTCTCATGTTTTCCATTTTGTTCTTCTTTAATCCTTAAATCGCCGCAATCGGCTCTACTCGTTTCCCAGTGCCATTTGCAGCACGTCAGAGCTAAGTATATTCGGCAATGTACATTCATTGAACGTTGCAACTGGCTAGTGTCGGTTCCCAGTGCAATTTCCCAGCATGCTGGAGCTGATCAGTCAGTGCCGTACATTCGTTGAGCAGCCAGCTCATGACCACTGCCAGCCCCTGCAGCACTGCAGCCTCACTGTCTTTGGGATTCAGCCACTGCACTAGACCAGCCTGCAAGTATCAGCGCTTAACTCTGTGTGCTAGCGTGCAGCCAGTTCAAGAGCAGTTGGCTTGGTGATTTACTGAATTTCATCTATGGCGTCAGTTGTACCTTGCACATATTGTTCCAGTGGTTTTTAAAATAGTTTTTAACAGTTCATTGACAGTGTGTAAAATGATCAGTGTTGCCCTAATTGTGATGCTCTTTGCATGAAAAAAATGTGTTCCATTTCTTTGTGAATTTTGATGTTTACTTAAAAAGTGCAGCAAAAAAGAATTTGGCGTCCAAGGATGCATTAACCTTCAAGTATGTAGCAGTTTAAGGGTTAAAGCCCCAAGATGCTGCCGAAACACCCTGCACCTTCTAAGGCTTCTGGCAATGAAAACGGCTTGCATGAATTACAGTACATATAGCGCTAACATCTGTATTTTACATTCTAGCACTGTGGGTGACATATCAGTACAGTACTGTGCAGTATTCGGATTTACCTTTAAATTCTTTTTTTAGGTAATGTATTAAGCTGAGATTGAAAATGAAGTTAAAGTGTTTTGGGGTCATATTTAGGGTTTAAACTATAAAAATATTATTCTTTTAACCACATCCATAATTTGCGGTTTTTCACAATTCGCAGGTGCTCTAGGAATGTAACCCCTGCAAATTTTGGGGGTGTACTGTATATACTATATATATATATATATATATATATATATATATATATATATATATATATATATATATATATATATATATATATATATATATATATATATATATATATATATATATATATACACAGTTGTGTATATATATATATTTAGAATTTTCTATATTTCTGCATAAATATGACCTAAAACATCATCAGATTGCCACTCAAGTCCTAAAAGTAGATAAAGAGAAACCAGTTAAACAAATGAGACAAAAATATCATACTTGGTCATTTATTTATTGAGGAAAATGATCGAATATTACATATTTGTGAGTGGCAAAAGTATGTGAACCTCTACTCTGAAGATCCAGGAAAATACTTTTGTACCCGGCGGGTAAGATTTAATAAATGAACCAGCTGTTCCATCCCCCATACGTCAGGTGGCAGTGTTCCTCATATGGCAGCCAGTCTGGACAACTACAGGTGTGCTTGAGAGATGGTGTCCGGAAATGTGGCCCCTATGGGGTCCCTATGCCGATAGAGGGCACAGTTGGAAGAGGGCCTTCCTACTTTATTTATGGCCCTGAAGTGCTTCCAGGGAGACATGACATGGCCCTAGAATCATTCCCCAGGCCGGCTTAAAAAGGAATCCACTGCCACACATGGACGAGTCAGGAGGCAGCCGGGCAACACTCAACAAATGTGGAGGGGGAACATTTGTGTGGCTCATTTCTTATTGTGTCTGATTATTGGAGAAAGGGTTGTTTAAAGATGCTTGTTGTGAATAAATATTCTTTATTTTATCACATCAACATGTTCTGTATTGCTGTGTCTGTGGTTTGGGGTTCTCTGGTGCCCCCTTGTAGTCACAATATACACAATAACACAACTAGTTTTTAATAACATACATTGATAACAAAAATATAAAATTCTCCAGCTTTCAAACCAGTTAACTAACCCCCCCAAATGCACCTTAATGTGACACCATGGGTATATTTTCTAACTATGTAGTTTGTAGTGTTCCAGAATTCAGAAAAAAAAATGTACTTAAAAAAGTGATGAACTATAAACACTAAGCTATGTAGAATTATTAGCATGTGGACTTTGCATCAAACCTTCATCCTTGCTTTTTATGTTTATGATTGCCTAAAGTTATATTCAAATAAATTTTGTATAATGGTAATTCTCTTGGAAATAATTCCATTGCTTAAGGGAATGGCTTTTTTGACATTCCATTCTTAAAAGGATTAAAAAGATATGTGCATAAGTTACACCTTTTCTAAAATGCTCTAATGAAAGCAGAACCCTTTAATCTTCTAGACAAAACAGATCAGAAGTGTATGTGTAAAGAATGAATACAGACTACACCATTAATATGTAATGGCTTTAGTTTTTTCATCTAATCACAAATTAAATAATATATTTTGGGACATAAACTAAATAATACATCTGCAGCGCACTCATTAAATCAAGAGTTAAATAATAAATTTTCGGAGATAAACTAAATAATAAATTTATTGTACACTCATTAAATAATGAATATGGTTGTCTCCAAAGTAAATAAAATCTTTAACATTAAAAAGACTCAATGCATGTGATACATTTTTGATTGCTTTATAGGAAATTTTACACTAGCTGAAGCACTGTAGAAAAACAGAATGTTAGCATTTGTTTTAACAAATTTTAAATGAAGTATATTTAGTGAGTAGTTTCTTTTGGCAACATGGTTAAAGTCTTTGTACTTCAGATCCTGCTACTGACACTGTATGACCCTGAGCAAGTCACTTCACATGCTTGTGCTCTGTGGTCCCCGGCCGGAGGACGAGAGGAGGGCTTGTGCCTCCTCCAGACCGAAAGGGGGCGTCCGTCCTGGTTATGTTGGGGGCTTTGGGTAGAGGGCTTGGAAGCCCAGCCCTGTAAGGACCCGTGGCCACCGCCAGGCGGCGCCCCAGTGCCTGATTATCCCGGGAGCCCGGCAGTTCCGCCACACCACGAAGTGCCGGGGGGGAAGACTTTGGAGGACACCCGGAGAGCTGCCGGGAGGACAGCCGGCACTTCCGCCACGCTGGGGCGTGGCCAAGGGAAGAATGCCGGGATCACCTGGTGCTCGTCCGGGAAGCATATATAAGGGGCCGCCTCCCTTCAGTGAGCAGTGGATGTCGGGTGGAAGTGGACAGAGCTGGAGAGAGGACTGGAGGCGGGCAGGAAAGAAAGGCACAGGAACTGTGAGCCCTGGACTTTGGGGAATCGGTGCAGAAGGCACTGGGGTTTGTGGTGCGCGTGATCCTTGTATATATTGTAAATAAATAGTGTGTGGTGATGAAAAATATGATGTCCGTCTGTCTGTGTCCGGGTCAAAGTTCACAGCTCCAATTGAAAAACAAAAGAAACGTAACCAATTGTGACTTAAATGTTGTAAGTTGCCTTGGATGAATACATCATCAAAAAAATAAAAAAACAATGAAGGTTAAGAAATTAATTAATATGTGCTTCTATGTTGAGGTCACTGAAGTGTATGTGATTGTTTTCTCATGCTTATGCTATCTCCTTATCTCATTGTGTGCCACACTTGGATGTCCTCCTCCCATCTGAAGCTCTATCCTTGTGATCCTCCATCCAATTGCCAATTGCTGGGTGGGGTTATTTATCTTTCATCCCAGAGTGCACTACCAAGGCATCGCTGAAATCACTTCAAGGTTTGAAGGCTACCCTACAGAAACAACTTGGAGACACTAAAGCAGGACCCAAATACTTTTGTCCTGTCCTACAAACCTGGAAAGAAATACCTGGTTATCAATTTTTAAGTCATTGTGCCGTGTCACCTAAAATAAGATTTATGGGGCATGAACTATAGACAATGATCCCTGCACCCATTAGGGTAAATATTGCAGATCAAATAAGCTTGTCCTGACACACAGCACTAGTGAACGTCTGGTGACATTTTCCTTGGTGCACATCAGTTACTTGGGACCTCTTTGAAGCAGCCACAGAGGGGTCTGCAGCCAGAACCTTCTCCTTTTTTCTGGCATCTTACCTTCCTTCAACTAAAAGGTTGTTTTCATCTTCTTTAAGAAATCCCATCCTCTCAGTTCTTTTTATACTCTAAGGACAGGACACACCATAAAAAATATGGTGGAAAAATTTAATGAATATAATGTAAACAGATCTGTATTTGGTGAAGTAGACAATCCCTTACTTGTTAAATCTCTCAAAGTGCTGATCTGAAGGTTATTTATGAACATTGTCTGCTCTTTCAGTTTCACATACAGTTAAACTCAAACAAATGGTGCAGTAATGAAAACAGTGTGCCAAACCTTTTTCTGTCAGCATTTATGAGTTATGTTATACTAAGACGATAATTTTTTGGAAAGTTGTTAAAAAAAATTCATGATATATGTCGAGTTAATGAAAAACCTTGACTTGAATTGCTATATTTATTTTATACATTTCTCTCTGTGAGAAATTGTTTCATTTTGTAACAAGAGACGTATCTGCACATTAGATGGGGAATCCAAAAAAGAAAGAAAAAAAAGCAGAGAGCGATAGAATTTCAAACACAACTGCAATTGGACAATTTCAAAGTTTCCAGATCTGTTATTACAAATAATTTACAGATGCCTTCTTCTTGATCGAACGTGGACAGCAACAGAAGAATTTCTGTAATTCAAAACATACATATACAGGAGATTTATTACTATTTTTATGTGGGAAAAGCACAGACAAAATTGGGCTTTCAACAAAGATGCATTAGCTGACCTTTTAATTAATAACTAAGATTAAGGGGATTAAGGAGGTTTATTACTGCATATGCCATTGAGATTCTGAATATCATGATTAATTCATTTTTAACAGGTATTTTTCTTGCAGAAACACTGCTATTTTTAGAATTTCCAATATGTTTATTTTAATTGTAATAGAGAAGTCTCTGCATTTTGATTGTGAGTTGATTAAAATGTAAATGAGCTCTACAAAGGTAGCCAGGTGAAAAAATTGTATTTCTTGTTAGATTTATTATATGTGTGAATATATTCCTTCAAGAAGAAGAAGAGCTTAGTTGTAAGATTAATGAGGAATCAGTATTAATATTCAGTAGAAATATTTAGTGGGTATTGTCATACAGAATAAGCAGGTTAGGAAAATGGATAGATAGAAGGATGATCATACAGTTAATATTGTTCTGGTGGACGACATGGTCGCCTCAATGCAACTTCCAAGTTGCAAAGAGACATACGTTGACATTTGCTTGTGTATACAGTACAGGCCAAAAGTTTGGACACACCTCCTCATTCAATGTGTTTTCTTTATTTTCATGACCTGAACTGAAAACATGTTTTATATTCTAGTTTCTTCAAAATAGTCACCCTTTGCTCCGATTACTGCTTTGCACACTCTTGGCATTCTCTCGATGAGCTTCAACAGGCAGTCACCTGAAATGGTTTTCAGTTATTTCACCTTTTTTTGTTAAGTACATAACTCCACATGTGTTCATTCATAGTTTTGATGCCTTCAGTGAGAATCTACCAATGTAAATGGTCATGAAAATAAAGAAAACACATTGAATGAGGAGGTGTGTCCAAACTTTTGGCCTGTACTGTATACTCAGAACAACTATTCAGAGTATACAACCATTTCAAAGAAACTGAATTTAGTGCTTGATAGTGCACCAGTTTCTGATTCTCCAGAATTACTGGGAAACTTCAGTGCCCAAATGGGTAGTGATGAAGAATCTACAGTAGACAGGTATAACTGGGAGAATAACACACTTGATCCGACTCTAACTTCTGAATTATTAATTGTGTTTCGGTGCTATTCATTGATTTTACATAACAAATACACATTTGAACACAAGCAGACTTGTAAGCTGTCAAGAAATCAAAAGACAAAAACAAAGATAAAGGTTTAGGGAATGTCCTGCTTGATCACATCTTGTCTGAAGAAGGGGCGTGAATTGCCTCGAAAGCTTGTATATTGTAATCTTTTTAGTTAGCCAATAAAAGGTGTAATTTTGCTCGACTTCTCACTGCGTTAGTGTAAAGACAAATGTTAGAAATTGGTTTGATGCCAGTGTGCCATAGCATGTGCCTAGCAAGGCTGTTCGTTAAAATTCTACCTTTAATGACTAAAAGTAGTAATAGCCACCTCATAGTCCTGAGGTCCTTAATCTGAAGAAGGAAGGTGTAAACACTACGTTTACTTTCAGGGGGGACTTGAGAGTAAAAATGCCAAGAAACCCTGTGCTTCTGTCAGTGGATACTTGTGGCAAAACCTGAACACAGAATGGAGAACTAGTCTCTATTTTTATGGACTAACGACCTTGCCCCGTGTTTTCATGATATCTTAGAGACAGAATTAAAGTTCTGCACATAAGTTAGACTGCAGCAAATTTAAACAATTAATGTCTTGTTTTCTTGATTTTTCACAAAGAAAAGCTGCACAAACATATGGCAGCTCAAACATATGTTTTTATTTAACCATCTCTGTCACTGAGATAAAAAGCATACAAATTCCACAGTTTCCTAGTTTTAAGTTTCCATTTAGCTGCATGAACAAGACTGCCAACATTCTCACTTCTTCAGGAACAGGAGACCAAAGCATAATACATGAATTGTCTCATGAATCTGCTCAGTGCAGTAATAGACGCTTCATTTTACGGCTGAATTAAAGACTTATTTTAAGATCTAAAGTATCCCCAGAACGACATTGCATTAGCAATGTGTAATTAGGCATTTTGAAATTTTGATAACCGGATTGAAATGCTGCATGTATCAGAACAATTTGCAATGATTGAGACGGCCATTCTCTTTCATGTTTCATGTATTGTATGCAAGGTGCATCTCTTCAATACAAATATATGCTGTTTCTGTTCTTATCTTTGTTCCATAAATAAATATGTGGACAACTCATGGGTAGCCACAGATCCAGAAGAGGAAAAAGCACCAAATTACAAAAAGTGATGGTAACTAATATATTGATGACATTTCCATTCATAAAACGGAATAAAATGTTCAATAAAAAATTGGGATTTTTAACTTATTGTTTTCCTTTATATACACTAGGGGGCTTTGCCCCCTGCTTGCTTTACTCGCCAAACCCCCGGGCCTTTACTTCACGCTAGCATCTTTGTGGTTCTGCCGCTTGCGTATGGGGATGTGGATGTACAATTTAAACATTGTTATTTTCATGAGAATTGTTACATATGCATAATAGAACAAACTATTTTATATTACAGGAAGTAATTAACCATATTAAAAATAGTAAAACATAATAATTTGAAAGTAAATTATGTTTCATGTTGCGTTAGAGTTATTCATTGCGTAATACAATTTTGTTCTGTTTGGCTTTGAAATTAACATACTTAAATACTTTTTAAACTTACACTTTTACTGTAAAACCTCAGTAAAAACTATTTTTTGAATTAAATTTCTGTCAGTATCACATTGAAGTTTGATTCTGTGTTTGGACTTTTATCGTGACAATGCCCATGACTGAATTTTGTTTCTTTCTCTCTATTAAAAAGAAAACTTTTTCAAATGCTTGGCTCTGAGCTTTGTTAATTGTCTTTGTAAAAGCTATTCTAAAGGGAAACTGTTAATGTTTTAATACAAATGGCATATCAAGATCTCCTATGTTGTCTAATGTTATTCGTGGAAGATATACTACAGTACATTACCTTTCTTAGATACATCCTTTTTTCTACAGTAATTCGTGCATTGTAAGACCAGACATTGTTAACGGTTGTAGATATTCTTCAGGATATTGTAAATTGTTGTTTTCATCTTCCGCACAATCACCACCAACTGTTTCAGCATAGTCTATTGATACGCATTTAACCAATTTGCCGTGTAACCGATCAACATTTTGTGCGTAAATTCATTTGACTTCCTCGTTTCTGGGTGATAGGATTGCCCATATACTAATTTTTTCTGTTGATAACCCTTTGTGATGAAATTATTCAATAAGACTTGGACATAATATGTCTTCTTTAAGAACTGAGAGAGCAGGGACTCTGTCTGTCAAAAGCATTCACACAAGTGAGAAGTGAAAGCACTGGGTGTATATTTGACTATGGTTGAGAGGAGGGCCGTGACTTGAAAAAAGTCTCATCTCATCCCAGGATTTTTTTATATAATAGAGAGATGTAATAATTGAAAAGCTTCAGATCCAGTTTATTCATAGTTGTGGTCAGCATTTGAATCAGGAAGTGCAACAGATTAGCAAGGAGGAAGTAAGGACAGCAATGAAGAGGGTGAAGAATGGAAAGGCTGTTGGTCCAGATGACATACCTGTGGAAGCATGGAGGTGTTTAGGAGAGATGGCAGTGGGTTTTTAATCAGATTCTTTAATGGAATCTTGGAAAGGTGAGAACATTTTGAGGTCACAGTTGGGGATATTTATGTTCATTCAGTCAAGTTAGAATACCAAGTGTAAATAGTACAATTACTTGCATGACTGCTCAGAACGGTAGACAATACAATAGAAACAAAAGGCACTAACAAAAACAAGTATACAAAGTATGACATTCAAGAGTTTTTATTGACAGAGGGGTAAGGTGATGGCAAGAGATAAATGCTATTTGGGTTTCTGTCAACTAAGGTAAGTACTGTTATTTGCTACTGATAGAACAGATTTGTCTTTCTTTGTTTTTCTAGGAAAAATATGCTAGTGGGAGCATGACACTTTCAAGCCAGAGTCATAAACATGGTGTTCATAAATGTTCTAGACAGTAGCACTGGCGGTATATCAGATTTGATATGAGCGAATGTGTTTTATTTTTACCTTATATTTATTTTTCTTCCATCTTAATAGTGACCGTGTTGAAAAGCTTAGTCACTGCAAAGGTTGCTCGGTGCAAGGTGCATGGGTGGTGTGATATTAAGGAGGCCATTTTGTGTAAGAGAGCCTCACATTCACAAAAGGATGACTTTATAACAGACTTTGGTCCTGAGGACATTAACTTCAATTTAGAAATTGTTTTTTGACTTAGCTTTATTTAACAGCTTTTACTTTACCTTTGCCCATGTTCATAAACTTTGACTGTCAAAATCAGTTTCTTATGTAACAACCTCAGCAATGACTGTTGATTCCTCTGATACGCCTTTCGAAAAAAATAAACAAAACATCTCTGCCGAAAAACAATTCTTCTGATATGCCTTAAAAAATAAACAAAGGATCTCCACCACTCTTCTTAGTAGTAATCAGTTAGAATGTTAATGAAATGTTCTTGACAATCTTTGTAAGACAGGGCATTGTAAGTCCATAATCTAGACAAAATATAGCTACTGGCAAGCAACATAAAAGAGAAATTAGGAAGCAAACAGTAAAAGACAACAGGAATCAAACTAAATGCAACAAGACAGTAAACAATACACCACATAAAAAACAGAAACATGCCCAGCACTCTGGAAATTATGACAGCCATAATAGCTGTGACATGAAAGTCCTTTTGTAACAGACTATTGTAAATGCTGTCAGACATTATTGATATTTATTAGGAATGTATAACAGAATATAGTATAATCTATCTTGATTCTAATAAACATTTTATTAAAAAATCTTTATGAGAAGCCATTCTTCAAAATATATATAGGAAAGATTTGGGGGCAGAGTAAATATGTTAGTTTAAACACAGTAAATTCAAATCAGTTCAATTTACTGTTGATTAATTTTAAATTAAATAACACGTTTGTTGCTAGACCTAGTGGTGCAGGAGAAAAAAAAAATGCTGTGACAATACATTATTTGGTACAGAAATACAGCGAGCACAAATTACTAAATAAATCAATTGCAATACATAAACAAGCAGAAGTATCATATCAAAAATAAGTTTCAGATATAAACAAGCAACAGCCAGACAAAAAGTAACTAAGCTGCAAACAGTAACACTCAATCATTAGTGCAAATGGATTGGTTATAAAGTGAAAACAGTAATGGCTTATGAATTAAAATATGTACAAGGTAAGGTCCACATTGACCAGTGTTGATACCTCTGCACTTTTTTATTTATATAAAAACGTTAGTTATCGTGGCAGATCAAATATCCTAGGTTCAGCTTAATTAATATTTTACGTTCTTGACAAAATTCAGATGGGCATGTGAGAAATAAAGTTTACTATAATCATACATATGTAATGGAAGAAAAAAAAAACTATTATCATACAGTACAGAAAGTGTTTAGCACTAATTAGTTAAAATGTAAAATGTACAGTACTTCTGGGGTCCAATCTTCACATAGTGCTGCTCTCCACAAAAAGAATATTATAGAGAGAAAGTTTAGAATAGTTGCTGGACTGATTTTGAGTGTCAGAGAAATGACTGAAGGAGTTGCTTGACTTACCATTGGCTTTTAACACCACCCAACCTCACCTCCTTGCTGAGAGGCTTATTAAAGGTTTTAATTTGGACTTTATCTTGGTAGGGTGGCTGATTGATGTTTTGACTAATAGGACTAAAAGAGTTGAAGTAAATGGTTGTCTCCCTGACATGCCCTCCTCACCAACACGGCCCCCTAAGTGGAGTGTTCTTTCAGTTCTTTTGTATTGTACATTCTATACACTAATGGTTGTCACAGCAAATTTGAAGTTCAGTTAATTTTAAACTTGCTGATGACTCCGTGATTGTAACCCTACTTAATGAGAATGAAATAAGCCATGGCCCAATGTTACATTAATTTGTTAAATGGTGTGATGAGTCATTTCTACAATGTAATGTTACAAAACCAGAAGAACTAATAATTGATTTTAGAAGAAATACTATTCACCTCCAAGTAACAATTCAGTTACCAAAGACTAGGCAATTGAAATTGTTTAAAGTATTATGTTGGGACAATCATAGACTCAAAATGTATTTTAATAAAAACTGAGAAGCAGTTAACCTGGCTTGGTTTGGAAAGGATCTGTTTTAAAATTAAATATTACAGATGCATTTAAAATTCTGTCCATGAGCATAATTTACTATTTATGTGATTAGTATCACATCTACCTGTTTACTTCACTAGACATTTACAACACTCTAGAAAATTAAAGGAGGCAAAAAGTAATAATGTAAGGTGAAATATTACATATCTATTTCAGAAAAATGAAACATGACACACTAACTAATATTAAAGTTCCATATACTGATTATCTAACATCAGACAGCAACTTACATTACTACCATTTTTTGTAATACAGAGCTGTCAATTTTATTGTTTATGGCCAAACATTATTATTTTACTTCACAAGATGTTAACAATTTGTTTTTACATTTAATGAGAAGCAAGAGTTATCAGTGCCAGATTTTATTTATTTACTTTTACATAATAGCTTTATGTCAAAAGGCATTTTCAGAGATTGTTTCTGTTTTTTCCACAATCCTTACCAAATAGCATAAATGAAACAATTTACTGTATTGTGTTAGGATATAACGGGTTGGATAATTGATGGATGAATATTTAAATTATTAATCTGTATAGGATGCATAGCATCTATACATTAAGTATGCTATTATTATTATTACCTCCACAGCTAATTGAAATCATGGGTAATATTTTGCACTGTGTAACAAAAAAACCTTCTGTGTTAATTTGTAAAGTGCCTGCCCATGAAACTAACACAATCTGTACCATTTGTATTGAGCACATTTACTATGGAGAAGACATCCCATAATATTTTAACTTTTTAACTGTGCTGTTATACTGTATATGAGAAGTCACTAACCCTAACCCTTTACACCAATATTCATATTTCTTTGGGCCTACAGGCAGTAGCAAATATTTTTGAGCGATTTCCACATCCAGAAAGATCAGATGTGTTACTTTTAGAACTCCTGAAGATTAGCATGGCATGTAATGATTTTGAGTTTATTAACAAAACTTACCTACAGATTTATAGTACCGCAATCGGCAAGAGGTTTGCGCCCTCCTATGCCAATATCTATATGGCAGAGTGGGAGAAGTGCTCCCACCTCACATCCTTATAATTCAGGTATCTTGATGTATTTTTTGAATATGGACCCATACAAGGGATGCAATCAATCAATATTTACATCTCTTAATCATCACCATCCTACGATATAATTGCAAACTAAATTAGATGTGCATTCAGTTACTTTTCTTGAAACGGAAATCTCCTTTTGATCGTATTCCTCTATTCATAAACAACTACATGCCAAAGTACGTTTCAAACCAACAGACACATATGCTCTGCTCTTTAAGTCATCACCCTTAATATACCTTCTGGGGCATAATGCAATTATAGCTAATTCGGTTTTATAGGATCAGTACTAATATAGGGGATGTTCAGCACACTACTCATGTTCTGTTCCAGGCACTTTAAAAGAGGGGTATTCCCACACGTTTTTGAGGGGTATATGATGAAGTTCGACAAACCTATTCCCAGTATCTCTACAGTAATTCTAATATTAATTATAGATATACCATCGGGTATACCATCGTTGCCAGTTAGAGATTATTTTTCTGACTCTTATTCTCGGTTTTCTTTTCTCACGACACATGACTTGTGTTCATCATTGAATTGAACAGCATACAACATCCTGGACGTCTATACCTAGACCATCTGTCTGATCAATCTTGGGTGAAACTGGATGGACTTTACCTGTCTTTGGGTTTGTTCAGGTCAGGTTATTTTCCTTCTCTTAACTTTAACTTACCTTTCTTTGATTCTTCTTTTAATAATGTGCCTGTTGTGTTGTGGAACTCTGCCTCTTCTCTGTCCCTATGTGAGGGATTTCTATAATATCGGATTATTATGGATTAAGTACCAACTAACCTTAAAGTCAGTGGGAGGAACATATATTTTATACTAAAATCGAAACTACATATGTTTGGATCTATACTGGCCCAGGGGATGGATGGACTTGAACGCACTTGGAATTATTGGTTAGACTATTCAAAATCACCAATTACATCTAATAATTTCATAGGACAGACAGTTATGGAGCCTTTACATGAGGAGGCAATCTCATCTCCTAGATTATTGACTAACTCTGTGGATGATGTTATTAAACTTCCTGTCATTTTTACTTTTTCAGTTCAAGCCTGACAAACTATCTGGGTTCTCAAATTAAATTTACAAAAAGCCCAACAGACATTTGAACCGTTAAAATCCATAAAAATTATTCCAGTATAGCTACGCAATTAAATTTTAAAAGATGTATTGGTCCATGCTTCGTGCAGCATCAAGCCACAGAACCAATTTGCATGGCATGTTCCATTTAAAAATAAAAAAAGTGATTTGCAATAAGTATACACAAAAAGAAATGCCTATTTTACAAAAATGATAACTGAATAATACAAGTTGGATTTATGGCATCCAATGTCTGACTTGTGGGATGATATATATCGGAGAAACAAAAACTTAATTAACACTAGAATCCCTCAAGACTATGAAAAAACTTGTAATCCCGGGCCACCTTAAATTCCTTCTCACCTCTCCATCACAGTCTTTTGTTTTGTAAATGTGTCAATCAACACGAGTAGCAAGCAGGTTGCTATCCCATCCCCCCACCGCTGGAGCATAACTCGGGCAAAAAGTTCTCCCAGCTAAAGCCTTGTTTATCTTGGTGTGAGGTGCCTGGAGTTGTATAGGGTAAATAATATACAGTAATCCCTCCTCTGGAAGGCAACCCCCACGATTGGTGAAAATCCATGAAGTAGAAACCATATGTTTGTATCATTATTTTTATATATTTTAAGCTCTTATGAACTCTCCCACACTGTTTATAAATATTCCCCACACAATTATACAGCATAAACCCTTTGTATTCTCTTAGATATTAGGTAAGATTCATTAAAATTATGTATGTAAACACACTGTTTATATACAGTAAAACCTAAATATTATTTTAAAGATATCGAGTGTCTCTGATATCACATATGTTACAGCCATTACAATAGACAGGCCACCAGCAATAAATACGTACAATGCAAGAAAATTGTATACAGTAAATGTGTGTACAGTGACACTAAACATGCGTACATGTACTAAATACTGTATGTAGAAAATTAATCATGGTTACTCACCAACAATGACACAATGACTTGTCCGATAACGATGAGTTTAGTTTTACTGCACAGCAAAGGAGAGTGTTATGGCACTTCTAAAGGACCCTCTTCAGGAGACTGTGTTACACCGCCATTGTTCTTCTTCTGGCAGTCTTCAATCCAAATCCCTAAAGCAGATTCCATCCAGACTACTGCCTTATTACATCCACTTACAACTCGTTTTGCACCCTGGTTAAAAGGACACTGCGGCCGTAGATCTTATATTCCTTTCCTACTTTTTAAATAAAAAGAATCGTTGTCTCATTGATGCCATTATGGCGTCCTACAGCGGTATAGCTTTTCACCTCTTTCAACATATCCAAAACTTTTACCTATTCGACAATTCAGCACACAGGAACTTAACTGCGTGCTCTGATTGGTTAGCTTCTCAGACATCCACCAATAGTGTCCCTTGTATGACATCAACTGGGCAAACCAACTAAGGAAGCACTTACAGGAAATAAAAAGACCCATTGTCCGCAGAACCTGCGAAGCAGCGAAAAATCCGTGTTATATATTTAGATATGCTTATATATAAAATCCGCGATAGAGTGAAGCCTCGAAAGTCGAAGCGCGATATAGCGAGGGATTACTGTATCATTATTTGGAATACATACATTTCATGTGTGTTCCATGTGTACAATGATCTGTGTAAATGCAGGATGACAGGAAATCTGAGAAACGCAAGAAATATTGAACAAATAACTAAAATAGAAACTTTTTCATGTTCAGGTACTAACGATAAAATTTTGACATGAAGTGTATAATGTGTGAAGTTCAAATATCAAACACTTTCACAAAAGGTACACATATAACAAAACAAGTGCACTATTAATCAAGAATATAACCAAAGAAAAAGAAATCTTAGGATACAATGATGATACAACCGCTTGGGTGGTGCAGAGGTAAGAACTGCTGACTCATAATCAAGAGGTTGCGGAATTGATTCTGAGCGCTCTCTAGAGTTACAGTTTTGAATAGTGAGCTGCTGTTATTGTTACTATTGTACAATAAAAACATACATTTGATTTGAGTCTGTAACAGCCTGGTGTAAATTTATGGTACCTGTAAAAGTTAGCTTTTTTTTTTTATTCAGTTTTATTCTCTCAGTCACGCTCACGTTCCCCCCAATCTGACACCCCTGTTTTCAAATAAAGTGCTATAACAGAGGTGAACTCAGATGAGGACGAGGGTTCTACATCGGAGAAAGAGAACAGAAGCCCTCCACGCAAGAAACGTCCACTCACACATAAGAACAATGCAGCTGCACCAGGCGTAAAGGTGAAAGATGGCACCATTTGGATGTAGCAAGAGTTCGAGCGTCATCCTGCCAGTCAGTCTGCCCCACCATGTTCTTCAATGAAACAGCATGGCTTACAGAGCTCGCCAAGATATTATGCAAAGTTCTGTTTGTGATTATGTTTTGTGATGGTCTTTATATGAAAAACGTGTATGATAGTGTACTTACATAAAAGCCACATCAAATTTTGTTTACTTATGTTTATTTACTTGGGCATGCTGACAAAGTACACATGTAAAGCTACTTTACAGAGGGGACTGGGCAGTCTAATGGTCTGGAATTCCTACAGATTTTATTTCTTTTTCCAGCCATCTGGAGTTTTTTTTTTGTTTTTTCTGTCCACCCTGGCCATTGGACCTTACTCTTATTCTATGTTAATTAATGTTGACTTATTTTATTTTCTTACTGTGTCTTTTATTTTTCTATTCTTCATTATGTAAAGCACTTTGAGCTACTTTTTGTATGAAAATGTGCTATATAAATAAATGTTGTTGTTGTTACTTCAGTACGTGAATGACTTTAGCTTCAGGTGGAAGCTCCTGTCGCAACTGTTGTTATGGTTCTGCCTTTGTCCAGAAACAGTTTCATAAGCTATATGTGCAATGCCACTCCTTATTCAGGAAAAGATCCCAGTCACCTCACAGGAGATAGACTTTCCAAGACTAAGGTCATAAAGCTTATGAAAAGTGTTAAAGTCTAAGTTTATACAGCATCTTCATCTCATAGAGAATCAAACCAAACCGACTGTACTTTATCTTCATTTTGCAGAAACAGAACATATTCTGATTAAGTTTCAGCATCGAACAAAATAATAAGAACTGGAATAAGACTCGCCATGTGAAGAGGGAACAACAATGGATACAAGATTTTGACACAGTGTATCCACAGTGTATTATATTGTTACAGAATGATTACAATCAAGTGCCTTAAATTTGTAAATGATATGCAATTAATTTCAACATATTTGATAAATCCTGCGTCATTGATGTGAATCTGAAAAAAGGGAGACTATACAGAAACAGTAGTGCTGCTATGACGCTGGGTGCCGCCAGTTTGCAAAACCATGAAGAAACTTGTGTACTTAAGGGGGAAGGCTGCCGTGATAATGCTAGTGGCTTTATGCCAAGTTTAGTTTTTAAACATCCCAAAGTGTGCATGGAAACGGGTGTTTGCAACATTTTTGTGCATATGCACTGTTTATACATGAGGTCCCAGATATTTGCCTCTAGATATACAAAGATACAGGGTATGCTATATATTATACCTTTTATCTGTATGCTGATTGGTGGAGACTGATGTGTTTGTTTATTTTTTTTATTTTTGTTTTATTTGAGGAAAATAAAATTGCATACAATCGTAGCAGTGCTACTATTAGTTAAAACCGCATCTCTCAGCAGTCCCTGCAGGGGCTGTTGGGGTCAAAGGTGGTCAGAATGGCTTAAAAAGAGGCCAGGTGTCCAAAGAAGAAAAAAAGTGTTTTTTATTGTATTCTGTGTTCTGTGTACCTGTCTGGCTGCCTTCTGTTGATTAACCCTGTTTAGTCGTTGTGTCGTGGATTGTTTCGTTGTTGGGTTCTGGATCGTCTTCTGTCTACTTGTGTGCTGAGGACCGATACTGGATTCATGGCTTTCCCACAAGAAAAGGAGCGCTCCTGAACCATCCACCCGTCTTTACCTTTACTGTGTTTACCGGTAGGACTGTTTTTTCATTCCATTTCAACGTACAGATCTCTGGACTTACTATTGTCATCATTTCATTACATCTGGTGCTCTTTTCCATGGACTTTGCTGTTGGGGGTTGTTTGTGTTTATGTGTTTAATGTGATTTCGCCATAGGGATGCAGGGGTGGTATTGTTTTCATTTATTTCAAGACCATCTGAGAATACACTACACACACCTGTTAATGGCTTTGGAGTGATTGTGACACCAAGGCTGTCTCATAAGTATTCAAAGATTTTTGTCCAAAATGATGTTAATGTGGTACACTCCCAAAACATGTAGCCTAATGAGGCTGGAGTTTGATTACGTTTACAGGTTGGATCTTGCTCTGGATACATTTTGGCTAATTTTAAACAAGATTAATGTGATTAATGAAAGATTTTAGGTAGAATTTTTGAATGCTTCTCATATATAGAGGTAGAGTGTATTTTATGCAAGGCTGACCTCTACTCCTTTTCTGAGATATTAATTGAAAGATCCTTATCCCAGCATACCCTAGAATCTTTCAAAGGAAGAGACTTTAAGATGTTCTTATACTGTATATAGCTGAGATATGTCTGAATCATCAAGGCTGTTCAGTATTTCTTGTGGAATAGAATTTGGTGGGAGGTGTGAAACGTAGGTTTCTTTTGGCAAAATTTCTGATTTGAAAATAATGCAAACATTGTGTTTCAGACTGATGCACTTCTTAACTCTACTATGAAAATGATTCTAGTTTATAGATAGATAGATAGACAGATAGATATGTAAAATTGATGCACCTGCTCAATTGTCAGTCTGCATAGAGAACTCACTTTGTAGGCTCCGTAGAGTCCAATGTTATAAGTAACGGATGTCCAATTCTTTACACATTATCAATAAGTAAGCTTTTTCTGCAAACAAAAGTCACACTTGGCACCTACAGACTACCCTTCACATAACCTCATCTTTTATGAACCCCTTTCCAAACATATAAAATCACACTGGGAACCCTAAAGTGGTAGAAAATGTAAAGTATGTCACTACCCACATTAAAGAAGTGCAATTTCCTAACAAAACAAATTCTGTTCTATATTTACTAGACCAGTCCAACTTGTGGACACCCAGATACCTGCAGCAGTACACCACCTTTACATCCACATAGTTAACTTCATTAGAATGAACATTTCACTCAAATTCCTAAACCTTATTTAGCATTATTTATTATACAGTATAAACAAGTCTTTCTTTAACAAGTGAATGGAGCTCTAACTTTCATTATATGGATTAGAAAAATGCTATATTTAAATGCATCCAATGAATTACAATAAATAAATGGTTCTCTCAGGATTTCATTGTATTTGATTTATTATCCTTAAAATGTTTAATGAGTAGAAGCTTGAACAACACAACATACAGTTGAGTTTAATATCTTTTATTGCATTATTTCTGCTTAAGAATGAGAACAATTAAAATCATCAAGGTTTGGAATATTCATGTGTATTGTAAAATAAGTAAATAGAGCAATATCACTTTATAACAGTGGAAGACAAATGTAAAATCATGGAAAATCAACAGAAGTGTGACTGTGAAATATATAAGTTGCAGATTCAAGGTTATTGTGGCATTGGAGCAGCTGAAAAGAGCTGGAATTATACTTGACTTGGAGATGCTAGAGCCTCTATAGAACCATAGTGAGCCAAGCTAAAGTATTGCCAAGTCTATTCTATCATATATCATCTAGAAAATCATGACGTGATTGTGACAGGTAGAGTAATGGTTACCATTTCCCTAGTAATTCACATGAGATGAAGTAAATGCTTTCAACAACAACCTCAGGCAGGAAACCTGCACAGAACAAGTGGGCTGTGCTTTGTTTTCATTAAATCATTTTAATTAGATGGTTGACTGGCTTCTTAATTAGGAACAGGATGTCTGCTAAGAAAAATAACTGTTTAGATAATATCGCTTTCATGTCCATATTCCTTAGTGTAGGAATATTGGCTAGTAAATGACTGAATTTATAGGCAACAACTATTCATCAATAATTATGGAAAATCTATCATTTTAACACATTTGGATAGGTGACAGTTGAGACGTAATTGTTTTATTTTGTTTAAGTTTCCAAGTACAAAACTGATTTCAAACCATTCTGAAAGATACCACCTGCCATTACGCTGCCTACTTCTTTCAGTCAAGATTAATGTTATCTTGTTCTGTCTTTTCGATGTCTCTCATTTTATAAGTCTGTTATGCCACAACTGTTGCTTACTCTCCCTTCTCTCCAAACTGTTACACATGAAATGACTCTGGTATTATCTCTGACTCCAGGGCCACAAGGTCCTCTACTGATCCTCATTCTGCTCATGACTTGCTCTTCCTGCCATGTCCTGTATTATTAACTCTCTAATTATGCCATTTTCAAACATTATTAGCCCCTGCTCTTCTCTAGACTTTTATTACGACCTTTGGTCAGTGATGTCCGTGTTCTTTCCATCCATACTCTACCTCTTCTGTCCCAAAACTTCAGTGACTTTGTTCTTTTCCCTGTCATTCAAATAATACCACATTGAAACATTTTTTCTTCCATATCCATAAGAAATATCCTATTTACCATTTATTTCCACATATGATAGACAGATAGATAGACTTTGTGTCCCCAAGATCTTCTGTCTTGGATAATGAAGAGCTACTGCTGTCAATGATGGGCTTGTAGGTAGTAGTACAATGGTGAGACCTGTTCAGATGTACCACTGGTTTAGATTTAAAATCATCAATATTGGAATATAGCAGATCCAGCTCACTGTGTCCATAAAATCATTTAAAGACATTCATAGTTGAATATAGCAGATCTAGCTGGCCTTGTCCATAAAAGGAGCTTGCTGTTAAAAGCTTGTTCCATCCAAAGTTGCCTGGTTGAAGACACTATTATTTAGAATCACTCTAATCTTTAGGGTGCTCATAATTCAGTGAATCATTTTTATTGCCAAGTTTAAAAATAAACAGCATAAAACAACTCACTCGTAATCAGTAACATGGACAAATTCAGGCTGCATTTCAGTTTGATTCACATATTCCAACTTTAGTTGTGATGTGCTTGCTTTTTAGTTAATTATATTCCAACAAGTCCCCAGACCCTTCCTGCTTTGTCTGCTTGAACCAATAGCATCAGATGTAATCTGATCAGTATTTAATAGCATTTAAAACAGGATGATTAAGCTAATTCTCCAGAATACCCAAACTGCTACAATACTTGACGCAATTCACTCTGAAGTGTGATAGATCTTTCAACTTTAATCGAGGCTAGCCAGTTTTGAATCCTGTTCTCCCTTAGCTTAAATTCTAGCTCTAGGGGCCTCATGTATGAATGGTGCGTACGCACAGAAATGTTGTGAAAGAACTGTTCCACATTCAGATTGCGATTTATAAAACCTACAGTTGGCATAAAGCCACGCAATTTTCCACGGTACCTCATACCTTGTCGTATGCAAGTTCTCTGCTCGGTTTTGCAGACTGGCAGCACCCAGCATCAAAGCAGTGCTACTGTTACTGTGTGGTTACTCTTTATTTTTCTGATGCGGCTTTATAAATACACTGAAACTAACCACATATTGTTTATTAGTGTAATGCATCTGATTGTAATTAACTTGTAACAATATAATGGTCCAGGGAACAGCCATAGTATTCCAAATACCATAACTGCTTTAGCGTTGTTACTCTCACTGCACCTTCTTCTTCTTTCAGCTGCTCCCTTTAAGGGTTGCCACAGTGGATCATCTTTTTCATATTACTCTCACTGCACCACTCTGAGTATTTATATCACTGTATCTGAATGGGGAATCACAGCAGCAGCTGATTGGAAAGAGAATTATCAGTATACAGCATCAAGCCTACGCTGCTTCAGCCACGGCAAAATGTTTCAAAGCCTTTCCTGTACGGACCTCGCGGTTCAGAAACAGTTTCATCCCAAGAACTATAAACGCACTCAGTCAATTGCTCCTTGTAGAACTAATTGTACTTATAAGTAGAATTACCTCACAGTAAACTTGCACTACAGTTATAATATTGCACAACCTGCGCCACTTTATAAAGTGTGTATTTACATATGATGACAGTATCATTTGTAAGATGAAATGCAGCAAAATATGTTGATTATATTATACAGATAAAACTTTAACTTCATTTAAATAATCTGTATTGTTAATAATTAAACATGTGAGGACACTGTGCCGCAGCGCTAGCTAGTTCACATATTGTTCCTGCCTCGCGCTGTATATTTGCTGAGAGTGGCGCGACACTGGAAGGATAGATGAATAGAATAATTAAAGACGTACTATGAAGATATTTTAATATTCCTTAAAAGTTTTGAAGAATCGTAGTTGGAAACTTACAGATGGCTTAACATCTATTACAGAGCTGATTGTGTGGCGATTGGGTATTTGGGGAAAGAAAAGTAAGGACAAGAATTGAAGGTGAGTACGTTTGAAAGAGAGGACTGCTACAATAAATTATTTCATCGAAGGTCACGCATGGTGCAGCAGCATCTTGTATGAGACATGAACAATCACTGCGCCATTGTGTTCTTAATAATGTGCTTTCATTCCAATCATCATGAAAATGATATCACGTATACATCTCAGTATTTTAATTATTCAGAGAGCTGTTATATCACGAATGTAATGGATTCTGTGTCCACACAGAGAATGAGAAAGAATGGAAGCACGTAGTGATTCACACACAGAGCACATTGAAGATCAAATACAAAACAAAGCATTTAACGTGCTACTTTAGTTACGATGGGATTTGAGAAACTAGTAAATTAAATGATTTTAAGATGAAGTTTATGTTCTACTTTAATGACAAAATGCTTTTTTCCTACTCTGTGCCTTTTTTTCTCACTGCACTCTAATAAGCTTCCATATGACACTGAGACGGTGGGCTACGTCTCGCCTTTTCACGGCGACTTTGATATGTGACAACTTCTTTTTTATTATGGGCACTGTGCAAATTTGTGAACTTGAGCTTTTTTCTCCAACACGCTATGTCACTCGATCAACTTCCTTTTGTTGATTATACCACTGTATAAACCAACAAATAGTATGTTTTTCTTTGCCTCCACTTGGTATTTGCTGAAATTCTTATATTTTCCCTCTTGCTTTTCCCATTGTCTTTTCACAGAAGGCTGCGCTTAAGGGCGATTTATATTGATTTGCATATTCAAATAGGCGTAATTCTGGGAGGATTTGGGGCGTTACATAATGCGCGTGCACGAGCTGATCGGGATTTATGTAGCGGAAGAACGTGGAAGTTAGAGAACACACAGATTCCTGCATCTGGAATTTTCTGTGCGTAAGCACATTTCGGCTTTTGTGCTTACGTCATGTTATAGTACGAATTTTACGCACGACGTTATACATGAGGCCCTAGATCTTTACCCTTGTCATCCTTGGATGAGCTGCTCCTCTGATAAAGTGTGAAACAGCTCCTCAGGCAGTAGTGATCACATTGACACCAGCCAAGTACAGGAATATTTAATATATAACCCATGTAACATTCCCCATAGTCTCCTATATTCTGATGTTGTAAATGGAAGGTTGCCTTCAGATCCTCAGTGCTCACTCTGTGACTTCTCTCAAGTTCACTTTCAGAGGAGCCAAAGCTCAGGTCTTTGATGACAGCAGCATATCCTCAATTTAACCTCTCTTCATTAGATTTGTTTCGTTTTTCTTTAATATTAATTTTTGTTAACAATAGAATTACATGCAGAATAAATATGAAATAAATATGAGTGGGAGGGGAATTTCTGTATGTTCCGGTAGTTGGTGTCTGCTAATTAATTACAATCTACTTTGATAAAATCTGAATTTTCGTTTCAAACAGCACATTAATACAGTGTAAGTAAATTAAATGGTAAAGCACCTACTAAAAAAATTATCATTTGATAAAATGAGGGATAGAAATAATATTGAAAGCAATTGCTTCCACAAAGGTTTTTTTTTTTGGAATGATTAAACATTTAATTTCACATAATGCGTAAAATCATTTATACTAATCCAATGTTGATCTACAGTAGTAGTTTATTATGCTGTCAAAAAATGACCTCTCAATGGTTTGAAAAAGAACACAACTCGGTAAAAAAGATAAAAATACTGTGGCTATCATCTTTGAAATATAATTTTTTAAAAGTGTGTTGATCTTTTTTAAAAGCTATTTAAAAAGTTCCATGTTGCATATATTACGAATATTTATGTTGTAAACGGTTTATTTTTTCACAGCATTTTAAAATGTATTGAATTACAGAAATCCATGAAGGTATGGATGTGGCAGGGATGCTGTCTAAGTGTCTGGCATCCCTGACTCTTAATTGAGTAATCAACCAAGGCATTTAATTTAATAATTCAAATTGCATGATTACACTTTTTTAATGTTTTAATATTGTTCTCTACCACATTAAAAATAATAAACATTTTTACTGTATATAGTCTATATAGTAGAACCCCCCACCCCTTCCTCAGGACCAACTAAAGAAAGTGTTAAATGAAGAAGGTGCATTAAACAAAGGGAATTGCTAAACTGGAAGAATCCTAACTCTCCTCTTTTAAGTCAGTGGGTAACTGATGTTATATACTACTAGACATTAATCCCGTTACAATAATGGGCGCTAGAACAGTAGTGCATAAACATTAATAGGAACAGTCTATATAAAATGGCAAGGGACCTTGTATGTGGCTGTAATATGCGCCCCTGTATTTTTGCCTTTAATTTTCTCTCACAGTAATACTGGTTTGTATTTCCGTAAAATGCCTTTAGTTTTCTCTGACAGTAATACAGTGAACCGAAGTAATTTCCCCTATAGGATTGTATGTAAATACAATTAATCCGTTCCAGACCGTACGAACTGTATGTAAATATATTTTTTAAGTTTTTAAGCACAAATATAGTTAACTATACCATAGAATGTAAAGCGTAATAGTAAACTAAATGTGAAAACATTGAATAACACTGAGAAAACTTTGAACAACAGAGAGAAGTAACACTGCAAGAACCGCTCACTAAAAACACTTTTTTAATGAGTTTTAAGCGCAGGGAAAAAAAATGAATATTTGAAAAATCCGTAATTTAATAAACAACCAAGAAAAGTAACATTGCAACAATGCACGTGTGCGCCTGTGTGTGTGTGTGTCTCTCTCTCGCGCCTGTGTGTGTGTGTATGTGTGTCTCTCGTGCGCGCCTCTGTGTGTGTGTGTCTCTCTCTCTTGCGCGCCTGTGTGTGTGTGTCTCTCTTGCACGCCTGTGTGTTTCTCTCTAGCGCGCCTGTGTGTGTGTCTCTCTCTCTGCACAGGGAGAGACTGAACATGTGCGGCCCCGCGCATGCGCACTTCACCAGAAGACACACACACGGACACCTGGACGCACACAGGGGTTTTATTAATTAAATTCTCACTTAGAGGATCTGTGCAGAATTTTTTTCAAAATCTGGCAGGATCTAATCAATAACACTGTAGAATATGCTTTTGAATCACTGAGGAAGGAGATTCTCTCCCCATTTTCTTTTTCTTCTCTATTTATCTATATTCACTTATTAATGTATCTATTTACTTATTTTTACTAGGTTTAAGTTTTATTCTGCTGCCCATGCTCTCTTTCTCAGAGAAAGCCAGCGCCCACCGTAACATACAGCCGTGTAAGAATGGGAACGGAAAACGGTGAGAAAGGAATTCAGAAATCAGGAAGAAATAAATACTTCTTGAAAGATGCAGTGTGCATGTAGAATTTCCGGCCAAGTAGGATTACATGTGAAAGTGATAAATAAATCAGGCTTTCCAAATTTAAGTAGTATGGCCATGGCATCCTGATAGTTTTGTTGCATGTATCTTGGACTTCCTGGAAATGTGGACGGTAATATGATCATTTTGCCTACACGTACGTTGTTATTTTCAGCGCTTGCTTGCAGTGCGTCGGTATTCAAACATTGTATTGTTCCACGCACAGATCTTGCTGATGTAATCTGAGATAGTTGAGACGCACGCCCTCTGTTTTAACATATGCATCCAACATGTATTGCTGGAATAGTTTGCCGCTGGAGTGCAAAATACTAAATGTATTCCTCATTCCTAATCTGTACTCGTAAAATTGGCATTGAGTAAGCCTTATTCGCTTTTATCGGAGAACATGTTGTAAATCTTTGTGCCAGCCAATGTCTCTGTAAGGGAATAAAAGTGGGTAAACCATAGGATCGCAATTCATATTGAGTGTGAAAATCTGTTTACAGGAATTGCGTATGGGATAGATGCAAATGTCCCTTTCGGCAGGCGTTTCGTCATCTTCTCCGACGAAAATCGCTGCAATGTCGGGGCATTGTATCATTGTAAATCCTGTCTAGGGTTTTCCTTGAAAACCATTTGTACAGATGCTGTTGATTGGACTGAGCGATTTCATGCATTTGTTTGTATGATTTAGCAAAGAGGTTGATAGTTCTGAGCATGAAATCTAGCTGGAGTTGTAAATTTTCGCTGCATGCTTTATTTTGTAAGCGTACTGCAGTAACTTGCGCTGTGTCAAAAACATACAACTGTCCATATCCTGGAGAGGTAGAAGTGTAAGCGTTTAGTGGAGAGATTTGGTGATAAATTTACCCATGTATTTTAAAACAGTATGATCCGTGGCCAGGAGGGTGAGTTATCTATGCACCCATGGAAGCAAACGCTAGAGAAGAGTTGTATTCTCAAATGTGTTTACAATCATTTTTAGCTTCTGATGTTTGTTGTGTAAGAAGTTGTTGTAAAGACACAGGTGGCTCCCGCAAAGGTGGTAAAGCTACTTTACCGTGGTGGCAGCACTTCGAGTACTTGTTGGATGTATTATGCTCAGCAGGCCAGTATAGTGCATGACATGGAAGACGACGAATGGGAATCGAGAAATGCCGTGTCGGCTGCGTGTGGGAGGGACCGGTTTTGAACTTGAAGCAGGACGAACCAGAAGAGAAATATATATAAGAGATTACTAGTAATGATCCAGTTTAAACATGTCCTGTTCTGTTTAATTTGAGGAATTATTGTTGTTCTTTTGTTGTTTCAGATAGTTTTTCCTTTCCACGAAGTCCTCCATGTTATATACAGTATATCAACTTCACTGTCACTAAACAACAAGAACCTAAAGTCCAATTGCAGTTTGGCACATGCAACCTTGCATTTGACTTTGAAAACAAAATAATGCTATGCTCACACTGCAGTTCAATTCATATTTTTTAACTCGTATGTGATGCAGATCTGATCACTTTAGAGATGTGTGATCAGAAACAAAAATAGGAAACCACAACTTTTAGAAAGATTTACGCTATTCATCTAACCAATGCTGTATGTCCAAAACCTCAACATCTTGCTCTCTGGCTTCTCTGTTATATTCATAGGCCTCAACATACAGATATGGCAATGATAACTGCACTAAGAGCAACAGCTATAATTATTGTTTTTCTATTACTATTCCCTACAGTCATGAGCTAGGGAATTTGCAGATGTCCTGCACTAAGGCGATGTGAAATAGCACAAAAATCAGCATCTGTCTGACAAAATTATTTTTATTCATCTTCTGCATGTCGGACACATTCAGAACAAATATCTATACACTCTCGGATTAGATTTATATCACTCAAAAAAATAGAAAACTACAAATGAGATATTAGGCAAAATGAGAATAGAGTCATTTTTAGGTGATATGTGAATATAGCCTTAAAAGACTTGCACATGTTCAGACAACAGGTTTTTTATGTCAAAAAAACAATTGTATTCAGAGAAAACATTAAATTAAATGTGGGAACTTTAAATTAGAATTCTACTTTTTTCTAACTGTCGGCATGAGGAAGTGGAGCAGGTGTAAGTGTAGTCAATGTAGCACAATGTGTTCCTGTTTTTTAGCTTCTCCATAGAAATAAGCAAATTTAGAGACCCCATCTAGACATCTGAATGTCTGAATTGTTGAGTTTCACATACAACATTTGGTAATTAGTAATCCATCAAACATGAGTAGCTAATTGTATTTTTTTTTTCAAAAATTATTTTATTTTTTGTGTAATCAGACACAAAACTGATAAGTATAATAAATATACACTGCTTTCCACATTTAAAATAACAGTGGAAAACTGCATAAATAAAAACTTTTTTTTTTTTTTTAATTTTTATAAAAGTGCGATGATGTAGGTCATTTCCATATGAAAACATACCTAATTACCATGATAGCATGATTGAGTAACCACTTGCGTAAGTTTATTTTTTCCCCTAACCAGGACAATACAATGAAAAAGCAATCTCTGTGGAGAGCAAAAGAGCATGCATTAAAAGAAAACAATACTTAGCTTTGAGACTTAATATCTCCTCTCTTCATTTGTTAAAAGTAAAATGCATTCTGTACAAACCTCCATACATTCCAAGTCTAAAAATAATCTCATCACTTTAACACTATACATTATAAAATGCCAAAATGTACTACTAGAAGGCAGACATTCTTTAACTTTTTTCAAATTTGAGTCTCCTAACGTGGAGGCTCAAGTCTTCTTTGGGCATATATAGGATTGTTTTTTCTCACTTTTTGAATTTTTGAACTTGTTTTTCCCACTGTTAATTTTTTTTGCCACCTTGACATCAGCACCTGTAGTTTTATGGGTGCAGTCATCTGGCTTTTTGATATTCTCCTCACAAGGAGGTGTTCTGATGTGATATGTCATCGCAGTCCACCTTCTTATCCGATTATTGGATTGAAGGTAAACAAAAAAATATTTCTCCAGAAATACTTTGTGTGTGGTTTTTCTCATAAGTAAGTAAGTGCTGAGGTCTCCTAGTAAACTCAGAGCTTAAACAGTTGATATGTTTGCATAGGGTGCTTCAGTGAGACGGTTTCTTTTGTACAACAATGCAAAATCCAGCCATTAAGTTGTGAATACTATATGGTCATTTCCTGGATAGAAACTGTAGAGCAGGAGAGAGAGAGAGACATCACCTCCAGTGAATCAGTGCTGTACAAAGATCAGAGTCTCTCTATATGAAGAATCTTCTTTTTAATCTCCCACATTACTCTCAGCTTTTTCCCTGCTCTGGAAGTGACTTTCAACGTCTCAAGCACCAGCTTTCTTTAACATGATTTTACCATTTGTTCCAAATAGGCTTTGTAAGCTTAGTTTGATTGAGTTAAGTGAATCAACAGTACACCAGGCACTTGCTGGTGATCACCACTCCCTGATATAGTGTTGAGTGATCTTCTGGAATCCCATCCACTAGCAAACCCTTGTTTAGTATTTTGGAAAAAGAGCTTCCAAATGGGATTCCATTTTTTGATCACTCTTTGCCCAAGCTCCTCCCCTTAGACCACTTTTGCAATAGCACTACGGAACTCTGGGTTATGCAAGGCCCTCCACCTTACAAAATCACAATCATTCAAAGTAATTCTACATATAATATAATTGAATATTATAGCATTATGTGAGTTTTGGGCACACTCTATACCATTTGGCCTCTTTACAAGTTACCTGAATGGGCAGACCAGACATCTAAAAGTTAGTAATTATATAATTACTTATCTGGTTTTGATGTATGTGAGCATGAAATGTACACAAGCATTTCCTTACTCATAGCTGTCTTCCACAACAGAGTAAAATTTAATACTTAGAACATGTACTGCTTGCACAAGATGACAGCAGTTTTGGGAGCGAATGGAATCAAAAGGTGACATATAAAAGTTGTAATCAGGAAGACAATAATAAATTAAAAAAGCATAGGACGTGTAGCCAGAATCATATGCAAAGTACAGAGCAGTAAGCTGTTAGCCAAAAAAAAACCACAACCAAAGCCAAGAAACACAAGACTTAAAATGTAGTTGGAGGGTGAAAGTGGTCATAACTAGTTGTAGCTGCACCTTTTCTGGATTCCCAAAGTCAATCAGCTACTGAGTTTGCAAGGCAGGATCCAACATGAGTCAAACGCATAACAAAGAGTTCTCTCAGTCCAAGAAGTTTGTTTTAAAATTTCAGTGAAAATTTTAAAAGGAACAAATCACAAAAACTCAGAAAACAGTTATTGCACATGCACAATAAAAGGCAATAAAAGAATAAAGGTTTATTCTCTCTTTCATTACATTCATAGCTTTCTCTTGTTAAGCTTCAGTTACTTTTTATACTTAAAAGTAGTTACTTTTCCATGGCAAACTTGCATAGGCTTCACTTTAATACATCAGCACATTCAGTATGCTCAGTACATTCAATACCTTTAGTATTGTTTGAAACTGTTTTCCTTCCATGCCTTACCAACTGCATGGTGGTGACAGTGCGGGTCAGCTTCACCTTTCCACTTCCATTCTGGGAGACACTTGAACCTGACATCGTTGATAACTTAACCGGATGAGCCAGGCAGATGAGGACAAAACACACACACAGCAAGGAGTAGGTGAATAAGGTGTGCAGTGCTTTTATTAAAACCGGTCCGGAGCTTGCAGGAGATGCCCACTAACAGGTGCAGTCAGCCTTCATATCTAGGCTCTATTCCCTGTTGCCCTTCCTTCGGTGTATGCAAGGCAACTCCATATGCCTCTCTCGCCGCTAACCTTGCGTGGAGACGTTTTCAGTCAGGCTGCTCCTACTTCCAAGAAAGCGCTCCGTAGCTTCCGGCTCCCATGACCCTGTGGCTCACTGCTGACCACCTGCCTCACTCCATTTAGCTCGGGCACTCTTGCCACATTACCATACACCCAAAGAGTTGAGAGCAACAATTATTTATTTAAAATGCACGCACCAGCCACAGACTTCACTTTACCACAAAGGCAGATCATGCATAAACTGCAACAAGTCTGTAGTCAGAGGGACAAAACAAAATTAGAGTATACCATTTATAATTAGTTTGTGGGCATTATAATCAAACTTCCCATTGACTATACACTAATATACAGTATAGACAAACATTTTAACATAACTAATAGGATTGTTCTATCAATTTAACATAACCTATCTAACTAACAAACACCAGTAAATTCAAAACACATATTATGAAATAATGCAAAGGGTTTTTTTTTTCTTTCAGGAGTCTAATATTGGATGCATCCCAGCAATGGGACATCACATCCTAGCAACTAGTCTCCACTTTGGAGTCTTCCATAAGGTAAATCCATAAACCTTCTCTTAGGCCTTCCTCTTTTTCTCTTCCCTGGCAGCTCTATCCTTAACATCCTTCTCCCAATATACTCAGCATCTCTCCTCTGCACATGTCTAAACCAATGCAATCTCGCCTCTCTGAGTTTGTCTCCCAACCGTCCAACTTAAGCTGACCCTCTAATGTACTCATTTCTAATCCTGTCCATCCTCGTCACACCCAGTGCAAATCTTAGCATCTTTAACTGTCACCTCCAGCTCTGTCTCCTGCTTTCTGGTCAGTGCCTCCATCGCCAGCCCATATAACATAGCTAGTCTCACTACCGAGAGTTCAGGATTTAGACAAAATAAGAAAATTAAAATTTTGTATTATTTATTAGTTCTTACAATTTCCTGGCTGATAATAATAATACAAACACAGTAAATTTAAATTAAAGGAAATATGTTAGAATTTTGCATGTACTGTAATTCACAATGTTATTTATCATTGTTGCAAAAGCTGCCTGGCTAATGGCAAATCATTATGGACTCTGTTGAATGGCTAAGGATATTGAATAGTCAGCAATAAGATCCCTCTAAAGAATGGTGTCTTCTATTTGCCTACACCAATTTTATTGGAAGAAAATAAATGATATATATATATATATATATATATATATATATTTTTTTAAATGGGTAATATTATTTATAATACAAATGGTTGATTTTTGGAAATAGTAAATTCTCTTTAAATATTGTATATACTAATTTAATAGTTTACAAAACTCAGATTTAGTCATTGTTCTTGAGTTTTTGTATCTTTGTCAGTAATGGGTTTTGAAAGGCATAATTCTTTTTGACTGTATCTTCAACATAAGATCTTCAACATAACTTAAGTGTTACTTAAGTATTTAATATCCATTGCAAATATACAAACGGAGGAAACGTTAGCCAAATGAAGGGTTGGGGAATCAGTCAGTAACCCTGTTTAATCGTGGTGTTCAAAAAAGGTCAAATAAATAGCACTTGTAAATGCAAAACTGGCATCAAGCCAAAACAAAGTTGTAGCAGCTGAAGGAGCTCCGTGTCTTCTCCAGCCAGGGGTCCTAGAGTAATACCAGGTTCCAGTGGCTTCTTACCTGAAACAGAACTGGGTCACATGTCCTTTGGCTGCCAAGCCTCAGAACTGAGGGTCGAAACAGGATAGGTAATTAGTGACAGCTCCCCAACCCTAGCCGGGGTGGTATCATTTACCTTCTGTGTGCTCTGAAGATGTCCGCTATGCGCATGTACTGAGACATTAATTTTATAATCTGAACTCTGAATTTTATTGAACACAATTACTGCATAACAAAATCATTCCAGGTACAATGGAAAATCAAAGGATATATGTGTTGAACTCTGATAAGAGACCACACCATAGAAATAGGACCGTCATGCCAGAAATGTGGTTAATATTTTAATAAATAATAATAAGGCTGAGAGGCATTGCAATGGACTCTACCCTCTCACCTTATACCTCAAAAGGCTTTGCAGTAAATTATTTAACTTTTCTGTCACACTTCAGCATATCTACACATAAATGACTAAACAAAATAATTTAAAGGATTGCTAAGTTTAAATTACAAAAACTGCCCAGAAGTATGATAAAGTAAATTTAATTAATATAAACTAGGGGGCTTTTCTCCTGCTCGCTTTGCTCGCCATCCTAGGGCATCCGCTATGCGCTAGCCTCTTTGCGGTTCTATGGGGATGCAGATGTACAATTTGAACAGATTTTTATTTTCATGGGAATTGTTACATATGCATCAGCGCAATCTATAACTGCCCGAGATTGAGTCTATTAAATAAAACTTTTTCAAATGTTTGGCTCTGAGATTTGTTAATTGTTTTTGCAAAAGCTACTCTAATGGGAAACTGTTAACGTTTTAATACAAATGGCATATCAAGATCTCCTTTGTTGTCTAATGTTATCCACAGAAGATGTACTACATTAACTTTCTTGGATACATCCTTCTTTCTAATAATAATAATAATTATTTGCATTTATATAGCACTTTTCTCACTACTTAAAGCACTCACAGAGCAAAGGCCCTTGTACAGTAATTCATGCTGTGGAAGACCGGATGGTGTTAACTGTTGTAGATATTCTTATGGATATTGTAAGTTGTTGTTTTCATCTGCATGATCAACACTGTTTCAGCATAGTCTATTGAAACACATTTAACCAATTTGTTGTGTAACCGATTGACATTTTTGGCCTTAGTTTGTTTGAGCTCCTTGCTTCTCGGTGCTAGGATTGCCCGTGTACTCATTTTTTCTGTTGATAACCCTTCATGATGAAATTCTTCAATAAGATTTGGACATAATATGTCTTCTTTAATTGTGAACTTAAAGTGAGGAAAACATTAAAATTTACAAGAGCTGAGAGTGCAGGAACTGTGTCTGACAAAAGCATTCACACAAATGAGAGTTGAGAGGAGCGTGGTCTTGTTTGAAAATGATTGAGAGGACGGAGTGACTTGAAAAAATCTCAAGGCAAAAGTTTCGTCTCGCAGGACTTGAAAAAATGTCTTCCCAAATGTCTCGTCTCGTGGAAGGATTTTTTTATATAATAGAGAGAAGTGCTTGCATTTAGAAAATTGATGAGTGCATTGCTTAAAATAAAGTAAATTCTTATTGCATTTTAAAACTTATATACTAATCTTACTACTGGAACCTTCCAAGTCTGTTTAAAATTAGCACATTCCGTATAAATGTTCATAAGTTTACGTCTTCATTAATAAACTAAGGCAGAATTTGTATTTATTATTGCTTTAACAAAGTCTGATTCCCACTAAACCCTGGCTATGAAACTCTGGTATAGAAAATGAACAATTAAACGATGCTTCGCAGCCTGTAGCATAATCCAGGAGGGGATCATGATTTTAGTGACACTAAAATGACATTTTTGGTAGATGTAGCTGATTTCAGTCTTGCAGCCTCTGCCTATACACACGGGAAAAACCCTTGGAGACTTTCATTGATGATTTTTTCCATCTACTTAATGAAAACCTTTAATGTACTAATGTACTGAAATTCTTCTTCTGTGACATCTTTGCAAGTTACATGGCTATAATAATCATTAGGACTGGTAATATTTTACAAGGACTAAAACACATAAATTCAAAATGATGCAGCATTGATTCTGGAATGAGGAAGCCATTAATCTGAGCAGTCAAGTGATCTGCAGAGTACTAATTTAGTATTGGATTAAATAAAAAAAGTGCTTACCAGCATGTACAATTCTAAAAAAGGTACTTAAGGAGAGTAAAGACACATGATGGTATGATTCCAAGTGAAAAAAAATAATACAACTGAATTGCATATGTAAAACAGAACTATAGAAGAACAAACTATATACTTCCATTTATTTTATAAAGTCCTGTTTTCAGTAAAGGGTTTCTAAGAGTTGCAGACTATCCCAGGAGCATCTGGTGCAGGGCATAAACCTTCCATCACAGGCACCTTCAGGCACAATATTTAAAGTCTTATATACAGACAGGAAAATATTCAAAACATCACAGGAGCAAGATTGAACTGAGTGTTGTGTCCACCTTCCCAGGTCATTGTGGCAGTGCCTCTAACCACTATGCCACCATTCCATTAAGCAAACACCATAAAATAAAAATGGCCATGCATTTAGTAACTAAAGTTGGTATAGGGTGCTGGATCCTACACTGGAAGCTTTGAATACAAGGTGTCACACACATGCGCATGAGAGGCAGCTAAAGGGCTCGAAAGAAGGTAATTCCTAGTCAGACCAGGGGCTGGCAGAGTGCATTAATCCTTTCTCTTATTTCTCGGCAGACCAAATGCAGGAAATTCCACCAGGTTCCCATGACGTCACTTCCAGTTCCGCCCCAGAAGACATCACTTCCATGCCAACAGAAGAGCCCACCTCCTAATGACTTCATTTCCAGTTCTGGTCCCAAGATCCCTCCTCTTCCTGCTTTTCAACTTTACATCCACCATGTTTATTAACCCTTTGTTTTGGACTCTTGTTTGTAAAGACCATTTTTTCTCATCCTCTTTGCATTTGCAGCCAATTCTCAGGTATATGGGAGGCTGCCCCAAACCTCTTTGTTGTGTCAAGACTTGATAATTTACCACAAAGTAAAAAACACCAAAGCTGGATAGAGTGTCTACTGATGGTATACACACAATTACAGTACTGGGTGGCTGTTCAGTGATATTTGAAAATTGAGGCATGGTTTAGGACACATGACCCAAGAAAGGATCTTAATACCAAAATTATCATTTTTTAACAGAAAATAATTAAGGCATAAGAGAGAAAGATTAAATGACTAGAAGAAATGATTGCTTTGAATACTCTTTTTTTACAGCTTCTAGCATTAAGATTCCAGAAAAGTCTTTCCAATTGAGACATGGTTTCAACCATTTTCAGTTTTATGTTTCTCTTTACAATTAAAGGCCATTTAATAATGTGGATATCCATCAAAATGTAATGGAATGTTTGATGGCTATAAATCAAAATGTAAAAACGTTTACAGTTTCTTTAAACATTGTACATTGCTTAAGTAACACAAGGATTCAGCTCAGTATAGCTTGTTCTGCAACAGTCTAAACCTCTGCGTCACATGAAGTGGGGAAAGAAGCACAGTTGGAATGAGTTTCTTTATTCCATATTTCTCTAACTTTCTAATAGAAAAAGGTTTGCATGAGCCAAAAAACACAAACAAAGCTAGATACTAAACCCTATCATGAGCACCCGGTATTCCACCCCCTGTCTTCTCAAATTTGCTTGTCCCTCACCAAAAAGGTCCTGTCTAGGATCAAACCTGACTTATAAAAAGAACTAATCTTCCTCCTGGACATGTTCCACCTTCTTGTCAACTGAAGTGTAAGATGGCACATCACAGAAAAAGAAAAAAACAGTCAGTCATTTTCCAACCTGCTAAATCCTAACACAGGGGTCTGCTGGAGCCAATCCCAGCCAACTCAGGAACAAATCCCTGGGCAGGGCACCAGCCCACTGCAGTGCACACAAGCGGGACAATTTAAGGTCACCAGTGTACCTAACCTGCATGTCTTTGGACTGTGGGAGAAAACCGGTGCACCCGGAGGAAACCCACGCAGACATGGGGAGAACATGCAAACTCCATGCAGGGAGCACCCAGGAAGAGAACCCAGGTCTTCTTACTGCGAGGCAGCAGCACTACCACTGCGCCACCTTGTTGCCCAAAACAAAAAATAAATACAATATTTTTCCAAGTACAAGTAAAAAGGTAACCCACAACCTGCAATATTCTTATATTTCATTATTTTAACACGGTACTCACAATGAGCTGTGGATGAGTTTGTGCCTTCAAATCAATTAGCCTTTAGATTTAATTTTTGCCCAACCTGAAATTTTGTGAAAAACAAACCTTGTAACAAACTCATAATTGTGACTTTCTGTGCTCATGTATACACTAAATGACATGTCTTACTCGTAAAGTTAAAAGAGCCATGAGCTGTAGTAAATTGGGCTGCTGTGCTTTGGTGACATCAGACATCAGTCAGTTTTGAGAGTCATCAATGGACACGTATGGTTTTCAAATGTGAGAAGAAAATGTGTTTGCTCAGAGAAAAAGACCATTCAGACCACTGTTGAACCGAAAGGAAAGTTCTCGGTGGAAGCTGAAGTCAAATTTTAGAAAACGCTGGGCAGAATGCTGAGTACCTTTTTCTCATTTATTGTTTGCCCATTTTTTGTGCCATTTGATAATGCCTAAAATGAATCAATTGCATTATTAGTCTGCTTTTAAATAAAACTGAATGTATTAGAAAAAAATATATTCATAAATAGATAAAAAGTGACAATATTTGGATTTGTAAATAATAAAGGATGACTTACAGTACAGTATATTAGGCCGTAAGGTGAAGCAGCTTTTCGTTTCATTCCGTTCCCATATATGGGGCACTACATTCTTTTTATTCCAATAAAAGGATCAATTGGTATAGAATGAATAAATAAAAGTTCTCCATGTATAATCCAGCAGTTATTTTTTTACAAGTGTATAAATTTGGCAATAGTCCCATCCTCGCGTAATCATTTTTTAAAGGTGAGAGATGCGGCTTCGCGTCATGTGCTTGCCGCTAGACCAATGAGATGGCATAACGTCGGAACGACATGTAAACATGGTCCAAGATGGCAGCGCCCTTGTCGTCACTATCGAGTAGCGAAGAGGATGAAATTATTGGTCAGACCTCCACCAAAAGTCAGTAAAAGGGTTTATAAACAATGCTATATGCATCTCACGTCCATAAAAAAAGAATCGAAGGATTTTACACGCACACGGTGGGATACATTTAGAAACTGCATCAAACGGTGGCTTGACTTGCAGGGTGAGAGTCAGAAAATAGCAGAATTATACAAACATTGTCTAGAAATCGAGTTTGACCGTGTGCCCGAAGACGCAGGGTTTCACTCCACTTGCTACCGGCGTTTTATTGACAAAAAGCGCTTGGATGCGACCGAGAAATGAGTTTCACGGCGCCCTGAAGCTGGTGATGATCATAACACAGACCAGTCTAGTATTTCGTCAATGTATTGCCCAACAAAAAAACTTAGGTCCAGTACTGGACTGCCGATAGCTTGTTCGGGTTCTGTACTTCCTGCTTTGTGCACAACACAAGCACACGTTTGAACTTAAAGTTATATGCCATATGCTGAGAACCATAACTAACTTTCAAATACATCAATATTTACATTACATGAACATTATAATGTTTATAGTGCAGTCAGTTTTTGCATACACATATGCATGAACAGTCAGAACTGTTATGTTTTTTTAAATACATATTTATTTACAATTTCATTTAATTAAATGTTTGTTTTTTTACAGGCCAGTTGCTCAAAGCAGCTGAGATGAAGGAAGACACTAGCATTCTTGTGCATATTAAAGACAAAGACTGTGTGTCTCTGGAAGTATGATATCACAAGTCCTGTTACAGACAGTACACCAGGTTCTTGACAAAGTCTACTGGAACAAATACACAGGCCTCAGAAGAACAGTAAGTTGTTATATTGCGTTTTAAAATAATTCATAATTGATTTGAATAATTGCTAATTTGAAAAGAAATTAATCATTAATCTACATGGACCGCTGGTTACAATAATTCAGCATAATAAAATGTCTAGTCATTTGTGAGGGCAAAAGAATATTTAAAATAATTTATTGTATTTTCTTTCTGAAGAATAAAAAAAAAACTCAATTGGTTTGTCAGTTGCTTTTAGTTTGTACATGCACACAATATATGCATTCCAAATATAGAAGCCAGTGTAATAGTTACAGAACATAAAATATTTGATACTTTTAATAGAAATGAGCCAACCTATGATGTCAGCTACAAGATCTTCTCTGAGAGAATCATCCGCCATCGAATAATTGTAAACCAAGAGGTGATGACAATGACACGGCTAAGAAGAATGTTTTAAATCTTGTAAAAAGCCATGAAGATCTTGATGCTTCAAACTACAGGTAATTTAAATACCATAAGTTTATTTTGCAGATTTGGAATAAACATTTATGCAAACTTTTTTTCTCAGAAAAATTTAATAAATAATAATATTCACATAATCCTATTTTATCATAATAAGCTGACAATGTTTTTTGTGTGTGAGATTTATATTTTGTGCTTGTGATCATAATTTATTGTATTTCAGGCAGGATAAATTGAAGAGGAGGCTTTCCCGTGATTTCCCCCAGCTTGTGTTTCACTCTCCCAACAAGCGCAACATCAGTGAATTGGTTTTTGTTGAGACACTTTCTGCAGATAAGGTGGTAGACAGAATACCCCATCCATCAGGTACAGAAACAATTTTGTGATAGACAAGTATCCAGAAATTAGTATTAAAAATGTAAAACGATCACGCAGAGCTGTTGGTGGCACACAACAGGTAAAAATTTATGGACGGGATCAAAAGACACCAACACAATGGAAGAAGTTTCTGTCGGATGGGAAAAACAAAGAAGCACTGGCAGAATTCCTCTATGTAATGTGTCGAGACGCTGATCTTACCATTTTAGGTAAGAACTTACATTTATACATAACACATGGAGACCTGTGTCACTGCATGGCTGTAACAGAGGGTTTACAAACTGTCAGTGCTGTTGAAAATCTGACATGTGATCATGAGGAATGTGACACCAGGTTGTTTTTTCATGCAAAACATGCTGCACAGGAACACCAAACTGTTCATCAAGAGCCCTGATACTGATACTGATACTGATGTGGCAGTGATTGCATTAAGTCTGCAGCCAGATTTACCATGCAGATTGTATTTTTTCACTGGGGTTGGCAACAAAACGAGGATCATTGACTTCTGTAAGGTGTCATCAGCTCTCGGCAACAGTGTATGTTTGGCACTTATTGGGATCCATACCTTCTCAGGCTGTGACTCTACAAGTGCCTTTTATGGCAAGGGGAAAAAAAGTCATTTTCTGTTGCTTGCGAGACAGCGGAATACCTGACTGCATTTAGAAATCTGGGTAGCAGTTTTAATTTGGACCAGTCTACCTTTTGAAGTGCTTTGCAAATATGTCTGTCACCTATATGGCCAATCATGTGCTAAAAGTCTGAACGATGCACGATACAAAGCATTCTGCATGGCATCATCAGCTTTGCCAGAACGATCCATGCCTCTGACAAGTGATGCTTTGTACCAACACTGCAAAAGTGCAAACTACCAAGCAGCCATAATGAGACATTCTCTTAAAGGTAAAATGTGCGCCCCTTCACCTGTTGGCAATGGATGGCACCTCGAGGATGGGGAGTTAACAGTGACGTGGATGACTAGAAATTAAGCCCCTGATAGTTGATGTTCCAGGTTGTCCACTGCAGTTGCAAGCAAGGCAAATGTGAGACTGGAAGATGTTCCTGTATGTCTGCAAATCTGTCCTGTACAGATTTATGCTGCTGTCTCAATTGCACAAATGTTTTCCAGGAAACAGAGGAAAGAGCTACATGTGAAGATGGTTCTGATGATAGTGATAAGGATAGTAGTGATGAGTAAAGGTGATCTGTGTCACAGGTTAGTTGGATTTGAGCTGTAATGAAGCTGCTGTAAAATGTTTAATATTTGTCGTTATTGAAAAATTAGTGCAGCAGTCCAGCATTTCAAGTCATTTTAGCCAACTTGGACCAAAAACTGTTTTTATCTTTAATTTTGTGTGATTCCTAAGTGCCTACTGAACATTTTGATGAATAAAACATAACAAAAATGTTTAAGTTTCAATTTGTTCTTCAGTTTTATTTGGTGCCAATCTGTGAAATTGAAGTGCGTTATAAAAACAAATTGCATTATTTCATGGTCTTCCTTCAAAATTGAGTTGATTAATGCACCAATACTTGTCTCAGATATGTAGCTACATGTATAAATGTGGATTTGACATATATGTTGTGTTGATTAAATGCGTATTAATAAAGTTACAGGCCAAATTAGCAGCATGAGATTTTCACTTTTTGTAAATTCCCAATTATACACATTTTTGCATCCTGACAAAAAACTGCAGTATTTTTTATGGAGAACTTTTAACATAGAATCCATAAGACTGTTGTCTATCCAGAAATTCATTAAAAAAGTAGTGCCCAGACGTGGGAACGAAAAGTGATTTCTAGCCACTTTTTCTTGGTTCACCTTATGGCCTATATAGTTAGCCATCAGCCAATGTACACTTTCCTGCCATGCTGACAAATGGAAAAAAAACCTTAACACAGCCATGCTGCAAGAGGGTAGGTGAAGGAGCACTGACAGCTTGGCCATCTTATCTTGTCTTGAATCATTGTACTCTTGCAGTTTGCTGGCTTGTAAATCTGAAGATCATAAACCCAGCCATTTCCAATAATTTTTAACTTTTAAACTTGAATATATCATATGCACCGCATTCAAAAAAGTAGTTCATGATGTCAACATACTGTATGTCAGCAGAGTTAGCTTGTTGGGGTCCTTTGTCTTTTCCTCAGATGGCAGACTGTATGGACTCACAATATTTATTAAGCTCAACTGGTTAAAAAGTGCTGATATTAATTTGCACCCTGGAATGATCCTTTCTTCTCAAAATATTGTCTTTGTCTTAAAGATTGTTGCATCCCCAATTTGAATAGGAGAAGATCCGGCAGTAGGTTAGAAATTGAACAGAAGTCCACACAATTCTGAGGTATCATGAACAGACAATCACACCATTACACCAGAATCTAATATATTAAAAGTCATATGTGTGTGTGTGTATATGTATTAATGTATATATTTATTGTCATACATTCACATCGGAGGATTTCCTCACAAGCTTGATTGAGGTATGTAATTACCTTCCGGGACGAGAGGGGGAGCTGTTGCTAACATTCTGTTCTCCTTCTCTGCCTACAGCACAGAGACACTGCCCAGTGAGGGTCACTTTACCCCACCCTTTCCAGTTCCCCAGGTATAAGAAATGTAATGAGGCATCTTTTGCTACCAGAGCGACCCACCAGATGGAGATCCTATCAGATAGACCCTGAATTTGAGGCTAAATCCGAAACCATTTGTTTAAGTTGAGCCTGAGGGCAAAAGCAAGAAGCATTATTTTTGTTGGACATTTTCAGTTGGCATCCCAACTTTTATTTTTGCATGACCTGTCATTTTTGTACCTGGCCACAATATATATATATACTAGCGACTGGGAGCCGATCGAATCGGGCTACAAATTCTACGTTTGTGAAAATCCATACTTTCTCTGCAAAGAATTGTTTGTTTTTTTAAGTCCTTGAAATTATTTTGTTATCATGTTACAACTCCAATCAGAGTCGGAGTAATAATTATTTTGCCGTGGTCATTTTAGATCTGAGATCGGCTAAAATTTTTAACAATGACCGTTGTTAATACCCAGCTGTCATTACTCAGTTTGCCAATAGATGTCAGAAGGATGGATGCCAAAACCGAACTGCCCAAACATATATTTAGACGTACCAAGCAAATGGCGATACGTTCTAAATTACTTATGGTTCCGGAGCTGTCGAAGGGTTTAAGTCAGTCAAATGTATGCCCCACCAAACCAACATTCCAAAAACCAACTGAACTTACTGTTATCTGCTCAAACCAACACCGACTTACTATACTCGGCCATCCAGCGGCGTCACTGAAGCATTCGAACATTCTTCGCCAATCATGCTATACTGCGTTCACGTTTGCCACATTATGTTCTAACTACAGAGGCAGAGTCCAATTGCATGGTTCTAACTTGTATTCAGTCGAGGTATTGATGCGAACACCATACATACATACAGATAGTATCAAATTCTATATAAGGATATATAAATGTATTTATATATTTATGTGTATTTATACTGTGTGGAAAGATCAGCACAGCTACAGACAGACAGGCCACAGAAGTCCAATATCATACAGTACATGTTTATTTTCCCTTTTACAGTCCTTTGTACAGCACAACCCACCAGCACTATTGCTCACAGTCCTTTTCTTTATTTTCTCTCTTTTTTCTTACTCTTCCACTCTCTCCACTCCTCTCCATGCAAGCTCTGTCATCTGCCTCCCGATTCCGTCTCTCAGAATGGAGTGAGGCGGCCCCTTTTATGTTATACCTGGATGTGCTCCAGGTGTGCCCTGATGAACTTCCTGCAGCACTTTCTGATGTGATGGAAGTGCTGCATGCGCACGCAGAAACATTCCAGGCGTGTTCGGGGATTGTCCAGGAGCCCCCTGTCTTGAGCTTCCATGTTCCAAGTCCGTAACCCTGATGTAATGTAGGGGGGCTGCTCTCTTGCATCCCAAGGTTAATATTGCCTCCAAGCGTCCCGGCTGGGCATGTATAATGCTATAAGTACAAATTATCAGTTATTTTTTAATTAATAAATAAACAAGAACTGTTGGATATTATCCAAAAAGCAATGATAGTAGCACAGTGTTTTTAATATATTGTGTAATGCCTTTTTTTCTGTAATTCAGCTTTTGGTATGTTTTGATATCTGTTGTGTTTCGTTTTCTAGTGGGTAATTCTGCAATCTGTTAGAAATGAAAGAAAGGGCTTGGAATGAATTTAAGAACATTAAGTGCTACAGACAAGTGCCTGGAGTTTGCAAAACATTTTGGACTGGGAAATCAAAATGGAGCAGAAAGGATGAGACAAAAGCATAGAAAAACAGTTATGATTAAAAACTGGCAAGGGCAAAATCCCTGAGAGGAAATCTTAACCGTTTATTGATCTGATGTCTACTGCTCAAAGAAAATGCTCTTTCATAGTAAGTATTCAAAGTGGTATCGTACTGAAGCTTTCATGCTGACAATATTGGATAAATTAATTTAAATACAGTATTTGCCCATTATTAATGTACAAAATGACACATTACAAAAGAATACCCCTGTCTTGTGAAGTATCACATATCACGGACGTGACTTTAATACATTAAATGGAGTAAAGTAAGCAGTTTTCAAAAGTCCCTATGGACACAATATTCATGGGCGTGCTACCATAATATTTTGACAAGTTCGGGCATGAAAATGACGTGAATGATATCATGCCTTCACAGAAGTACAGCCATTCATTTTGCAAAACAAAGACAGCTGACAAAAGTGAAGGAAATAACACAATAGCAGAGTATATATAGTGGGCTCCCCACAAAAGGTTAACCCTCGGAGCAGAAGTTCTAGTCTAAGCATAATAGTTACATGAGTGACTTGATTGAAAGCTTGTTAATGGGCAGGAAATAAAACACACATACGAGGATAACACTCTCGGCTATGGCTGTTAATGATGTCTGTTATGTTTTTGTGTTAGAACTATTTCCTGATTTATATTACAATTATACAGAGGGTTACTTAAAATGTTTACACACATTACTGAACACATTACTTACAAATGAAGCATATAGATGCTGCCGATGGTTTCTCTGCTTGATATTAAGTCCCCATTGTTCACATCCTACCTTTATTATACATACATTTTAATGTATAATTTGCATTTTTATATTATTTAGATATTATGAACACCTAAGGTGTGCAAACTGAGTGCAGGGAGTTCTAAAATATTGAGACAATACATTGATGAGCTGCAAATAATAAAGCCTTGACAATATTAAAAAAATAGAGCAAACAATGTGAAGGAAAATTTTAATAGATGGTGGTGTTGATCTGTAATAAAAAATTCTCAAAAGGATTACAAAGATAATACTACAATAGCTTTCTCATCTTCAAAATAATGCAGAGAATCAATGACCAAGATCTATCCATCCTTCCATCTATTATTGAACCCCCTTTAATCCAGGCCAGGGTCATGAGAAATGAACAAAATTAATAATTTGATTATTCTAGGAATTTAAGAGAGATACAGTAACTCACTGAAAAGGAGAAATGACTAAAACTAGGTATTGAAGGCACTGTTTTATAGCATATTAAAATGAAATAAACCCATTTTAAAAAATAAGATTTTTTCAGATTGAGCATGTAAAAAGTTAATTTCAAGATGTACAGCAAGTGTAGTAAACCTGTATTGGTGTTCATATATTGGTGGTGGAATGGGGAATTACAGGAGGTATACAGACCAAGAGGTTGGCAAATAAGAAGTGAGATAGTCAGAGAGATGAAGAAAGTAGACACAAATACAAGGAGACAAGGCGTAAGGTGAAGAGAGAGGTGGCAAAGGCTAAAGAAAAGGCGTATGATGAGTTGTATGAGAGGTTGGACAATTGGCTAGACAGAGGTACTGAGCTGGGACAGATGAGCAGAAGGTTAGGGTGATAAAGGATAGTGATGTAAACATACTCACAAGTGAGGAGACTGTGATAACAACAACAACAACATTTATTTATATAGCACATTTTCATACAAAAAGTAGCTCAAAGTGCTTTACATACTGAAGAAAAGAAAAATAAAGACAAAATAAGAAATTAAAATAAGACAACATTAGTTAACATAGAAAAGGAGTAAGGTCCGATGGCCAGGATGGACAGAAAAAAACTCCAGATGGCTGGAGAAAAAAAAAAAAAATCTGGGCATTCTGCCTAACATAAATGAAATAGTCCTCTTTGTAGTTAGGGTTCTCACGGACTCACTTGATGTTGATGGTCATACAGACTTTTGGCTTTTAATCCATCCATCATTGTTGGAACATCACGGTGCTTTGAGTAGGATACCGGAAAAGGAAACAGAAGAGAGAGTAGGGGTTAATACAGATTTTAGAGCCACCATGAATAGTTATTATTGAGTTGGAGATATAGAGTATCAGGATTTTGATTACAGTGAAATTATGAGAAGCAATGTTAAAATAATGTGTTTTCAGCAGTGTTTTAAAGTGCTCTACTGTATTAGCCTGGCGAATTCCTATTGGTAGGCTATTCCAGATTTTAGATGCATAGCAGCAGAAGACCGCCTCACCACTTTTAAGATTTGTTCTTGGAATTCTAAGGAGACACTCATTTGAGGATCTGAGGTTACGATTTGGAATATAAGGTGTCAGACATTCCGATATATAAGATGGGGCGAGATTATTTAAGGCTTTAAAAACCATAAGCAGAATTTTAAAGTCAATCCTGAATGACACAGGTAACCAGTGTAGCGATATCAAAACTCGAGAAATGTGCTCAGATTTTCTTTTTCTAGTTAGGATTCTAGCAGCTACATTCTGCACTAGTTGCAAACAATTTATGTCTTTTTTGGGTAGTCCTGAGAGGAGTGCGTTAATCTAGTCGGCTGAAAACAAATGCGTAAACTAATTTCTCAGCATCTTTCAGTGATATAAGAGGTCTAACTTTGGCTATGTTTGTTAAGTGAAAAAATGCTGTCCAAGTGATCTGATTAATATGCGATTTAAAATTCAGATTACAGTCAACAAATACCCCTAAGCTTTTTACCTCCGTCTTGACTTTTAATCCTAATGCATCAAGTTTACAGTATTTCTAATAGCCTCATTGTATCCATTATTGCCAATCACTAAGATTTCAGTTTTCTCTTTATTTAACTTGAGAAAGTTACTATTCATCCATTCTGAGATACAAGTCGGACATTGTGTTAGTGAATCAAGAGAATCGGGGTCATCAGGTGCTATTGATAAATACAGCTGTGTGTCATCAGCATAGCTGTGGTAGCTCACGTTGTGCCCTGAGATAATCTGACCTAACGGAAGCATATAAATTGAGAATACAAGCGGACCCAGGACAGAGCCTTGTGGAACACCATATTGGATATCATGTGTCTTTGAGTTGTAATTACCACAACTAACGAAGAATTTTCTCTCTGCCAGGTAGGATTCAAACCAATTTAAGACACTGCCAGAGAGGCCCACCCATTGACTAAGGATATTTCTAAGAATATTGTGATCAATGGTGTCAAATGCAGCACTCAGATCTAAGAGGATGAGAACAGATAAATGGCCTCTGTCTGCATTCACCTGCAAATCAGTTTCTGTGCTGTGATTTGTTCTAAAACCCGACTGAAATTTATCAAGAATAGCATGTTTATTTAGGTTTCATTCAACTGCATAATGACTGCCTTCTCCAGAATTTTACTTAAGAAAGGCAGGTTAGAGATGGGTCTAAAATTTTCAAAAGCCGAGGGGTCGAGATTATGTTTCTTAAGTAGGGGTTTAACCACAGCAATCTTAAGACAGTCTGGGAAGACCCCCGTATCTAATGACGAATTTACTATGTCAAGAACATTATCAATTAGCACGCCCGATACTTCTTTTAAATAATTTCTTGGTATTGGGTCAAGGATGCAGGTGGAGGGTTTTAATTGAGATATTATTTTTTGTAAATCAGGTAAATCTATCCTAGTGAAAGAGTTTAATTTATTTATAACGGAATGCTGGGGTTTAGGAGGATCCTTAGTGTTGGGGAGATATACTATGTTATTTCTAATATCATTAATTTTTTGGTTGAAAAATACAGCAAAAGCCTCACAGGTTTTACTGGAAGTACTTAACCAGATGAAAAGAGTACTTTGAGAGGTTCGTGAATGAAGAGAATGAGAGAGAGAGAAAGTTGGATGATGGGGAGATAGTGAATCAGGAAGTGCAACGGATTAGCAAAGAGGAAGCAAGGACAGCTATGAAGAGGATGAAGAATGGGAAGACTGCTGGTTCAAATGACATACCTGTGAAAGCATGGAGGAGTTTAGGATAGATGGCAGTTTTTAACCAGATTGTTTAATGCAATCTTGGAAATGGAGTGGATGCCTGAGAGTTGGAAAGGAGTGTACTGGTACTGATTTTAATAATAAGGGTGATGTGCAGAACTTGTAGTAACTTCAGAGGGTAAAACTGATCAGCTACAACGTGAAGTTATGGGAAAGAGTAGTGTAAGCTAACCTAAGAAAGGAGGTGATGATTAGTGAGCAGCAGTATGGCTTCATGTTAAGACAGAGACCACAGATGTGATGATTGCTCTGAGGGTGAAGATGCAGAAGTATAGAGAAAGCCAAAAGGAGTTGTATTGTGTCTTTGTTGACTTGGAGAAAGCATATGACAGATGCATTTAAGATTGAGGTGAGATTACATCAGGGATCGTCTCTAAGCCCTTTCTTATTTGCAATGGTAATGGACAGGTTGAGAGATGAGAATAGACAGGTGTCCCCATGGACTATAATGTTTAAAGATGACATTGTGATCTGTAGCGAGAGTAGGGAGCAAGTTGAGGAGGCCCTGGAGAAATGGAGATATGCCCTAGAGGGGAGAGGAATGAAGATCAGTAGGATCAAGACAGAATACATGTGTGTGAAGGAGAGGGGGATTTAAATGAACAGTGAGGACGCAGGGAATAGAGCTGGTGAAGTTAGATGAGTTTATATACTTGGGATTAATAGTAAAGTGTAATGGGGAATGTCAAAGAGAGGTGAAGAAGAGAGTGCAGGCAGGGTGGAGTTGGTGGACTCCAGCATGAGTGAAAGGGAAGGTCTGCAAGATGGTAGTGAGACCACTTATATGGCAGAGTTAAAGATAAGGTTTGCATTGGGAGTGACGAGGATGAACAGGATTAGGTACATGTATATTAGAGGGTCAGCTCAGGTTGGATGGTTTGGGGACAAAGCCAGAGAGGTGAGATTGCATTGGTTTGGACATGTGCAGAGGAGAGATGATGTGTATATTGAGGGAAGGATGCTGTGGATAGAGCTGCCAGGCAAGAGAAAAAGTAGAAGGCCTAAGAGGAGACGAAGAAGTAAGGTTAATAAATAGTGTTTCTCAGATGCATTACCGGGTAGTTTTGTGAGTGTTGGGAAACATAATAACTAAACCAGGTGTAAAACATGAATATTTAGGTTGAGTACACTGTAGTTTAGGTACTGCAAAACTCCATTTATTATTAATTATTATGTAAGAAAACCTTAACAAAGGCTTCTTTTGATCTTAATATAACTTTAAAGCATTAGTAAAGTTGTTATTCATCTCTGTGCAGTCTGGCATTCTGTATTAAGAGACTTTGATACGCTGAAAAAATTACTTGTGAATGTGAAGGATTCACATGTCTTATACTGAAGTATATAATATCCAGAACAGTATTCCTCATTTAAGCCACCTCAGACCATTCCAAAATGAAGTTATTTTAGAAGTATATATTGCAGAGATCATGCCACGTGTTTCTTAAACTTTGTTTACAGATTGCCCTCTTGTTCCATATTCACCTTGAGATTCTCTCCACGGTCACTGTGATATTCCAGAAGCATTTCCTACTCTGCTGACTACTGAGAAATGCTGACCACTAATGCCAAAGAGCTTAAGGTCTCTGTAGAGCACTAGGCCTGCATTGGATGACATTAGATGTGCATGCTACCCATTCCTTTTGCACTTATCTACTAGTTCTTCATATATGACACTCTTTCTCTTATATGCCTTCTCCAGTAAGTCTTTCCAGAGAATCATCCATTCCAATAGAACATAAGTAGCATATCTGATCTAAGTGTGGTTGCTGCAATGGAATCTGGGAGTTGCTGCAAAAGGTCACCCTTCTGCTGTCAGTCTCATGTGGTAATAAGAAGCTCATTTGGCATCAGGTAATTGCCTACTTAACCAGATGGTGCAGTGTGTTGATCCCATTGCTAATGGCTTCTGCTATCTCTAAATGAATTTCAGATACCTGAATAGGTTAATTAGATAGATCTCAAAATATACCTGATTGTAGATATTTACAAATGTAGAGGAAAGTATTGTTAGGTATCTATCTTCTTATATCTGAAAAGCTTTTTAAAAGGTTTTGAAATGTTTCTTGAAATATGTGGAGCATTCCTGTTTTACATTGTCTAAAATTTCTTGTTGTCATCATAGTGATTTTTATTCCTTTTTTTACAGGTGCTAATGTGTCTGACAATGAGGGAGCTGTAATCTTTCACATTCTGTGCCATTTATTCAAGTGTTTGCTCTGATTGACATTAATCGCCATTATCAGGATACACTCAAGGTAGCAGAAGAGTTGAATTAATAGCAAAATGACAAAAAAAAGTCAAATACTATGGTAACAATACATATATTTGTCAAATTATTACAAATGTAAATCTCAAATTGCTTTACTTTTCTGAATGCAGATTAGAGAAAAAAAAGCTCATTAAACTGTAAGAAAAGAGATCAGTTAGAAGATTCGTAAACTAACTCTGGTGGGAACCTACAGCCACAGGGGTCCCTCAGACTTTAACTTGGCAAACACTATCCTTGATCCAGGATTTAGACTACAAAATTGTCAGGGATGAAACTGACATTTTTTTCATAAAGGTTGTAGCTGCATTTTTCCCAAATTACCAAAGTTCTGCAGCTTTTAGTTTGCTTCATATGCGTTTTCAAATAATTCCTCAGACGAAATATCTTCATTTTAAAAGTTTTAGGAAAATATCAAAGCAAAACAATTCACAAAAATAGGGAAAAAAATAATTTTAAAGAAAAGAAAATTTTTTGATTAAAGAAAGTTCCGTTTAAGGCTAACTTATCTTGCTTCATGGTTCTCTAAGTTTGGCCATGCAGTCGTATTTTCAAATGTTCATATCAAAATAGTCAGAAAATTGTATGCCAGTCTGCTATTTGTAAACTTATCTAACAGTCCATGCTAGCAGTAAGACTATTTCATAACTAATTTGATTAACACTGTATATACAGATCTATCTACGAAAGTTCTATTTCATATTACATACAAGGGGTAAAGACTATACTGTATGTGGCAGATGGCCGGGGCCCTCTTCTTTGTATGGTCCAGGGGAACAAGCATGGACAGAACAGTACCTCTCTGTGGATGCTGGATGGCAGCCCCATGGGTGGCAGTGGTGCCTCGGATTCGTGAAGGGCTCCATGGGAGATGGAGTTCTCTACAACCCTGTTGAGATCCAGCGGTGCCGCCAGGGGGTGCTGCAGTTGTTCCTGAGCCCGTGTGAAGGGTTCTTCCACCACATCCGGAAGTGCAGCTGGAAATAGGTTATCAAACACCTGGAGCACTTCCAGGTGGGCTTTAAAAGGAGCCAGCAGCCACCACTCCGGGAGGCAGAGTCAGGTAGAAGGTGAACGAAGCGTGCTGAGGAGGAGTGGAGGAGAAAGAGAAGAGAGTTTATTGTATTGTGTGCTTTTGTGTTGGTGGGACTGAGTTGTGCCCGTGGGAAATGGGGAATGCGTTTCCCACGTGGTGAAGAAAAAATAAAAAACACATCTTTGTTTTTATCAGTGTGCCTCTAGCGTCTGTCTGCATCAGGCTGGGTGACTGGCACGCCCCCGGAGGTGTTACAATACCTTAATCTAAGTAACAATAAGAAGCTGACATTCTATTATTGAAATTAAGCAATTCTAGCATTAACATTAAATATTCTAAAATAGGGGTAGCACAGTGGGTAGCGCTGCTGCCTCGCAGTTAGAAGACCCAGGTTCGCTTCCCGGGTCCTCCCTGCGTGGAGTTTGCATGTTCTCTCCATGTCTGCATGTTCCTCCGGGTACTCCGGTTTCCTCCCACAGTCCAAAGACATGCAGTTTAGGTACAATGGCGATTCTAAATTGTCCCTAGTGTGTGCTTGGTGTGTGTGTGTGCACCCTGCCCGGGGTTTGCTTCCTGCCTTGCACCCTGTGTTGGCTGGGATTGGCTCCAGCAGATCCCCGTAATCCTGTAGTTAGGATATAGCGGGTTGGATAACGGATGGATGGATGGCTCTGACAAAGTTTATTGTAAGCAAGATTTTTTTTACAGAATAGTCCTAAAACTAGAATTTGTGTATCAGGTCTGCAATTTATTTTCTCTTAAGTGTCTTATTAAAAAATTTACGCCAAATGTCTCTTATTAACAGCACATTTTATATAGCGCTCTCTCTCTTTCAAAGAGAGCTCCATTGCCAGGTGAAATTCATCTGCAGTGTAACATAACATAAAAGATTTCTGAACAAAAATGAAGTACATAGAAGGCAAAATGATTTTATCATACCCTGTGTCAAAAACCAATTTAGTGCCGAAGAACAAGCATACAGTTTCCACATATTGGCCAATGTGCTATCCAGATAGCATTATTTGCTGGTAGACATTAGCACCATACATGAAGTGACATTATTTTGCTGCTATGCTAGCCACAGTAGAATCTTTGCCATTTACCTACATGCAGCTTTTATGACACGATGCTAATTAGTAAACGATTGCCTCAAGATTCTGAAAACTCGGAGATATGCCTTGGCTTTGCACTTAATTCATTCAATTTGAGGCCACTTACAGTAAAAAGGAAAGTATATAATGAAAATGGCCAAGGGATTTTGTAGGTGTGTGTCTGCCAAGAGACAAGCAAAAGGCTTTGTATTTTAGAGCGTGTGGTGTTATGGGTCCACAGCTCGTTGAGCAAAGGCCATTTTAAATAAATAATCACCGCACCCGAGTCGGCTTCATGAGGGGGGCGTTGTTGTAGCAAGCCGCGAGTCAGTTGGCGATGTGGGCGTTTCTCACCGAGTACACAGGTGAGGAACTGCCCACATCCGTGATTGCTCCCGTGGCTAATGCTGCAGCTGCGATGGCCCCTCATGTTATTTAAAAGAAGTGCGAGTCGGTTATGGATAGGAGGAGATGGGAAAGAATGAAAAGAAAGAGGACGGAGGTTACCGGGAGCAGGAGAGGAAGCAAGTCGGTGAGAGAGAGAGAGAGAGAGAGAGAGAGAGAGAGAGCCGCGAAGAGCGAATGAGCGCTTATGGGCAGCTGCGAGGCCCTGGGGTATTGGGCCTACACCCAGGCGTGTGAGTTGGATGTTGCTCCCGCTTATCGATTATGTAGCGGGAGTGACCAAGGGAACGCGACTGGCCGCAGAGAGGCCATGGAAAGGCAACGGAAGTCGGGAGACTTGGTGCTGGAATCCCCAACGTGGGCGACCTGGCCGTTGTGGGAAACCAAGTTCTCCGAGACTGGGATGAGTGCCAACTGAAGCCAGGGATCAGGAGGTCTCCAGTCTTGTGTGAGTGTTACAGGAGGGCAGCTGCAGAGAGTGTCTTGCCTGCTGCAAAGCCCAATTGGGAGAAGCAGGTGAGACGCTAACATAGAAGAGTACCGGACTTGTTGGTTTTTTTAAAGGCTGCTTCCTAAAGAAGATTTTACCTCTGGCTTTAAAGGATTGTGTTTTTTTCTAGTGTTTTAACCTCCACGTTTTCATTTTAAGGATTATTTATTTATTTATTTGAACTTTAAAGCACTGCACTATTTATTTGTGGACACTTTTGTTTTGATGGACTGTTTTTAATAAAAGCACTGTTTCACTTTTAACCATCCCCTTGCTCAGATGCTCAATTATTGCCTTCACTGACTAGCTCACTCGGTTTCATTATCGACAGTGTTGGGTTCAAGGGTTCCCAAACAGCAATGGGAGCGTGGAGTCAGAACCTGCATCATCACAGAGCGCCTTAACAATGGGTGAAGACATAGATGTGAACTGTGAACTTATACACTGAATACTAGCTAAAGACTGAGTGACAGCATTGACAGCCATGCCTGAGAAGCTGCAGTTATTTCAGTGGCAGATTATAAATTGTGCAGTAGCTAAAAACTGACCTGTGGTATTGACATAAGCATTGCCCGAGGAGCTATGGGATTATTTGGGTGGTTCAAGGCTTCAAGTGTCGCATATTTAATTATTGTAGTTCTGTGTACAATACTAAAATAGCTATTCTGCTAGCCCTTCGATTTTTGAGTGGACCATTTGTCTTCCTTAACTGCCTCTAGACAGTTTAATTTTTTTTAGCAATTTTTTTATCTTTTTATGGTTCTATATGTTTATGTAGTGTTTTAAAAGTTGAGTTCTACAATGGGAAATATTTGGTCCGTACCCTGATCCCCAATTATCGTGAGCCACCCTGCATATAATGCTTCCTTTAATTGGCCATCTTTTCTTTTAGTCACTTTTGGGGACCAGTAACACAGTTGCTTCCTTCCAAATGCCATCTCCTTTAAATCAAATCTAATACTCCGTTATTGTCTGAATGGTGTCTCAGTGGTTTTTCTTCCTATATCCACAGACATATTCTGCTTAAGCTAAACGGTGAGTCTAAATTTGCCCCACGTGCTTGAGGTGGCTCTGTAATGGACTGGTGGTCATTCCAGAGCTGGTTCTTTTTTTGCCAAGTGCCAACAGGAAAAAGGTATAGAATATTGGATAATTTATGTTCTGTAGCACATTTTTTGTATTTTTAATATAAAATATCTCACTTTAGTATGTATTTTGAGTAACTTGATATGTTTTACTTATGAACATCACACATTTTATGGTATTGGATTACAGCTAAACATTGATATTTATGTAGTTTGCAGTGCTATAGTATATACAGGTGACAAGTGGCAAAAATAAGAGAGAAATGATTATTTTTGTGTACACTCATATTTAAGATCTTTGACTTAATTTAATAACTGCTGCTGCAGCTTTGATTATTTCTAATAGAACAAGACATTCAAAAAAGCATTTCTAGAAAACACAATGCAGCCCCTGGAGGTGTCCTTAGGTATATTTTAAGACTAGTGTGTTTTCACTGCTGTATAAGTCCAAATGTGATCATAACATTATATTTTACTAGAACATTAAGGCTGTTATATAAAATACTTTTGTATTTTTATGTAAACTTTACAAACATATCTTTATATTACCTAAAATAAAAATGTAGCAAAGTAACTGAAAAATCTGTTTCTGAGTCTTTCTACTTTCTGTGCTTATTTTTTGTCACCTCTCGTTTCAACTATGAATGACATGAGGTCAATGACTGTCATTTCAGTGGTTCCCTAAGTACTATAGTTTTATTGTCATTTCACTCTGTTTTGACAGATCTATTTGAAGCACTACAAAATGAAAGTCCCTGGCTTGTTTCCCTAGTGATAAAATGTTTGCCACATGTTTTACAACCATTTTGCTCAGAGCAGCTTGGAGGAACATTGTTTGAACAACACAATTCTATCAGCATATGAAACTTGAAGCATTCACATCCCAAAACAGAACAAAGAAAATGTCTACTGTGGTTATACAGATACTCAGAGTACCCACTTTATTAAATAAAAAATCCTTTCTCCGTAATTAAAAGTTCAGTCAAAAGCAACAGTATATATGCAGGCAAGGCTATTTATAGCAGCTAGGCAGGTACCATAAGATTACAGTTTTTACATTTTATTGTTATACAACAATGAATCTCAGTGGATTAAATTGGGCTGTTTTGAAAATGGAAAAAGATTCTTTAATGTCAAAGTGAAAAAGATCTCAACAAAGTGGTCTAAATTAATTGCAAATATAAAGTTCAAAATAACTGATCACATAAGTATTCACCCCTTTAATAGCAGACACCTAAAGCATCAGTGATGCAGTCAAATGTCACCTAAGTAGTTCATGGAGATCACCACTCTAAGTTTCTAGGGATTTCAGTCTAAATGCACCTTATCTGGAAGATCCAACTTGTGTTGAGTCAGTATTGTGGCCTAACGTACACAATGAAGACAAAAAGAACACTCCAGCAAAACTTCATGAAAAGGTGATTGAACAGCACAAATCATTGGATAGATAGAAGAAAATACAAGTCACTAAATATGCTTTTGAATCCATTTATATCGATCAATAATAAACATAAAAAGTGGAAATAAAAGCTGTAAATCTGCCTAGACCAGGCTGTCCACATAATTTGATCGATCATTCAAAAAGAATAGTGAGGGGGGCCATCAAGAGGCCTAGGATAATTATGAAGGAGATTTTTGCATACAACATGTGTTGCCCAGGTGCTTTACAACTCACAGCTTTATGGGAGTGTGGCAAAGAGAAAGCCACTGTTAAAAAAACAAAGCCAAAGCACACAACGTCATGACACTAAAGTTTGCCAGAATGAACATGGAACACTCTGAAGTCAGCTAATAGAAGGTTCTGTGGACTGATGTGACCAAAATTGAGCCTTTTGGTAATCAGACTAAATGCCATAGTTGTAATCCAAAAATTGTAACATTATGAAAAATACTCCATACCTACTGCGCCTGTTTCACACTGTCTTGTAGTGCAGGACCAACAGGATCAGATTTGTGAGAAGTCAGCCATAGAGACACATACACAAGAAGCTGGTATTTTCAAACAAGAGTGGGTTTATTTACAGGTGCAACACAACAACAAAAATAATGTCCCAATCAAAAATAGTGAGCAATATATAAGGTGAAATTTCCAGTCCCCAAAAATGTATATACACAAAAAAATTGATAGTCTTCCTAGATGAAGAACAGGTATGTGCTTTAATGCACAACACCAACCACATCATCAAGTTTGCGGATGATTCGACGGTGCTGGGACTGATAAGCAGGGATGATGCAACAGCATACAGAGATGAGGTGGAATGACTGTCTGCATGGTGTGAAGACAACAATCTATCTCTCAATGTCGACAAGACAAAAGAGATAATCGTGGACTTCAGAAATCACATCCTGCCCACACCCCACTCAGCAGCAACGGTTTAGATGTGGAGACTGTTAGGAGTACCAAGTTCCTTGGTGTGAACATAACTGAGGAACTTACGTGGACGCATAACACCTCATCACTAATCAAGAAAGTCCAGCAGAGATTACACTTTCTGAGGCGGCTGAAGTGAGCAAGTTTTCCCCCTTCCATCCTCACCATGTTTTACAAAGGCACCATTGAGAGTGTTCTGGCCAGCTGCATCACTTTCTGATATGGCAACTGCAACATATCCGACCGCAAGCGCCTGCAAAGGATAGTGAAGACAGCAGAGAACAGTATTGGGGTGCCTCTCCCTTCACTACAGGACATATTTTACAAACGCAGTGTCCGCAAGCCCTGCAGCATTGTGCAGGACCCCTTTCACCCCTCACATGGACTTTTCACACTTCTGCCATCCAAGAGAAGATACTGCAGCATCAAAGCCAGATCTGACAGGCTGCAGGAAAGTTTCTACCCCCAAGCTATCAGACTCCTTAACACCATGCTGCCCCCTGGGATCTTCCACACTGCCTCAACCACCTCTAAAAACACTTTCCTGCAAAGACTAGTGTGCATGTAGAAAAGGACTGAAAATCTCATACTGACCTTTAAGTATTTTGACACTCTTGATATCCTTCTGCTGTGAAACATTCTGACCTGTCATTGTTTACACGTCTTAAATAACTATTATCATACACTGATAATTTCTGTATTATCTATGTCTATTATTTATTTATTTATTTATTATATTACATATCTATTGACTATATTTATGTATCTAGATTGCAAATACTATACATTGCATCAATGTTCATATTGCTTACTACACGTCAATATTGCTGCTACTTCTTTGTCTTGTCTTTGCACAATGTCTTGTCTTGTTTGTGTTTTAATTTAAAATTTTAATTTTAATTGTATTTTTAATTTATTATTTGCACTTCATATTATTACACTGTGGACCCTGAGCTTCGCAATTTCGTCTATCTGTATACTTTGTGAACGGCACCCGGGCACAGACAGGCGGACATGTTGTTATCACACCACCACACGTTTATTTACAAAATATTTACAATTATTATGGTCACCAAGACCCCAGTCCATTGGTCACAAAGACCCCAGTTCACTGGTCACAAAGACCTAGTCACGTGCACAAAACCCCAAATACTCAATGTCCTGGCCACAATGCCTTTCTTGGACGCCTCCACTCTCCACTGCTTCGTCCTCCTTCCACCCGACTCCAGCTCTGAATGAAGGGAGACGGCCCCTTTTATGGAGGACCCGGATGAGCCCCAGGTGTTCCCGGCAATCTTCTGGCCACGCCCAAGTGTGGCGGAAATGCCGGCTGTCCTCCCGGCTGCTCTCCGGGCGCCGTCATAAATCTTCCCCCCAGCACTTCCTGGTGTGGCGGGAGTGCTGGGGAAACAAGTCCCCAAGGCATTGGGGCGCCTCCTGGCGGTGGCCACGGGCCCCTACAGGGAAGAGCTTCCAAGCCCTTGACCCGTGGCTCCCAAAGCAACCCGAAGGCGAACCCCGTGGTCCAGGCAGGGCTCTGACCCTCTTCCGGTCCCTCCTGGCGTCCCGGCCGGGTCATGGCCCCTGGCATCCCTGACAGTGCCCCACAGCCAGCGAAGACCACTCGTGGGTAAGAGCGACCCGTCCCGCGAGGGCAGCAGAGCCCCGAAACGGGTCCCACTCGAGGATAGCGGGTCCGCCCGCACTCCTAGCAGGGACAGGGGCGGAGACACAATCTGAGCACCAACCCATGGTGCATCCCTGTGCCTCGCACAGGTTGTGCTCCCCCCTTTTACCGGCACCCCGGGGCCTCCTCGGTCGGCACCCCCTCCGAGACCTCCACGCCCCTTTGTTCTGAGGCACTCGTTCCCCCGTTGGCTCCTCCAGCTGTGAGCGCACCTGCGCACCGACAGAGATCATTCTGCAGGCGGCCCGACATCAGAGGGCTGTTCCGCCACGAAGGGTTCCTTCAGCTCGCCGGGTCCGTCCCTACAAAGAGAATACAGGGGCAGAACCGCTGCCAAAGCACCCAGCTCGTGCCACGCATGCGGGCAGCGTTCCCCTCAACCGGCACCCGGCACTTGCCTGATCGGCACCCTCTCCGCGGCTTCCGTGTCCCTCGATGATGGAATCGTCGGCACCGCCCGCTCTCTCTCCGCCGGCCTCAGGGATTCCCTCTGCTCTCCCAGAGGGCAGCCAGCCGCACGCGTGCACCCAGCAACGCGTCTCACCTTATTGGAGGAATCGGCACCCAGCCTCTTAATCCTCCCTTTACTTTCGGACGCCTTGACGATATGCGGCTCCGTATTAATCAACACGAGCCCCTTTCCGTCTGCGTCCGTAACATATCGGAGGAATCGGCACCCAGCCTCTTATTCCTCCCTTCACTCTGGGACGCCATGACGGTTTGAGACTCCTTATGGAATAAAAGGCGCCTCTGTCCCGTCTGCGTCCCTATAGTGCGGCGCAAGACCGCAGCCGACTCGGGCGGAGGGCGCTAGGACCCGGGGCACTTAGCAGCCCGTGTCCATTCCGCGTCCTCTCGGACTCCCCCCTCGCCAGCGCGTACAGTCCGCGGCGCCGCACTCCTGTCGGAGGGCTGCTTACTCGAACTGATCATTGTCATCACAGCCTTTTTCAGCAGCCCTCCCATATGCTTTACGGAGTCGGCTGTACTCACCGTCTCCGCCGTACCTCTCCGCTGGAGATTCCAGCGTCGCGCCGTCCGTTGTCGATTGAAGCGTTCTCAGCGCCGCGGCGCTTCCTCTCCAGTACCAGCACCTCAGCCCGGAGGGCACATAGCACCTGCAACACACGCTGCCCGGCGGGCTGAAGGGACGCCTCCAGCTCCGCCAAAGCAGCCGGCAAAGACAGGAAGTTAACCGACGCGGAGCCTACCTGACTGTCGGCCTCCGGCGCCGCCACTTCCTGTGGGCCTTCTCCTCCGCCCAATCGGGTCTCCCCCCTGCCCGTGATGGACATTCCTTGGTCCCGCCTCTCTGCAGTCATCGGCGGGCACACAAGACACACCGTCAATCGCGTGCCTGTCAGGGGAGGGACTTCTGGTCCGCGCCATCTTGGCTCTCCTTCTGCGGCGGCGTGCTTGCCGGCAGCCTTGCTGTTGCCAGCACCTTTCGAGCTGCAGCGTCTCTTCCTCCGCAGCCCTCGCGGCTGGCGCCACGCTGCCGGAGGCCCGCAGACCAGCATCGCCCGCCACTGGCGCGGATCCGGGAGGTCCCAGCCTGGAAAACAAAACACACGCCCGGCCCCAAGGGCCGCTGCCGATAGGCAGAGAACTCACCTCCCAGGTCCCGTCAAACCGAGGAAACGTCCTCGGCGTGGCCTCTCTGGGCGCCATGCCGTCCCGGCGCCTCCAGCAACGGCGCGATCGTGGAGCCCGCTGCACTCCTCCAATGCACGCCGCCCGCCCGCTTCAGGGAATAACGGCCCTCCTGCGGACCCCTGGCGGTCCGTGGGGTTCCTTTACCCCGCGGGACTGTGTGCACGCAGCACCCGCGGTACGTGGGTGGGGTCCCCTGCTGCACCGGGTCGTCCACAACAAATTGTTTAATAACAGGTCTCCGCCTTGAAACAGGCGGAGCATCCTGCCGACTACGCCAGATGTGAACGGCACCCGGGCACAGACAGGCGGACATGTTGTTATCACACCACCACACGTTTATTTACAAAATATTTACAATTATTATGGTCACCAAGACCCCAGTCCATTGGTCACAAAGACCCCAGTTCACTGGTCACAAAGACCTAGTCACGTGCACAAAACCCCAAATACTCAATGTCCTGGCCACAATGCCTTTCTTCGGGCCGCCTCCACTCTCCACTGCTTCGTCCTCCTTCCACCCGACTCCAGCTCTGAATGAAGGGAGACGGCCCCTTTTATGGAGGACCCGGATGAGCCCCAGGTGTTCCCGGCAATCTTCTGGCCACGCCCAAGTGTGGCGGAAATGCCGGCTGTCCTCCCGGCTGCTCTCCGGGCGCCGTCATAAATCTTCCCCCCAGCACTTCCTGGTGTGGCGGGAGTGCTGGGGAAACAAGTCCCCAAGGCATTGGGGCGCCTCCTGGCGGTGGCCACGGGCCCCTACAGGGAAGAGCTTCCAAGCCCTTGACCCGTGGCTCCCAAAGCAACCCGGAAGGCGAACCCCACGTGGTCCAGGCAGGGCTCTGACCCTCTTCCGGTCCCTCCTGGCGTCCCGGCCGGGTCATGGCCCCTGGCATCCCTGACAACTTGTATATGGTTGAGATGACAATAAAGTTCGCTTTGACTTTTGACTCTGACTTTTGACTTCACCCTATTCATAGGGCTTTCCTTTAAAGTGGTATTGCCTGGTAGTCGAATTACCACACTACCATGAAGCATGGTGGTGACAGCATCATGCTGTGGGGATCCTTCACTGCAGCAGACCCTGATAGGCTTGTGAGGGTAGTGGGTGAAACGAATGGAGCAAAATCCAAAGAAGTCCAGGGGGAGAACCTGATTCAATCTGCAAGAAACCTGTGACTTTTGATATTTGTTTTCCAGTATGACGATCCCAAGCAAAAAGCCAAAGCCAAACAGGAATGGCTTAAAGACATCAATGCTAATATTCTGGAGTGGCCATGCAGCCAGAGTCCAGATCTCAGTCCAACTAAGAATTTATGGCTTCACTGTTCACCCACATGCAAGCTAAAAGAGCTTCAGCAGTTTTACAAAGAAGAATGTACAAAGCTGATTGGAACATGTGGACACAAACTCGGCATTGACTAATACTTATGTGTTCAATTATGTTGTATTTTATATTTGTAATTAATTTAGGTTACTTTGTAGAGATTTGTTTTCATGTTGACATTAAAGTATCAATTTCAAATGATCAGTGTCAAAAAGTCAAATTAAATCTATGATTTGAAGTACAGTGATCACTTGGTATATCGCGCTTCAACTTTCGCGGCTTCCATTGCAGATTTTAAATGTAAGCATATCTAAATATATATCACAGATTTTTTGCTGGTTCGCAGATTTCTGCGGACAATGGGTCTTTTAATTTATGGTACATGCTTCCTCAGTTTGTTTGCCCAGTTGATTTCATACAAGGGACGCAATTGGTGGATGGCTGAGAAGCTACCCAATCAGAGCACGTATTATGTATTAAATAAAACTCCTCAATGATATACGATATGCTTCCTGTGCAGTGCTTTGCACACTTAAAAGCTCTAGCAACACGTATTGATTTTTGATTGTCTACTTTTCTCTGTTTCTTTCACTCTCTCTAACATTCTCTGCTCCTGATGGATGGGGTGTGAGCAGAGGGGTTGTTTGCACAGAAGCTGTTTGCCTAGAGGATATGGACGCTCCTCTCAAAAATGCTGAAAGACTACTTTCACATTGCACCCTTTTTCTTGCAGCCGCTTTATCGTGGTGCTTCGCATACTTAAAAGCCCAACAGCTCGTATTGATTTTTGATTGTTTGCTTTTCTCTTTCTGTCTCTGTCTCTCTGTCTCTCTCTCTCTGACATTCTCTGCTCCTGATGCACACTTCTTTGAAGAAGAAGATATGCTTGCATTCTTTTAATTGTGAGAAAGAACTGTCAACTCTGTCTTGTCATGGAGCACAGTTTAAACTTTTGACTAAAGGGTGTTCTTTCATGTCTAGAGGGCTCTAATAATGTTAAAAAACTTATTTAGAAGGTAAACAAGTTTTCCATGCTCTAACTGCGAAAATATTAGATTTATAAATAAAGAATCCTACTTCGTGGATATTCATTTATCGTGGTAGAGTCTGGAATGGATTAACCGTGACAAACAAGGGTTTACTGTATAACTGTGCCGAGAATATTTATAAACAGTGTGGGAGAGTTTATAAGGGCTTAAAATATATAAAAATAACCATACAAACATATGGTTTCTACTTCGCGGATTTTCACCTATCGCGGGGGTTGCATTCCAGAACCCCCGCGATAGGTGAAAATCCGCGAAGTAGAAACCAAATGTTCGAGGAGGGATAACTGTAGTATAATAATAATAAAACATGAAAACATCCCAGGGATGGATAATTTTTATAGGTACTGTATGTGCATATGGAAAAAGTAAAACTAAGTAACTAAGTGGTTTAGAATGCAAAATGGAGGTTTTCACAGAGGGCAGTTTCATGGTCTTCCTGGGAATGTCCCATCCCTTAAAAAAGGACCATTGGTAGACATGGGCAATCACATGACTTGTTCAGAGTATTACATAAACATCAGCCAATCAATCAGTCATCTAATGGCTGCAAATGGCAGTGATGACAAAAGATTAAAAAACAGAACCTTTTGTCATGGATAGGACATGACCGCTTATGACTCATCTAAATTCAGCTATCGACAGGAAATACGTTAAAGAGCATTTGCAGTGTACTAATGGACTTAAGCATTGGACCCAACAGAATGGAGAAAACTATTTACAAAGTTGACAGTCACAAGTGCAGAATACAATAAACATCTTACTTGCATATGTGTAGATATCTACCCTAACCAGTTTTGCAGCTATATGATATATATTGGAGTCGGCATGTGCCAGACACCATAGTCCACTAATTAAAAACACTTCCGCTCTGAACACGTACGAAAGATGCATGCACACAACCCCCACCCAAATAGTGTAGCACATCACACTGTGCTTTCTATTTTATGGCTTTTGTTTCTGTGAAATGAATAGCACTCTATGTGAGTATAAGAAAGATTTGTGTTTATTTCATCAAAGTACTTGAATGTTTCTTAATTAAAAGAAACTCCTGCCTGAACAAATGAAAACGTACATGGCCATGCCACCTGCAGTCTGCAATGTTTAGTTTAATTTATCCCTTTAAGAATCACACAGTGGATAGTGATGAGTGAAACAGCAGAGCTTCCTTTCCCACACAGTTTGTTTTGTATACAATTTCACAATTATGAAAATTAGTGTATAAATCTTTAAAAAAGGGTGGAAAATAGCACATAAAACAGTAAACTAAATTAAAAAAAACTCACGTCATGTGATTTTCTAACCCAGTTAATCCAGACCAGGGTTGCAGGGGGGATTAGCACATAACCCAGCTAGCAAAGGATGCAAGGCACTAGTCCATCGCAGTGTGGGAGGAAACTTAAGTGCCTGGAGGAAACCCACATAGATATGGAGAATACATGCAAACACCACGCAGGGGGGACTCGGGACACGAACCCGAGACACGAGTCTTCTTACTGTGAGGCCCTGCACATCCCTAAGGCCGCCTCTGATATCTAGCGGTACACACAACTATATCTGCTGGTCAGAGTCACAGCCACTGTTTTCTGCAAACTCACAGAGCAGTATGCACTCATGCAAAGGTGAAAGTGAGATAATATTCCTCTGGTGCTTCACAAATACATGGATCCCTGGAGCCTAAAAGTCAGGGAAATCTAAACCAGGTGAATCTCAAAAATTGAACCCGAGTGTAATGGTATAGAACTTGGACTTTGATGATATCTTATATATAAACCTCTATGCGTGGAAGTGTGTGTGTCTGTCCGGCCTGGAAGTTTGAGGTGGAGTCATAGTAAGAGTTCTGCCTTCGAGGAAACAGAAAACTCGCTTAGCCACTAATACACAAGCGAGGCCAGCACGTCAGCAAAATGAAACCTCAGAAGAAAGACAACGTCGCTTAGCTGCTAACATCGGCAAACATCTAACATCTTTTTACTTTTCCTCCTGCCGCTAATGCACAAGAGATGCAAGCACGTTGGCAAAACAAATCCTCCCAGGAGAGAGAGATGCTCAGAGTAGTTCCTTTCAATTACCTGATATCTCTACATTTCATTTTTTTTCTGACCATTTCAATAGTTTCTAGGACCCCAGGCTTTTTACAGTACGGGCTTACACAGCTAGTTGTTTAATAGTTTGCAAGCACAAAAACAAGACTGAAACCTCTATGCAAAGGACAACTGATTAATGGATTATTCTATATTTCTTCTCTAATGGTGTTTTCTTGGTGTTTTTAATGGTGTTTAAAGTATATTGGTTAGAGTTGAGATATTAAGCAGAGAAAATGATAAAGGCTATAACATTATATTGCTTGTAACTCTATGAAATCACTCAGGTGCATTTCACTGCCAACTGCAGTGCTGGAGGTTTAGAGCTTACCTTGTGAGTGACAGCAGCTGCAGTGCTGTATGCTTCACATTGGCAAATTCCACTGCCGCACCATTTGTTCAGTTCATAAAAGCATCAGTTCAAGCAAACTATAATTTTTGTAAACACTTGTGGGGGAGGGAGGCAGCCAAATGATCACATTGTTTCCCAGTTTGTGTTATTGTAGAATATGTCCTTAATGAGCTGTGCTTAATCTGGATTTTATTATTGAATGCAAAGCATGTATACATTATTATGCTTTTAATTAATCACCAGTTCTTTATATAACGCACATTAATCCCAACGCATATGTAAATGATGTACTATGCTTGAATGATGAAGTTATTAGATTGTGTTTGGTGTCCTATAAATACCAGTATACATATGAGTAATGCACTTTTATTCAACGTGTCTGTAGGGGTTTGGGGAAAGTGGCCCAGGACTTTATTAACTTCAGGGGTCTGTGGACCTGGGATCTGTCCCTGACTTCTCACACAGGTCCATAGTGTTTGGCTGAAGTTATAGCCCTGGGATTATGTTGCAGTAAATAAACTTTATTGTGTTTTCTTGTTATTCATTTATGATCTATAGTTTATTTGTAAAATTTACTATAACGCACATGATGTTTTGGTAACCTTGTGGCTCCAGCTCAACTGGCTTGAATTTTATATAATTTTTAATATTTTACTGACTTAAAATTGGTACACTTTTTAGTTTTATGTACTTTTATTTATTCATTTTTGTATTTTTGCCAAAACATGAAAACCAGATACTACACATTTTCCTAAAACCCACATACACTGCTGCACATCTGGCTTAAACAGTGGTTTAAAAAGCATGCCATTTTGAAGCCTGTGTATGTGTGTTTGAACGTTTGATACATCAACTTCCATAACTGACATGTAGTGATGCATGGCAGTTATGAAAATGTATGCTTAGAAAGAATCCTTGTGCTGCATGACCATTAAAGGGACACAGTAATGTGGAAGCAATAACTTCCTTGTGGCATGGTCATGAATATTGGTGTGTATTTTCAGTATGAAGAAGTTCTGCATTCAGAATTAAAGATGCATTTAGCCTAACTCCACTGCTCATTTCAAGTGAAAAGCAGCTCTAAAATTAGCTAGAAAAAAGGAAGTGATTTGTGTGTCCATTCAGCATGCACATTCTACTTATTTTCAGACTGAATGCACACACGCAGTGCACATACTTAAAAAAATGATTGTGGACTTATTCTGTTTTACTTTAATAGTAGTTTACAGTGGATTCCGAAAGTATCCAGTCCCCTTCACATTCTGCACATTTTGTGTTGTAGATTTAATTTTAAATGGATAATTTTGCCATTTTTGCACATCATTCTACACCAGGGGGTCTCCAACTCCAGTCCTGGGGCCTCATGTATAAACGGTGTGTACACACAGAAATGTTGCGTAAGAACTTATCCACGTTCAAATCGCGATGTATAAAACCTACACTTGGCGTAAAGCCACGCACATTTCCACGGTATCTCATACTCTGTCGTACGCAAGTTCTCCGCTTGGTTTTGCAGACTGGCGGCACCCAGCGTCAAAGCAGTGCTACTGTTTCTGTGTGGTTATTCTTTCTTTTCCTGACGCGTCTTTATAAATACACTGAAATTAACCACATATTGTTTATTAGTGTAATGCATCCGATTGTAATTAACCGGTAACAATATAGTGGTCCAGGGAATAGCCATAGTATTCCAAATACCATAATTGCTTTAGCGTTGTTACTCTCACTGCACCTTTTTCTTCTTCTTCTTTCAGCTGGTCCCGTTAGTGGTTGCCAGAGCGGATCATCTTTTTTCATATTACTCTCACTGTACCACTCAGAGTATTTTTATCACTGTATCTGAGTGGGGAATCACAGCAGCAGCTGATCGGAAAGAGAATTATCGGTATACAACATCAAGCACACGCTGCCTCAGCCACGGCAAAACATTTCAAAGCCTTTCCTGTATGGACCTCGCGGTTCAGAAACAGTTTCATCCCAAGAACTTTAAACGCACTCAATCAAGTGCTCCTTGTAGAACTGTTTGTACATATAAATACAATTACTTCACTGTAAACTTGCACTACAGTTATAATATTGCACAACCTGCGCCACTTTATAAAGTGCGTATTTACATATGATGACAATATCATTTTTAAGATGAAATGCATCAAAATATGTTGATTATATTATACAGATAAAACTTTAAATTCATTTAAATAATCTATATTGTTAATAATTAAACATGTGAGGACAAAGTGCCGCAGCACTAGCAAGTTCATGTATTGTTCCTGCCTCGCACTGTATATTTACTGAGGCCGGCGCGACACTGAAAGGATAGAATAATTAAACTCATACTATGAAGATATTTCAATGTTCCTTAAAAGTTTTGAAGAATCGTCGTTGTAAGCTTACAGATGGCTCAACGTCTATTAAAGAGTTGATTGTGTGCTGATTGGGTATTTGGGGAAAGAAAAGTAACAACAGGAATTGGAGGTTAGTACGTTTGAAAGAGGCAGTACTGCTACAATAAATTATTTCATCAGAGGTCGTGCATGGCGCGGCAGCATCTTGTGTGAGACATGAACAATCACTGCGCCATCGTGTTTCCATGTTTAATAACATGCTTTCATTCCAATCATCATGAAAATGATGTCATGTATACATCTCAGTATTTTAATTATTCAGAGAGCTGTAATATCACGAATGTAATAGATTCTGTGTCCTGTCGGAGAAAGAGAAAGAACGGAAGCACGTAGTGATTCACACACATAGAGCACATTGAAGATCAAATACAAAACAAAGCATTTAGTTTGCTACTTAGTTACGATGGGATTTGAGAAACTAATAAATTAAATGATTTTAAGATGAAGTTTATGATGTTCTATTTTAATGACAAAATAGACTGCGTGATTAAAGTGGAAATTTCGAGATTAAAGTATGACATTTCGTTACTTTTTTTTTTGGAATTAAATAACGGGTTTAATTAGCAATGAGAATTGGCTTCAAGTTAAGAAACTGAATGAAGGTTGGAGTTTGAGGCCCCAATTTAGCTGGTCATCTGTTGGCTCACTTCACATCAAATTTATGTTTAGGTGCTGTTTAATGAAAAAAATAATTAATTCAGCTGTCAGAGACTCAAGAAAAGTCAATTAAAATAAAGAGAAATAGTTAATTAGCAGCAAAAACTGGTCACTAATTAGAATGAAAACTTGCAGCCACAGTAGCTCTCCAGGACTGGAGTTAGAGACCCCTGGTCTACACTCACCAACCCAAAATAGCAAAGTGATACCATGTTTTCAGAAAAAGTTTCCAACATTATCACAAAACAAAAACTACAATCTCTCATTCATATACATATTCAGACCCTTAATTCAGAACTTTGTAGAAGCCCTTTTGGCAGCAATTTCAGTTTAAATTCTTCTTAAGGAAGTCTCTACAACCTTTGCACACTTGGATTTGGACAGTTTATCCCATCTTTCCATGCAGATCCTCTCAAGCTCTTTTGGAGTGCATGAGAAGTGTCTGTAAACTGACATCTTCAGGTCTCTACACAGATGTTCTGTGGGATTTAAGACTGCTTTGGATAACCGCTCAGAGACTGTCACACACTTGTTCCAAAGCCACTGTAGAGCTGTCTTGGATGTATGCTTCATGTCAGTGTTTTGATGAAATGTGAACTTTCACCTTGGCTGAAGTCATTTGCACTCTGAAGTCATTTGCACTCTGGAGCAGGTTTTCTTCAAGTACCTCTTTGTATTTGACTGTATTGAGTCTTCCTTAATTTTGACCCATTTCTCTGTCTCTGCCTCTGAGAAGCACCCCCATAACATGATGCTGCCACAACCACGCTTCACCGTAGAGATGCTATTAGGCAGGTGATGACCAGTGCCTGGTCTTTGCCAGACATAGTGCTTGGAGCTCTGCCCAAAGAGTTTAATTTTTATTATTTTATTTAATTTGAACAAAATAACATTGCATACAATCAAGTAAATGTTATACAACAACAGAGTTCATAAAAATAGGAAAAAAAAATTAAACGAAAAAATATATCAGAACATTAAAAAGGAAAGCAACAAAGCAGAATTCAACCCCTACCTGAGTAGAAGAAGAGGAGTTTAATTTTTGTCTCATCAGACCAGAAAATCTATTTCCTTGTGTACTCAGAGTCCACGTGAGATGTCATATTCCTTTTACTTGACAGTGGCTTCTGTCTCACCCCTTTATCATAAACGCCTGATCGATGGAGTGCTGCTGAGATGGTTGTCCTTCCAACAGCAGAGTGACCACTGCAATTTTGGTCACATCTCTGACAAAAGGAATAGTCCTTATGGTTCCAAACATCTTCCATTTCACAGTTATTGTTGCCACTGTACTCATGGGTACACTCAAAGCTTTAGAAATGGTTTTATTCCCTTGCCTGATCTGTGCCTCACCACAATTCATTAATGGAGGTCTACAGAGAGTCCGTTGGACTTCATGGCTTGTTTTTTGACCTGACATGCAATGTGAACTGTGTGACCTTTACTGTATACATACTGTAGGTCTGTACTTTTCTAAACAATTTTCAATCAATTTAGTTTGCTACAGGTGGACTCCAATGAAGTTCTAGATACATCTAAAGGATAATTAAGGCAAACAGGATGTACCTGACCACAATTTAGAGTACCACACCAAAGGTTCTGAAAACATACTGTATATAAATGAGAGATTTAAATTTTTTTGAGTTTTAATAAATTTGTAAACCTTTCTGAAAATGTATAGGTTATTGAGTGTAAATTGATGGACAAAAATTATAAATGTATCCATTTAAAGGTAATTCCACATTACAATAAAGTGTGCAGGGGCTTTCAGGGAAGAATGAAAGTCATTACTTCAATCAAATGGAATATTTAATAACTATTTGACAATAATAACTGTTTTTCTCTAAATGTCAGAAAGACTTAAAGTACTGTATTTTTCGCTCCATAAGACACACCTTACCATAAGACGCACCTAGGTTTAGAGGATTAAAACAAGAAAAAAAAATTCTGAACCAAATGGTGTACTAATATATTTAATAAAATATAGCAGAATAATATTTCAACCATGCAAAGTCAACAGCAGTATTAAGAACCATCACCACTGTCATTAACAAATGTGGAGAGACTTTAAGGTTCAAGCACTCCTAGTTTTCTGGAAACCCCAAGAACTCGTCATCACTAGTTTCAGAATTTATGAAGCTCAGTTGCTCACAATCACTGATATCACTTTCTTCGCTATCGTCATATATGATACTATCTTCAGTTCCATCTAAGGCATTGCTAACGGCAACATCCACCTGCTATAGACTCTTCAGTACGTGAGCGACTCTCCACGTTATTGTTTAGATTTGGACGGTGCATGTGCCCAAAACATTAACATTTATATGTTACTTACATAAAAGCCACATCGACTTTTTTTTTAACTTGATTCATTTACTTTTCTTCCTACAGCGTAAAGTCACAAGTAGAGTGCAGAGCTTCCTGTATTTGATCACACGAGCATGCTCAAAAAATACACATGTAATGCCACGAAAAGTGCACGCTGACACTTCAGTTCGTAAGGAATGGTACGAGAATGCAGTCAGACTTCTTTTTTTTGGCACATACACCGTCTAGATCTAAACACTAGAGTGGAGAGTTGCTCACATGCTAAAGAGTCTATAGCTGCAGGTGGAAGCTGCCGTCACTGTACTTTGTATATAAGAGTCAGATCAAATATTATTTACCTATTTACCTTGATTTATTTACTCATCTTCCTACAGCGTAAAGTCACAAGTAGACTGCAGAGCTTCCCATGCACAGTACATATACAAAGTACAGCGACGGCAAAAGTGCAACATGAATTCTTTCTCTGATATAGAACCCTCTGATAGAGTTCACCTCAGTTTACTTTTTACTCTATACAACTCTAAGCAACTGACACGCAGGTAAACAGACTTGAGCTGAAAAAACTGTGCGGTGTTTGGGGGATGTGATAGCATAAGCTTGCTGCTTATCGACACATTTACAAGACAAAAGACGCTCACGGAGAGGTGCAAGGTGGGACAGATTTATGAGTTTTTTTTGTAGGCTTTGGTAATTCTAGTGTTAAGTCTCCCCAGGGGTTTCTCCTGGGCCTACCACTTCCTCTTCTAACAGCTGTCGCTACTGCTGACAGGTCAGGTAATACACATCACAGTCTGTGATTCAATATATGCTCCATAAGACACAGACATTTCCACCCACTTTTGGGGAAAAAAAATTGCGGCTTATGGAGCAAAAAATATGGTATATTATTTAACATTAGGAGGTAGAGGTTGGTGAGCTGTGTTCAGAATAACATCACTGTCCCTCTTGTTTATCATAAAAGGCGACTAACGGAGGTTGGTACCAGGAAGGGCATCCAACCACAAAAACTTCTATTCCAACACCCATAAAATTTATGGGGTGAATGGCCAACTTAGGATAACAAAAGAAAATTAAACCAACAGGAACAGGAAGAAGTCAATATGTTTGCCCCCTATTTTTATGACAGTAGGCAGAAACAGTGACCGAAGAAAAGTATCAAGTGACTGATATTATTGATAATAAACTATGTAGGCATAGAAATATTATGAATGCAATCGCTGCTTATTTCTCCTCTGTAAACTCATACAGTATAAAGTAGACAGGGATATCATGCCATGCAGTGTGATCCAGTTTGTTATCACTTTGAGCTCCATTGCTTTATTTAGTTATCTGACAAGTCAAAATTTTTTTAAAAAGTTCCATACATGCAGCCAAACTTATTGGAGCCAATGTGGATGACTTGATAACAGTTGTGCCAGAGGGCATTGATGAAAAAACTCGAAATCATCTTAGTTGACACCAAACACCCATTACATGCAGCACTTACCATCAGAAAATCAGAGAGGTAAGTCGCCTTAAAAACCACACTGATCCCTTCTGAAATGTTTTTATCCCTAGTAACCTATGGTTTTTTATGAGCAAAAAAAAGTTAGTAAACTTACAGGGATAGAGTGTCTCTTCATATTTAGGTGAATATGTTAAAGTAAAATATATTGTAAAATTGTTAGAAGTGGTTATTTTTAAACATGTAATTATTCTTGAACTTGAAGTGCTTTTTGCTCTGATTTATATGAATAACTCTCAAAAAGCAAATCTCATGTTTTTTCACATAAACATGACTGAATAAAAACCCTAAACCTTAACATTTAACCTTAAACTGTCTGCACAAGAATTGTACGAGAGTTCTGCAACTAGAAAGATACATTTAAAGACTTATTTTTCTGAGATAGTAAGGTAACATAAATAAGGTACATGAGCACTGTGAAAATGTTTATATACTCAATACTGCAGAAAATGTGGAAACTGTTTCTAGTAAATATTTGTGGATACTATGAGTCATTTTTCCATAATAACTATTTCCAGTAAAGGCACAGGACAGGGAGGTGCCATAATAAATTCAACTAAGACAATAAGGCCACTAGGGATAAATAAGCAATCTAGTAGTGTTACATAAGAAATATAAGAAATTTGACACCCAACAGGAGACCATTCAGCCCATCAAGCCTGTTTGTTTAGCTAATGGCTACACTGTCCCAACACCTCATCCAAATTCTTCTTGTCAAGGTTTATTCTTCATCTCCATGTCTCAGTAGTTTGTTTCATAGTCCCACAACTCTTTGCATAGAGAAGTGCTTCCAGGCTATGGTTTTAAATGCCCAGGTTTTACTTCCTCTGCCTAAATAAATCTCACTACAGCATGTTGTTCAACAATATTGCAGTCCCGCACTGGAGTGCCTTTGTTCATCTGACTTTGGCTTTAACTAGACTAATGGAAGACAGCCACCCATAAGCCATCGTGAATGTGTTATAGTGTGTCAGCTCCTATCTGTTGTGGTTACAACATAATTTTCAAACTGCCTTGACTTTTTGATTTACCCTCATATACAAATAAATATGTGCTTAATAGAAAATGTGTTCTTATTTTAAACAGAAATTCAAACCATGCATAACAATGATGGAAAAGTAAGTTATTACATTCAAACAGTGATAATCATTTTGTGTTAGAGATGGTATCTCATGTTTACTATACTCAACTCCTTTCATTTTATGGCTCTGTCTTTGCTGTCTTGTGTCCTGCTTTATGATCACAGGTGATACATACACTTAAGGCTATTCATTTTCAAATATGGGGAAATTATTCTTTCCTAAGATCTGAATGTCTGAAACGTGTATTCTCTGTATCAGGCAGAAAATAAAATTGTCATGTTCAATTAAACCATGCATCTCACATTTACATAGAGAAAAATAACATTATAGCAATTCTGTCAGTGGGCTAAGTGTTCTGCTGCACTAGTAGGTGAGAGGAATGCTAATTGACAGTGGAAAATGAGTATGTCTCCCAAGTTTGTGCTGGATTGTTGCTGTAGCTCAGAATGTCTTAATAATGGGAATTATAGACTGACTCACAGTCAGCTATTTCATTATAATCTTTCCTAGATTACAAAAATTGTGAATATTTACTACATTTTCAGTCTGTATTTATTATATTCTGTATTTTCTAAAACAGAAAAAAACAAGTGTTATAGAATCAACAAATATACAGTAATAATACATATAGAACATAACACTAAATATGTTTCCTTACTTCCATACATACAGTACAATTTAAAGTGCATCTATTTTTAATATGCCTGTTTGAGTATACAGTACTTCAATTCAGGAATATACTAACAGGCTTAACAAATGTTTAACATATTATTTTTGTGATCACCTCGTAATTGCATGAAAGGAAACACAAGGGAACCATTTGAGCACTAAACCAAAGACTGTATCCTGGACTGTAAAACAAACTCTTCATTACTTACTGTATGCCAAGAATGGAGAAACACTGGGTCTGAAGGTGAGTAAGCTGATAAATATTTTTTGCAGATAACAGATTCATCTCCATGGAATAATACTTCTAGGTAAATGACTACATTTATTGACTAGAAATAGCTGCTCGTTGCAGTATCATTAAACAACAGTATGTCATTTTTACCCCAACAAATTAAATATGAATGTAAAAAAAATGTACAAAATGGAATGGTTAGAAAGAGATAGGACATGTAGTACTAAATATGATAAAGATGAACATTCTCAAGTGTTTAAGCTACTACTACTTATAAAATATTAGGTAGAAAGAATATAGCCTAAGTGCTTCATAATGGGGTTAACCATAAATCATCATTAAAAAGTTTCAACTACAACATAATCAGTAAAAGCATCTGAGTAGTAATTAAGCAATGCACTGTTAAAATTATGAATAGATAAGCAGACATTATTATTTTAAGCCATTTATAAGTACAATATTTTGTTGACGTCACAACTGTGTTTGAACTTATCTCTAAAAACAATGATCAGGTTTACCTGGATGAAGTGCAGAGTCTGTCACATTGCAGTCAGGACAACAGTTTACACCTGAATGTCGCCAGGACAAAGGAGCTCATCGTGGGCTTTGGGAGACAACAGCAGAGGTACAACTGCCACCCTAATATTAACAGCACTGTAAGAGCCAATCTTAGAAAATAATGCTTTAAGTTAAATTCAAATTAATGTTTGCTTAGTCGTAGCCATGCTATAGCCTTTTACCCCCTGTAATTTTATAAAAGATAGAACTTTCTTGCTATAACTAAGATACATTATGTTAATTGTGTCAGTTGTTGTTTAGTATAGGTCCCAGTACACAGGGACTTAAAAGACCCATTTTCAGCATAGAAATGGGATCGGCATTCAGTTTTTTGACTGTTTTGAAATGGTTCAGAAAGAGATTTGTAATGATTAAAAATGTAACAAGATTTATAAGATTTGAACAGAACTTCTCTTAAACCAGAACTTTTCTAATTTTTACTATTTTAATTTTTCATTTTTTGTGTGAACTGTTTTACTTTGAATTTTAACTAAAACTTTTCAACGCATCAGGCTTTTGTTGAATCCCATTTTTTATGCTAGAGCTGCTGAACTTTGGTCATTTTGGGAAAACGCAGCTACAAACACTCAGGTAGAGAGTTTAAGATACCTAGGAGTTCACATCACAAAGGACCTGACCTGGTCCAAACACCCCAACACCTTGTTTAAAGAAGTCATGGAAACATCTTTACCACCTCAGATACCTCAGGGATTTCAGGCTCCCCTTCTAATTACTAAAGAACCTCTTGAAATCCACCACTGAAAGTGTTCTGCCTGGTTTGAAAATGGTATGATCAGCTGAACACATCACTGGGTGCGTACTGTCAAATTTCCAGGACATCTACACCAAACAATGTCAGACTAGGGCAAAGAAAATTATCTGTGACATCCCAACAATGGCCTCTTTTCTGTATCTTGGTAAGGTAAAGACTAACGCTGCCTAAAGTTTGGTTCAGCGAGGGACTGAGAAGGAGCTTCTGTCTAGAGTCCATCTGTATCTTAATAAGCAAAATGACTAGAAACGCATTGTGCCCTATTGTTAGCTCTCTTACATTAAGTTATTTAAGTAATAAAGTTATTTATTTAGATATTGTTTATTATTGTTACATATTTATAATTTCATTAATGATTTTTGATAATGTAAAGTCATGTTATTATCGATAATGTCTTTTTATATTATTCTTAATTGAACATTCATTGGAGTTAAGCAGCTAAGCATTTCACTACATGTTGTACTGTATGAATAACTTGTATGTGGCAAACAATGTATCTGAAATGAGAAGAAATAGAGGTGGCCAGAGTCACGTCACTATATTACCATGTAAAAGTACAGATTTTCTGTGGTTGAATTGTAAACCCCTTCTAGCTTTTCATAGCTTTAAGAGAGCAGCAGTCTAATTCTGCACATCCTTGATGTATTTTGGACAATCAAGGACAGGTAAAGTGCATTATATTGAATAAATTACCCTCAGCCTTACTAAACAGAGTGATATCTTCTAATTTGTAAAATATGGAGAAATCAGCAAAATGTAATAATTGTTTGACTTCCTCTGAAGATAAAACATGATGCATATGGACACCTGTTACTAGCATTTTAGCCTTTCTTTCTACATAATAGTGTAAGCAGGGCAACTGACATTATGGAGCAATTTAGCATACTCAGTTAACTAGCTTTGTCAGCCACTGGTGGGATTTTATGAGAATTTGCAAGCTGTTTCTTTCACTATTTGTGTTATCATTTTGTTTTGGGACTTACTTAGTTTATTTGCACTATTTTGACTATATTTTTGCTATTTATGCTGTCACGTTTTTCAGGACATTGTTATAGTGTGCCTTGGAAGTCATTGCCACGCCTATACGTATACATGTTGTCACACACATGCGCATGGGAGGCAGCGAGAGGGCTTAAATAATAGTTGTACCATGCCAGACTAGGGGGTGGCGAGCCGCACTAACTTTCTCTCTCCGTCCTCTGCAGACTATCCTCGGGAAATCCTACTAGGTGTCAGGGCTACTAGTGACGTCACTTCTGGTACCAGTGTTATGGCTGATGTCACGTCCGGTCTCGAAGACATCACTACTTCCTCCAGTTCAGATGATGTCACTTCCGGTTAAAGCTGCCATTTTTCCAAACTAAAGTCACTTCTGTTTTGGACGTCGTACCATTCACAACTCACGAAAAAATACCCATTTTGCCCTAAACCTTTGATTTTTTCCTGTCTCTTATTGTGACAATGTAAAGTACTTGTTAAAAATTATGCCACCATCTCAGTACACTTGCTCTGCAACAAACAAAAGCCCATTTATTTGTTTATTAATTAGTTTGTTTGTAGAAAAAGAAAAAAGAATTTTGTTTTTTTCATGATCAAAATAAAAGGCTTTTTGCTTTATTTCGTTTGAATTTTAGCACAGGACCAAGTACCCTGGATTGTGTAGGAGATCGCAATGGTAGACTGTAAAGCATTCTGTTGTGTTTTGCTGAGAGGCAACTGTGTTGTTCCACTGGGCCATCCACTTTTGTAAGCAATGACTACAGCATGTTTTGTTGGTGTTTCTTACCAAGGCCAGTATCTTTACTGAGTGATCTGAGCATAGCCTAAACGGAGCACCCACCATTTCACTGAACAGTGACTGCCCCATTCTGAAAAGTTAAGCAGGCCAGTCATTTTTCTGACAGCTGATTTGTTCAATGACAAGACAATTGTTATGATCTGGTTCTTTTCTAATTGTTTAGGCATTTTCCTCACCTTTTTATGGTAGTTGTCATGGTATGGACTTTGTTTTGCAGTTTTTCATTCAGGCCTTCTTGGCCTTTAAAAATAATCGAGATATTGTTTTTGGAGTTTTATAGGTCAAGGAATTAGATTATCTATTTTTTTATAGAATGTTTTGAAGACATTATTTTTGACATACAGATAGACCTTCACTAATCTGCCTCCCAATAAATCTGGTCCCTTTGCCAAGCTGGTATTAGTGCTGGATCGGTACTAAAATTTGACTTTGAAATCAATACCAGCTTTTGGATCTCAGTACTGGTACCACATCAGTTCAGAAGCAATTGGTTCCCCCATGAAGTCGTGATGTGATGAACCAATAAGCAATAAGGAGGAAGGTTATCCCTTGGTGGATATAGGCATATTTAAAAAGTATAAAATACACCCACATAAAACTGTCTTAATACCGTGTTACCAATACAATACAATAAAGAAGTATAACCTGTAGTTTTACATTAGTCAGTCAGTCAGTCATTGTCCAACCCGCTATATCCTAACACAGTGTCACGGCGGCCTGCTGGAGCCAATCCCAGCCAGCACAGGGCGCAAGGCAGGAACAAACCTCGGGCAGGGCGCCAGTGCACACACACACACACCAAGGACAATTTAGGATTGCCAATGTACCTAATCTGCATGTCTTTGGACTAGGGGAGGAAACCCACGCAAACATGGGGAGAACATGCAAACTCCTTGCAGGGAGGACCCCTGAAGTGAACCCAGCTCTCCTTACTGCAAGGCAGCAGCACTACCACTGCGCTGCCGTGCCGCCCGTTTTACATGCTAAGAGTTTAATATTTAATAATTTAGGATTAAATAAATGGTGGTAATACAAAACATTTCATGCATTGGGATAGCATTCCAAAAAAAATTAGTGATTATACTTTAATTTCAGTGTGAATTTCATGCATATGTCATTTATTACAATATTTCTTATAATGATATTTCACATGCCCTCATTATTTCATCATTTATTTTGTATTGAATATTATGGGGTCCATATTTCGAGTTACAAAATACATCAGCAATAACATATTTTGCATATGGTTTCAGTTTATATATGCAAGTTTCTGACTTGTCACCAACCTTCCCACAAGTCTTTAAGCAAATAGAGAAATAGCTTATCAAGAAATTTATGTGTGATTCTCACCACATGTGATTCCAGCCCTGGATTACTTATTTCTATTTAATGTGTTCTTTCTTTCCTGTTTATTTGCTTACTTTTATTCAGATATGTAAAAATGACTCACTTATAGATATTTTTGCCTGAAATCTGGACATATTTTGTTGAGGTGAATCAAGTTGAGATAATGAGAATGTAGATAATGATGCACAGCTTTGAAGGCTTAAAATCTCTAAGTTGACTCCCCTACTGCTAGGTTTCCAAATCACTAGCTTTCTGCAAAGGAGCATTTTTATTCATTATTACAGTCTGTTTTAATTTCTTGCCGCAACAGGAAAATAAGGAATGTTTGCTAGGCTGGAGGATCCATGTTAAGTTACAGCTCAGGAAAAAAAAAACATTATAGCTGTACAGTATTAAGCAATATATCATTTGCTACAATACAAAAAATAAAGTATTCTTCGCTGCAGCTGTTGTAAAATTTCACATAATTTCATTTGCATTTAATTAACTGCCAAACTATTACATCTCTTTGCTTGACTTAGACAAGAAACTGGGATTGTCGCATGATCTGTTAATTGCACATTGCATGACAGCATAATTTGTGCTGTCTGACAATTTATTTTGAGGCATGGCTTGGCAGCTAAAGGAAAGAGCTGAAAGCAAGAGAGAATGTTTTTTTTTTTAATAGGAAAAGAGTCTTTGGAAAGTATACAAATAGCAAGTAACGTATGTCTGTTGTCTCCTGCGTATATTTGTCTTTTTACACTTAATGTAATTATGAGTGCAGTTCTTAGAATGGACTGAAGGAGAAAGGCATCTCTCATGTCTCTCAAAGCAAAAAACCTTATCTCCCACAATGAAAAGCTGGCCTATGCTGACTTAGAAAAACCATGAAAAATTGCTATCCAAAGTAAGTCATGCCAAAAACAAAATTGCGTCCTAGTTGCACAGATGACAAATAATCAAATATATCTGCTGACCTTCTATAGGTAGTATTTCTTTAAAGAAAATGAACTGTATCTGTATGTTTTCATAGATCTATGACAGCAAACTATTGTGTCATATTTCACTTTGTTTTACTCAGAGCAGTTTCTCCTTCAAAATATATAACTGAAGTATATTTTACCATTAAGGAACATCAGAATTGTTCTGTTGAAACACACCAAGGTTTACATTATGCTGTCACAGAAACCACTCAGGAAGAACATAACATAGCACTATTTTTAATTCTTTGGTTTGTTGCTTTTTATGGAATAGTTCAGAACTGTTCATCTGGCCTGTGCTTTATTAATCTTTGTACATTCCTTAATGTTTCTGCTTATAATATACAACACTAAAGATTTTAATGCCCCTTAGAGGATTTTGTTTGCTTTATAAATTATTTAAAACAGCAAAACTTCACCACTGAAAACGAGTCAGAAACCAGTCTTGGACGGGGTACTATTCCATTACTGGACACATTCATGCACACTCCGACACTTTGTCTCTTATGATTGAAATTTTATATCAGTGCAATGTTGAGGACAAGTGATTGGATGTTGTGATGGGATTAATGGGTTCATTATTTGATTAATATACATTTTAATTTCCTTAATCTTTATACATGTGGTGCTTTACTGTCTGGGAGAATAGAAACATGAATGTTTTCCATGTTTGTTTCCTGCCTTGCGCCCTGTGTTGGGTGGGATTGGCTCCAGCAGATCCACGTGACCCTGTAGTTAGGATATAGCGGGTTGGATAATGGATAGATGGATGGTTTCCTTGGGTATTTATATTGTCTTTTCTACCCTGAATTAGATAAATAAATCACACTTCTCTATGGGGTGGATAATTCTGGGACTTTAGGGGATTTATGCTTCCTTGTTAGGTTACACTATTACTCATACCAGATCATCTCAGTAAACAAGTAACAAGACAAGCATATTTTTGATGTGGGGGAGTTTGTGGAGAGCATGCTGCCTATCTATTCTGTTTTTCTGATTTTAATGTACTTCTCATGTTAAGTCATCTCTATTTTCTTACTGCTGGATCCTACTGGTTCCTCATTAGCAGGTCTTCCATTTCATTAAACTCAAAAGGACACTTTCTTCCTGAGTTGTATTTGTAGTCTAAATTACTTTTAACTCCTGCTTCCATTCTGTTTCACTGCACTTCTTCTGCATTATTTTTCTATATCATTATTTCTGTACTTCTGTTCTGGTGTCTATTTTAACAGTTTATTGTTTCTGCTTCCTATGGTCTCTTTTATTTCTTCGTTCTCATTTAACTGATCTTCATGATCCTTACCCAAGGTAACCTTATGTCATTTTTCTTTAATACAATTTGCATATTACTTCTGGAAGTGTCTAGACTTGTGTAAGAGTTCCCTGATTAGTTTTCAGGTACTTTTGTGTGGTTTATCTTTCACATTTCATGCCAGTATAAATGTTTTTTTCTATATATTAGCAGTACTGTAGGAAAAAAATGGCATTGCCCCCTTTGCTTTGCCACGGAAGTCTACAACTTAATCAACAGCTGCTAAGCCCTCTTTCACTGATACTTAACTTCAGATAAAGTGTCACTTTTTCTCATGGGGCTTTCTGGATCTCATCTGATAAGATTAATCATTCACTGGCTAATGCCACCCAGAGAGGTTTTAGCATGGCACTGCTTGAAAAAAGACCCATAAGGACTAGCATCCTTGATGGAGAAAATGTAGCCCCAATTATCAACCAAGACATGTACCCAAGAAACCAATAGGAAACTGTCCACTCCTTCCTTTATAACCTACTGCAAGCATAAGCTCTGTGCTTTCTCCACTCTCTATGCCTGGCCTTAACTTCTTCTCTACAGAAAGACCCCTGTTTTCTGGGATGTGGCTATCATATATTGACCAACTAGTGCTGGGCACTAACAGCAGGACACCTTCTATAATGGAGTTGGATGTACAAACTATTGAATGTTGATTTGCACATGCAAGTAAAAATTCCATTGTATTCTATACATGTCACAAAAATGACCCTATCTGGTTCTTGCAAAAGATTTATCAAAGTAGCCAAACTGTGGTAATCCTTTTAACTCAGAATGCCAGCCACTCAGACACCAACTCTGCCTCCAGCAAAAGAACCCCAGACCATCACACTTCCTTCTCCTTCTTGTTTGACAATTGGTGTCACACACCATCCATTCACAAACTCGATGATGTACAAACACCCTGTATGATGAACCAAAAGATTTCAAATTTCAATTCAACAGTCCATACGACTTTCTTCCATTCTGCAGTAGTCCACAGCCGGTATTCTAAGACACTATTTTATTGTTTAAGTAATGGCCTTCTTACTGCCACTTGCTCTGTCAAACCTGCAGTACAAAGTCTCACTTTCACAATACTGTGCTTGAGGCTTTTGTGCTGTGAGTTGGCCTATCATGCAAGCTTTTGACCCTCAGAAACTTGTCTTCTGATTGGGTTGTGACTTTAGGTCTTTACCTGTCGGAGTTTCTTTCCAATTGTCTTTGGATTGTGTACGACACTGTACTCACCAGCACTTTAATTTTTCTTTTTTGCAATTTCTCTAAATGAAAACCCTACTCTTCTAAGGCTAATAATGCTCTATCTCTTTTAATTTGGTAATTGTTGTTTTCTTGCCATAATGTGTTAGTGTGTGTGTGTAGCTCTGCTGTTCTTCTGTAGAATTTAGCTGTCTCTTCAAGTAATCCCGCACAGTCTTGATGATACTGGGATTCAGGCTCTGCAGAATTCATGTCACTTGTTGCAGAAGTTTATATTCTTTTTCTGATAAAGACAGTTCCTTAACTGTGTATTTGGGGCCATTCTTGGGCTGCAGAATGAAGCTGGGACTGATTGGGCATATCTTGTATCTTATATTTCTTAGCACTGAGGATTCCATTCATTCAGACCAGACCAGTTTGCAGAAATGCAGACCGAAGCCCGTAGGGAACCTCTGTCATGTTCACTGTTGCCTGGAAACATTCGTCCATGTGGCACACTCCCTTTCTTCTAAAGCAAAACTGCCACCTGTTTGAGTAAAAAAAATTCAAATTTTAGAACAATTGCTGCCACTGTTCAGCATGCCAGTTCTTGTGTTTTTGTGTATTTGTTGGTTTGTTTCTTGTTGCTATGCTTAGATTTGATGACTTGAAAGTTACACTGTCCAATCTGTCAACACCCATTCCTTTTAGATTGGTTGTCAATCAACCATTTCAACTCCTTCTACACCGATTTCTGTTTTGGATCATCAACTAATTACGTTATTGATCATTAGCGCCTCCTTTTTATATTTTTTAATCATTAACTTATCTAAGTTTGGCTCCTGCCTTTCACTCCATCCTGCTGGAATATCCTCCTGTTTCCTGTGAACCTGGGTTAGATAAGCAGGTTCAGAACAAGAATAGATGATGCATCATGAGGATGTAACGGTGCATTAGCTCATGGTCTGTCTGAATTTAGACCAATTAAACATTCTGTTCTTTTTAGAGCTGATAAAAATGAAAAAATCTACAGTTTAGGACTTTTAAAATAAAGCAAAAAGAAGAAAAATCTACTGCTTAAGAAAAAATATATATTAGCACTTAGAAAACATAAGGCTACTTAATTTATAAAAGTGGGGAATATAGTTTTGGAAAATTACATACTTTTTGATTCAATAAAACAGCTGCATTTGAAAACAATGAATAATGCTAAAGAATAGAACAGTTATTATAAACAGTCTTTGGTAATTAGGATGACTGTGGTAGCACACTTAATACTTCTTCAGCATTAGCGTTCAAGGTATGTAGGTGTTATATACTCCCTGGTCACTGTCGGCATGCGGTTAGCATGTGCTGTTGCATGGTTTCTTTAATGACTTTTGTTGGATTAAGTGCAAACTATGAGTTAGACCTGGTGTGAATGAATAGGGACATCCTATCTAAGACTGGTTCTTAGATTGTGAAGGATTCTTCTTGCATAGAGTATGGCTCACCATGATCCTTCAGTGAAAAAGTGTGTGGTGTATAAAAAATGGATAGACAGATTAGCTCTCGTTAAATAACTGCAAATAGAATATTGTTTTAAACCTTTTTCAATATCTAAAAATGTATCTCAAGAATAAAATGATTTTTTTTTAAATAATGTATTTCTCAGGTGGACCTTCTTCACTCCAAACTTCTCTGTGCAAGTTCTATTGTGTCACAATAAATTATGTGACCAGTGCATTTATTAAGCATTATTTAGGACTGTACATTATATCTTTCCTAATAATTTGCAATCTGAAGAATATAAAAAAATAAAATGGGTTCGTTTTTATTTGCTAGCTGGGCTCAATATTCTATCCATCCATTTTCCAACCCGCTGAATCCGAACACAGGGTCACAGGGGTCTGCTGGAGCCAATCCTAGCCAACACAGGGCACAAGGTAGGAACCAATCCCGGGCAGGGTGCCAACCCACTGCAGTCAATATTTTATCTAACCCTGTAAACTAAAAACATCTTTAAAGCCCAAGCCTCTTTATTTTAAAAAGTCAAAGATTTATTCTTAAGTAAAAAAAGCTTGTATCATTTGGAGCCACTTTATATTTAATAGAATTATTAACTTATTGTCATAAGCTAAAACTGTGTAGATTAAAAACAATGCAATATGTGAATGAGAAATTACTATTAAAGAATATACTATGCAAGAGCATTTTAAGTAATTTTTATTTAGTCATTGCCATTTTGGACTGTAAATGCAGTGAAACCTCGATTATTCGTCATTCAATTAACCAATAGTTTCAATTAACCATCAGGGCCAAAAAAATATTGCACCCAGCATCTACCTATTACTACTGTCATATGATACGCTGCAAGTTCTGCATATTGGAACAACTCTCTTTTTTGCTAGCATGTAGTGTTTTTCCCCAACAGCATGTGTCATGCTGCATTTTGAAATCACAGTGCCATTTACATACCCTAAGCTTTAATAGCATTCCGGTTGCTTTTCCCTTTTGTTATAATTAAACTACTATACATTGTTAAGGCCTATAAACATATGTGTGTGGTGCTGGTTTTGTCTCAGAAAATTGAAATTATTAAACGTTTATAAAACGGCAAAAGCGCTTCAAGTATTGCTTCAATTTACGGAGTAGGAAGAACAACATTGAATGATATAAAGTGTGATGCCGACAAATTGAAAAATGCATCAAAATGGAAACCACTGATGGCAATGTTATTCTGTTTTAATGTTAATGATCTTCTGCATTGTAATTTTCCTTTTAAACTCTGTTATACTGTATTATGTTTTGGTAATATATTGTGATGTGCAGGCAGCTTGTGATGTGCTGTGCAGGAGCAGCAAGGGCGGAATGCTGTGTTAGTGATGGGTGTGAGTGAAGGGCTTCTGTTCTGTAAGGTGCGGACACGACTCTTGGGAGATGAGTGACAGGAGAAGTTGGGAGAAAAAGGAATGCGCAGAAGAAAGAAGTTTTGAGTAGGGGGTCAGGAGACAAAAAGCAGGAATGTTTGCAGTATAGAAAAAGGCAGAACATGAGCGGTAGCAGATAATTATTGGTAGTGAAACCTTTCTTTTATTGTTATGGAGATGTACTCCATAACATGGCACTGTTTGTTACGGAAAAAAGACTTCAAGTAAAATGTAGAAAACTCCAGTACCTCTGAGTTGTATTTGTTTATTATACTGGTCATTACAATATTATATACATTATTAATTTTGTTAATACTATATATTTTGTTAATATTTTTTTTTTGTAAAAAAAATATGACTAATTGCTGAACTAATCTACTGCAAATAATGTTTAAAGTAGCTATCCATCATGGCCTCAATCCCGACCCCTGACAGATAATCGAGGTTTTATTGTATAATTAAATTAATTAGTAACATTCCATTACAGTTCTCTGTAATATTGACATTTAACCAAGATCAAGATTACATTCTTTTTTGATTGCTGGTTATAACTTATAAATATATTTTATTATATTTACATATAGTACATTTTATCTTATGACAAATGAAGTATTATCTATCTATCTATACGTATAACTATCTTTCTATCTATCTATTTACGTAAAACACTTTCTATCTATATTTTTATATTTAATTAGTTAGAACATTTTTCAATCTTTCAAAAAATATTGGAACCTAATGAAACTCTGAGAAAGAAACATAACTTACTATGCTTGTGAATCTATTTTTTAAACTGAAAAAAAACTTTAAATGCAAATTTCCTTGTGGGCCAGGGGATCAATTATTTCTTATGTGTCAGTGTATTATGGTTATTCTTAATTATGCATCTTGTGCTTGCACCTGCAGATCACCATTTTTCATCCTCTTGAATCTAAAGTGTGAACTGTTCCATTGCAAATGAACTGTGGAAGATGAAATTTGGCCTCGGAATGCACACTGAGCATGCCGTGTTCACCTTTTTCAAAATGCTGCTGTTCCTAAAGTGACAAGAGCTCTAACTACATGCTAGGAGGACTGTTTCCAACTCTGGTAAGTACCCCATAATGATCTACCCTGCATTTCACATTTACTTCAGGTGATGCACTAGGGACCTGTATATTGCAGTTGAAATAGAAAAAAAGTTTATGTGCTGTTTTAATGAGTAGGTCTGGTCCGCAGGACCTCATTAAAAGCCTGATTTCCATAAGCAAAAGCAATAAATGACTACAGTTAGAGTTCAACTGAAGACCTCTTTCACTTAAATATCTGCTATAGTGAAAATGTTATTTAGTCAGTGTGGCTTATTGTCACTGAAACGTTAACTTTAGTGAATCAGACAGCACTATAAAGATCATGAGATCATATCTTGGCTATACAAATGGCCATTAATCAGTGATTACATAGTACTGAATAATGATGGCTATTAACGCTAAACTTGTTTGACAGTTCAACAAATGAGATTCTTGTTAATGGTTCAGTCTTGGTTTCTCACATCTACCTTAATCAAGTTAAGGTATTTATATTAAGGAATAAGTTTATATATTTTTCAAGTCAATGCTCTTTCTTTGCAATCATAGTACATATTAATTTGCCATATGAAACTGTGTTCAAAAGTGAACCATTTTTTTTACAAATTTTAAGAAATACCTGGTGTAGCAGCTGGAAGCGCTGTGCCTCTAAAAACACAATTCACACTCACTGCAGTGTGGGAGGAGGCGGAGTGGTGAAGGAATTGGAAACAGTTGTATATAGTTAAAGCACGTTCAATAAACAGTCAGTAGTTTTTGCCTGCATTAAGAATACATTGTCTGGCGTGTTTTCTTTCCTCACAGGGCGCTACACTGTCCTGTTCTCATCTTATATATTGTCACAGATGACCGGGGACACTGCCCGGCCAGGACGCCTGGATAGTCCCCGAGTTGGACAATACTTCTCCTCGGCCACGAGAGGGCAGCCGCCCAGGGCTATTTGGGGGCCACAGGAGCGGAGCTGGGATGCTCTGTATGAGAGGACGTGGCCACCACCAGGGGGCGCCCGGACAATTAGAGAAGCCTGGATGGCAGCACTTCCGCCAGCCCAGGAAGTGCTGCTGGAAGTAATTCCGAGGACACTCGGAGTGCTTCCAGGTGCTTTCCTGACACTTCCGCCACACCAAGAAGTGACGTCAAGGGGAGCACCTGGGGCTCACCTGGGTCATGATAAAAGGGGAAGCCTCCCTCCAGCAGACGAGCCAGAGTTTGAAGGAAGGAGACAAAGCTTGTGAGGAGGACAGGAGGTCAAGGAAAGAGAAAGAGAAAGAAGAAGAAAAAAGAAGAAGAGTTGGTGCTTGAAGACATTGTGGTGTTCGAACAGTTAATAAAAAGAAGTGTGTTTTGGACGTTCTGGTGTCAGTCTGTCTGTGTCTGGGGGTACGCTTTCCACAATATTAAAATCTACGAGTGGAAGTGTGTGTCTGTCTGTCTGTTTGTCTGGTCCAGAAGTGAGAGGTGGAGTCGGGATAAAGGCTCCACCTCCGAGGAAACAGAAACTTGCTTAGCCGCTAATAACACAAGCGAGGCTAGCATGTCGGCACACAAGCACACTTATGCAAAACGTTATTCCCTTTACTTTTCCTCCCATCCCTAATACACAAGCGAGGCAAATACGTCAGTAAAACAAAACCTCCTAGGAGAGAGACGCCCAGAGTAGTTTCAATCACCTGACATCTCATAACATTTCAATTATTTTTTCTGAAGATTTCAATAGTTTTGTAGGCTTTTTACAGCACAGGCTTACACAGCTAGTACTTTATAATGGAGGTAAAAGACACAGAGTCCAACGTGAAAGCAAAAGCCTTTAAACTTACTGATTACATACACTTTGAAGCAGCAAAAGTTTCCATTTAAAACAATGTGCCTTCTACATTTCTGAGAAATGCCGGTGACAACAAAAATAAACTGGAAATAATTAATTTTATTACAGATTAATAATATAATTCTTTCTGTTAATGCAGAGCTTTTCTCACTACTCAAAGTACTTTACATAAACAATGGGGAGCCACTTCAAACACCACCAGTGCGCAGCATCCACCTGAATGATGCAATGGTAGCCATTTTATATGCCATTATGCTCACCACACATTAGCTACTAGGTGGTTATGGAATAAGAGAGAGAGACAATTATAGATGAGGGATGTTTAAGGGGCCAGAATGACTAGGCCATGGAGGGCTGTTTAGCCTGGACATCAGCATATATCCTGCTGTTTACAGTGAATGCCCAATGATCTTTAATGACCACAGAAAGTCTGGACGTCAGTTTTTACATCTCATCTGAAGGTTGGCACCACTTTTGCATCAAAGTGTCTCCATAACTGCACTGGAGCATTGGGATTAACATGTCGACTACAGGGTTAAGTACCCCCTGTTGGCCTCTCCAAAATCTCTTCCAGCAGCAGCCCAAGCTTTTCCTAGATGGTCTCTAGTCTCCAAGTAATGGCTGGACCCAAACATGCTTAGCTTCAGGCAGGTTACCTGTTCTGAAGTACAAGTGCTGTGGCTGCTGGCTAAAATTCTTTGAACTATTATACTTTGTGCTATTTACTACCATGACTTATAACAACCAACAGATGCTCACTCAAATCATATAATTATTTTTTTATAAATAGTGCCTACTTTTTGCCTGATACAGTCTGTGTTGTTAGCTTTTAAACCTTATGCAGTGAAATTCATGTCGATGGCAGCATGGTGGTGAAGACTGCACATAAGAGTTTCTTTGTACTTTGTATTCATAACAATAAATCTGAACTGAACTCTTTACTCTGCAGTGCATTTTTTGTAAAAGCCTTAGATTTTTAAAAGAGCCAAGCCACCTGCAGTCTTCCTGCATGTCAATACCGTCTTAAGGTAAGAGGGTCAATCAACTTTCAGCTTTACTTCCAGTGGTGTATCATGCACACAGACAATAAAAAAAGTGATAAAATGAAAACTGCAAAGTGTGCAAAAAAGCAGTCAAACCACATTGAAGCTGACTGAAGTACCACAAACCAGAGGTCTGTGTGGGACTGATTTTTTAAACACACACCTGGCTGCTCCCGATGTACTCTATCCTGTGCAGGACCACTACTGCCTACTTGGCCTCATTTGGCCCACTCCCGCCCTCACCCTAACGCTTTTGTCCAGCTCCCACCAGCAGAAACAAATTGCTTCCATTATGGATAAAAGTCATGTATGGCTGACAAGTCTGTTTAACATGATTGTGTACAAGGAGGTGGCTGAAGATTTTGGCCCAGTTGTCCTTTTCACTTTATTGTGATGATTCTACCATACTTCATCATACAAATCTTCCGATGGGACGTAAATAATAATTTCTGAGCACAAGTTTGCACATCTTTTTCCTAGAAAGTATTGAAATAGTCAGAACTACTCTGGACATCTCTCTCCTAGGAGGATTCGTGTTGCAGACGTGCTTGCATTGTTTTTGCATTAGCAGCTAAGCGACTGTCTTTCTTCATTAAAATCTTCCACATTATTCCCTCTAGCCCCATTAGCAGATCTTTGAAGTACTTATCATTAATTATTTTTCTGATTTGTGGACCAAGAAAATGTGTAGTGGTTGTGAGAACACTAAAATTTACACTGTCTGAATATGATTACTTGACCCAGCACACACACATCAACACACAGAGACACTGATAAGTGGCTCAATGACTTGATCAAAACTAAAGATAATAAATTATATATTAATCAAATATTGATGAGAAAAAAACAATATTAAATAAAAAGAGAACAATAATTATTTACATACACTACATACATGAACCCAAACGAAACAACAGACACGACTCAACACTAACAATAAACTCCAACACAGTTGAGCATAGCGGGTGGAGGTGACGATGATGTGTGGAGTGAAAAAAACAGTGAACAAACCTCTAAATGAAATGTAAAGTTTTGTCCTACCAGGTTCCAGTTTTAGCGTGGAGATTTGCCATGATTGGGAGCACTTTCCAGACAAAGATGTATCCAAATAAGACAAAATCACACTGACAAGTCAGACATAGAACAGCAGATTTATCCAGAAGAAACTGAAATCCAATTTGATTGTAGTTGTAATCCAGTAATGTGTATTATACATAGGAACACATATTGTAAGCAATTTAAGTAATACTGCTACAAATGCCTTCCTTAATTTTGGCATCAGTTATTCATGGAAACATCTGTCTCAGATTTCAAAATCCTTCACCTTCCTTTTTCTTCACTTCCATTCATTTTTCAACAGTCCAAGTTTTGTTTGAAAAGGAGGCAAAGTATCATTATTGTCTCAACAAATGGTTTATGTGCTACACTTTACTGCACTGGAACCAAATGCGTAATGAGCAGTTACTTCTTTTTAATGTCATGATACAACTGTCTCATTTGCAAATAAAACAACAATACAATACAATACAATTTATTTTTTGTATAGCCCAAAATCACACAAGAAGTACTGCAATGGGCTTTAACAAGCCCTGCCTCTTGACAGCCCCACAGCCTTGACTCTCTAAGGAGACAAGGAAAAACTCTCAGAAAAAAACCCTTGTAGGGGAAAAAATGGAAGAAACCTTGGGAAAGGCAGTTGAAAGAGAGACCCCTTTCCAGGTGGGATGGGCGTGCAGTGGGAGTCAAAAAGTAGAGTCTCAATACAATACAATACACAGAACAAAACAGTCATCCTCAATACAGTATTACAGTAAAATAAAAATATTACAAGTACAGTGCAGAATTGAACAGTAGATGATATCACATAATATGATTTGACTCAAACAGAGCTGCATTCCTAGAAGCAGTGCTACTACTTTTAGATTACCACAGATGCTCTAGTTATAGTTCTTGCAGTGTATATGAATAGTTATATCATGTAAGGAAACAGCAAAAATAGGTGTTTAAAATTAAACGGTATGTGATCAGGATCCATGATATAACCACAAAGGTATTCAGAAAGCAATTTCTTGTCCAGTGTATTAATTTATCCTGTTACCCTTTTATGAACTCGATTTCTCCAGATTGTAGTAACCTGGATCATGTTTTTCCTACCTTAGGTGCAAGGTGGGCCGAAACAGGAGATCTTTCCATTGCAGAGCACACATTTGCTCATTGATTAATTTGTCAATCGACTACTGAGCTTGAGACTATCCTTGTAAAGTTAGTCACAAAGAATAACCAAACGTGGAAGGATGCCATTCCATTAAACGGTACACTCATAAACTCCCTCATACATACACACACAAAACATGCTCTTGTTGATAATGAACTAAACTATCATCACACATTACAGAAATATGCTCTCCTATTATGTAATATGTTGACAAAAACTGTGCCACCATGCAGAGAATATGGAAAATATGCTTAGAAAAAGGCTGATGTTGAATAGCCAATCAATCTAATTATGTGTCCTTAGGATATGAGTGGAGTGTATGCCCAGAAAGCACTGTGCAAATATTAAAGAAACTGCGAATTTCCAACAAACAAGGACAGCACTGGAAGTGGGGCTCAGGTCCCAGGAGCAATAAGATAAAAGCTCTAACCAGTGAGCTATTTTACTTCCTAAATGAAGCTTATTATTTGAATTGCTTTGTGAATGTAGTCATAACGTATAGTAAGTTTTAAAATATAAAATAGCTCAGGTTAATTAAATAGCATCTTCAACTACACAGTTATTTAGATGTACCTGTATTTCTTGTTTGGATTAATTTCAATTCAATGTTCCACTACCTTTACATTTTTTCTACTTTGTATGTAATGCTGTTGGAGCATGCAACTACAAATTTTCTACTGTTTTATATCATAGTAAAGGATTTTTTTTATTTGCTTTATTTTTGTGAAGAAATACATTCTCCAGAACCAATGTGCTTGACTTTTTCAACCCATATAGTCATTCTTGAATATAAACCCTGGAGGTGAAAATAAAATAATTGAGCTTCCATTAGAATGCAGGCAATAATTGTACAACTTCAAGTGACAAGCAGGCGTGTCATGAAAAGTGATTTGACATCAATCATAATTAACCTCTGCGGCTTCACCGCAGGCGGGGGATGACCCCATCACATCTGGCTTCCTATTTGGATTATGAAGTAACTACATACTGGCCAGTCTTGAGGGATAAGGTTGGAACAAGATGAATCGTCTGTCACTCTACAGTGCACAGCGTGGAGAACAATCACCATGCAGCCAGTGATAGCTTTGGTAAATTACTTTATTTTAATAGCACTTGATGTTTTAGTCACACACACACACTCAAACATACACATACAAAACAATATTTTAGTATTGAGCTAAATAAATGTGACTTGACTGTGTGAATAATTATCACACTGTTACAGCTAGCTGAAAGTTAAACTTTAGTTATTTTTATTCATATAAACATTTTGAAGTATGTGCATTGTTATGGATTTTAAAGACTTTTATTAAATGCAGCTGTTTTCATCTTGTGAAATGGAAGCCTAGTCTCCACATTAAATATGGAACATTTAACCATTATTTTAAAAACGAGAAGGAAAAATCTCATAATCAATTTCAACTTACTTTTAAGAATTCTTATCAGATGCAGCAGAAGGGATGGTGGGTCTTATTACATACAGTATTTAGGTACCCCTGTTCAACCTGGAGTTCAAACGCGAGATAGTTTCCCTGCATCTGTCTATGAGGCCGAACCTTACCACTTTTGCATTTTACATCAACTATTCTTAACACTTATTGTAATTATTAAGTGACACATTTGTAGAAGCTGTACTGATTATACATTTACTGGTCCACCCAGGCACTGTGCATAATCTGCTCATTTTAACTTTTTTGTGAACATCCTATTGCTTGTTTATCGTATGTATCATTATTTGAGTGATAATGCATTGCACTTTGTTTTCTTGCTATTTTGAAATTTTTCCATATGTGTATTATGTCTGTGTGTTGGACATTATGTTAATTAGTGTCAGGGATGCCAGGGGCGATGACCCGGCCGGGACGCCTTGAGGGACTGGAAGTGGGCGTGCGCCCATCTGGGATCACATGGGGGCTGCCACCCTGGTTGCTTTGGGGGCCACGGGTTGAGGGCTTGGAAGCCCAACCCTGTAGGGGCCCGTGGTCACCGACAGGAGGCGCCCCGATGCCTTTGGAACCCTGGACCTCAGCACTTCTGCCACACCAGGAAGTGCTGGGGGGAAGAGAAGAAGAGACACCCGGAGAGCTTCCGGGAGTACAGCCAGCACTTCTGCCACACTGGGGAGTGTCCAGGGAGGAGTGCCGGGAAACACCTGGAGCCCATCCGGGATGAAATAAAATGGGCCGTCTCCCTTCATTCGAGGCTGGAGTCGGGTGGAAGCAGGGCAAAGCAAGAGAGGAGAGTGGAGGCGGCCCGAAGAGAAGGCTTTGTGTGGCCAGGACTGTGTGGGGTTTGTGTGTGTGCATGGACTTTAGTATTGTAAATACTATCTATCTATCTATCTATCTATCTATCTTATTGTAAAATAAACGTGTGGTGGTGATTAACAACATGTCCGCCTGTCTGTGTCCGGGCCGCGTCCACATTAGTCAAAGCTAAACTTTAAGTTATCCAAAAGGAGGTGCAGCAACACGTTGTTATTTCTGCAGCAAAACAATTGAGTCTCTTCTTTCATGTACAAAATTATCAAAAGCTGGCATATTGCAAAATAGGTCAAATGGAAAACTTGCTATGTCTAATGCCCATTTGTCTGGATATGCTTAAGTAAACAATGACAGACTATGGGAGAAGTCTTCTGCCTCGTTTCCACAACATGTAGAGCACTCCAAGAGATAAGAAGAAAGAAAGAAAGAAAGAAAGAAAGAAAGAAAGAAAGAAAGAAAGAAAGAAAGAAAGAAAGTCACAGAAGTGCAATTTAAAGAGTAAACTGAAAGAGATCCATGTACATGTCTACATGTTCATGAAATAAACTAAATTTGAAAGCAATACGTGGTGTCATACATGCATGCATGGGAGGCAGCTAAAGGGCTCAACTGAAGGTAGATGAAAGTAACACTCGTGCACATGCCTGCTGTCCCTCCACAACTCCTCCCAGAATTACGCCTCTTTGAATATGCAAATCAATATAAATAGCCATTAAGATCAGCCTTCTGTGAAAAAACAATGGGAAAATCACAGAGGAGAATTTCAGCGAATACCAAGTGGAGGCAAGGAAAAACTTACTATTTGTTGGTTTAAACAGTGCTATAAACAACAAAAGGAAGTCGATCGAGTTACATAGCGTGTCGAAGAAACTCGAAAGCACAAGTTCACAAAGTCGCACAGTGCCCGAAATAAAAAAGAAGTTGTCATATATCAAAGTTGCCATGAAACGGCGAGTCGTAGCCCACCAGCTGAGTGTCATATGAAAGCTTATTAGGATACAGAGAAAAAAAAATAGGCACACGGTGGGAAAAAAGCACAAAACGTCAACTTTAATCTCGAACTTTCCACTTTAATCGCGTAGTTTATTTTGTCATTAAAGTAGAACATCATAAACTTCATATTAAAATTGTTTAATTTATTAGTTCCTCAAATCCCATTGTAACTAAAGTAGCAAGTTAAATGCTTTGTTATGTATTTAATCTTCTATGTGCTCTATGTGTGTGAATCAACATGTGCTTCTTAAACCGGCTTTCTCTTCCTCCGACAGGACACAGAATCCTTTACATTCATGATATTACAGCACTCTGAATAATTAGAATACTGAGATGTATACGTGATATAATTTTGAAGATGATAGGAGTTAAATCATGTTATTAAACATGGGAACACGGTGGCGCAGTGATTGTTCATGTCTTAGATGCTTGCTGCACCATGCACGACCTTCGATGAAATGCTTTAGTACAGAAGTACTGTATTTTTCAAACATACTAACCTCCAATTCCTGTCCTTACTTTACTTTCTCCAAATACCCAATCACCACACAATCAGCTTTGTAATAGACATTAAGCCATCTGTAATCTTTGAATGCCAATTCTTCAAAACTTTTAAGGAGCATTGAAATATCTTCGTAGTACGCATTTAATTATTCTATCCATCTATCCTTCCAGTGTCACACCAGTCCCAGAAGGATTACAGCGTGAGGCAGGCACAATCCGTGAACGGAGCGCAAACTAATAGCTAGCGCTACGGCACCATGTCCTGGCATGTTTAATTATTGACAATATAGATTATTTAAATAAAGTTAAAGTTTTATCTGCATAATATAATAAACATATTTTGCTGTTCTTCATCTTAAAAATGATATTGTCATCATATGTAAATATGCGCTTTATGAAGTGGCTCAGGTTGCGCAATATTATAACTGTATTGCAAGTTTACAGTGAGGTAATTCTACTTATAAGTACAGACTGTTCTACAAGGAGCACTTGATTGAGTGCGTTTATAGTTCTTGGGATGAAACTCTTTCTGAACTGCAAAGTCCGTACAGGCTTTGAAACGTTTGTCGTGTGTAAGCAGTGACAGCATGGCTGAGGCAGCGTGTGCTTGATGCTGTATACTGATAATTCTCTTTCTCAGCTTCTGTAGATCTTTGATTCTCCACTCAGATACAGTGATATAAATACTCTGAGTGGTGCAGTGAGAGTAGTATGGAAAAAGAGGATCCACTGTGGCAACCCCTAACAGGAGCAGCTACAAGCAGAAGAAGAAGGTGCAGTGAAAGCAACAACGCTAAAGCAGCTATTGTATTTAGAATAGTTTGGCCATTCTGTGAACCATTATATTGTTACTGGTTTATTACAATCAGATGCATTAAACTAATAAACAATATGCGGTTAATTTCAGTGTACTTATAAAGCCACCTCAGGGATGTTGATCTAAAAAAGAAAGGATAACCACACAGGAACAGTACCACTGCTTTGACGCTGGGTGCTGCCAGTCTGCAAAACCGAGCGCAGAACTTGCGTACGACAGGGTATGAGGTACCGTGGAAATGCGCATGGTTTTACGCCAAGTTTAGGTTTTATACATCGTGATTTGAACGTGGAAACGTTCTTACACAACATTTCTGTGCGTACGCACTGTTTATACATGAGGCCCCAGATGACCTAATCTCCCCTGTCCATCTTTAAAACTGCCATATTCCTTCTGTTACCTCAGTTCTGTTGTGGACTCTTGTCTGTAAAGACCTATTGCTCCATTTTGCCTTTTTTTCAGCCAAACTTAGTATACAGGATGGCTGCCCCAAACCTTTTTGTTGTGTCAAGGCGTAGAATTTCACTCACTCCTAACTTTTCTTTAACTTTTTATTCTTCAGAGAGACGCTTCAGGCACAGGTCTTGGTGCCATGCTGAGCCAAAGCATTGACGATGTTGAACACCCCGTCATGTTTCTCAGCTGGAAACTGCTGAAGTGTGAAACCAGGCATGCGGAAGTTTAACAGGAGACCTTGGCAATCAAATGGTCGATTACTCAGCTGATGTATTATGTCTTGGGCTGCAAGTTCACCCAGTTTTCAGATCATGTACCTTTACAGTGAATGGCTTTACACAAGGAGTTGAACTCGCAGGTCATGAGGTGGTTTTTAGACCTGCAGCCTTACAAGTTTTCAGTTCAGGCCATTGACGATGCTCTTTCTTGGGTTCACGATCTCTTGGTCAGGAACACCCAACCCGACGGATCTGGGCTGATGGGGGGCCGTGTCACACATAGAAGGCTGCTAAAGGGCTCAAAACATGGTAATTCCATGCTGGTGCAGGGAGTGGCAGAGTGCACTAAACCTTTCTGCTTTTTCCCTGAAGACCAATTGCGGGAAAATCCACCTAGGACCAATGATGTCACTTCCAGCTGAGGGCACTTTGACGTCACTTCCGGTTCCAGGCATGATGAAGTCACTTCCAGTTCCAGGCCCAATGACATCACTTCTGGCTCCTCTCCAGATGATGTCATCACCTCTGTCCAGCTATGAAACTGCAATATTCTTTCTGTTACCTTAGTTCTGTTTTACACTCTTGTCTGTAAATACCTATTGCTCAATTTTGCCTTTTTTCAGACAAACTTTCAAGTATACCAGGTGGCTGCCCCAAACCTTTTTGTTGTATCAAGGCATATCATTTCACAGTGATTAAAGACATGTGGGGCCTAGACATGACAATTATATTGATAGATTTGGTCACTGTGAAAAGTTAGATTTCAGTTTTATGCTTAATGTGGTGTAATCTCTCTTCAGAGAATCCTTGGGTACCGCTGGTTTGACTTTGTATCAATTAAGCGGTCACTCACAGAGTCCCGAATGAGGCACATTACCTGCATTGTGAGGGAGTGTAAATTACAGCACTATGGCCATGTGGTGCGATTCTCCGAGGGTTATCTGGCTCGCATGATCCTCATTGTTGAGGACCCAAGTGGCTATACCAGGCAAAAGTGACACCCACATAACACCTGGCTGCAGCAGGTAGAGGGGCATTTCCGGACAGTGGGACTGGACTGCATGTCTGCCTGGGTGGTTACCAACCAGGATCCTGAGCTGTTTCGTCACGTGGTGGGTGCGGCAACATGCTGTACCAGTGGATACTCTCCAACCTGACCTGACCTGACCTGTAGTGTAAGGAAAAAATAAATGATTGGAAAATTTTGAAATTTTTGTAATTTCTCTTGTCTTTTCTTTCTTGTGAATGATGACCTAGAAGCTATTAATAAATAATGTTAAATATTCATAAAATGGTGAGTGGTATGGTACTTTGTGAGGATAGTTTAATCAGTGCATCCACCCTCTATATTATATTATATTATATTATATTATATTATATTATATTATATTATATTATATTATAGGTCTCTCTCAATTAGTTCATTATTATTAAACTTTATTTTTATTTAAGTACCTTGGTATTCACAGTTGGTAAAAATCTATCATCCATTGAATTTGCTGTTTCTTGTGAAGACAACTAAGCTAATTGCAAAGGTTGCTAGTTTATTTACTAATGAAGGGAAAAAATGCAATAGTCAATAATAATTTTAGTTTGCCTTTGTAGATGCTAATGGCAGGAAGAGATACACAGGGCCTTTTCCCAGATTTCAATTAGGCAGCAACAAAAAAGGCACTCAGAAGCAAAGGTGTCTTACACAAAACCTACCATTTTAGCAGTGTCACCTGGTGACCATCATATTTGTTGTATAATCCATCAATTTGATCCAACCCATTAAAGTGGGATACAGCCTTGGTGTACAAAACAAATAACATTAAGTTTAATTTAGTCAAAGTGTGTAGAAAGATTCAAAATATGTAATTTCAGAATTGCTGTTAATTCTTTGGAATTCAAATAAGATTATATTTACAAAACTGAATGAGTGTCATAACACTGAAATCCTGCCTATTGTAGATCAGACCATTCCTCGAAATTGAGCCACTGTCAATGAAGAAAACTGGTAAGGAGTGTCTTTATAAGTCAGATTTTAATAATGAAAGACATGCAAACCTTTTTGACTGCAACTGGATAAAATATTAACATAACCATTTTACTCTACATATACCTTCATGGGATGCATGTGAAATCCTACTGCATTGCTTGTATTCAGTGTAAGAGTTAATAAACCTACCATATTTTTAGTGAAGTAGCTTTATTTTTAATTTAAATAAGTACATTTAGATATGTCAGTATAAAATAAGTAAATAATAAAATGCTACACGGTGTATACTAGCAGTCCAGTATTAGTATGAAAAAAAGGTAACATGCACATTCTAAAAAGGTGAAGCACAAAATTAAATGTAGTGCTGCGCAAAATTAGATATGACGCGCTGACAATCAGAGGGGTGACGACATGTAAAAGTGTATGGAAAGGGTAGGTACATTGGCAAAACAAAAGGAAGACATTGATTGGTGACAAGGTTTGCCTGTCAGTCCACAGAGGAAGTTTCCGGTTAAGCGGTGTGTTGAGTGGGGGAAAGTTAATATAGCATACATTACCATTACAACCTGTTATTCTCTCTTTATCTGTTGATAGACCACACCATAGTATTTCATGCCACTACTTATGTCCTTTAGCCCTGCAAAGCTTAAATTATATATCAAAAGCCTGCCTTATGGGGAAAAGTACCCATCTGCCAAATTTCAAGTCTGTAGCTTGAAAACACAAAGCAGTACATGAAGAACAAACAAACAGAAATGATGCTGTAAAAATATAGAGATGTAATTATTTTGTGGATAAAACCCATCACAAAACTCAAGGGATTGAAAGGCTTTACTGCTAATTTCCCAAAAATGCAATTTACAGCTTCTATGTGTGCACGTTTGCACCCAGATATTAATTTAGTATATGTTACAAAGTGTGAGACTTAGCTCTTTTCAACAAAGAGTGAAAATATTCTTGGGTCAAAGTGACACTGAGCAGAAGAAACAGCCAGCCAGATAATTAGCAATGTGATCGTAAGCAAGTAACAGCAAGCAGATAAAAATAACGGGAACATCCTTGAATAGGCAACATCATATTGCAGACAGTGAAAAACAAGAGAAGTAACACAAAGAATTTGAACTCACAGTTCATAAAGATGATGGATATGGACAGAAATGTGCAAAATTAATTTAGTGTGCAGCCAGCGTGAGGAACTTTTGCTGAAGTTACATTACATTACACAGCATCACATTAAGATATAGAAAGAACAATTAATACATCATATTAATAACTGGTAAAACATAAAATTATTGACAGTTTTATAAGGGATTTACGGCAATAATAATACAATTCATAAAATCTTATTTAAAATAGGTATTTTAGTATAATGACAATGTGCAGAAAATGATACCAACAGCTATATGTAATTAATGGTGTGCATTTAATAGTTAATGCTTATTATAGGGATATTGAATTCAAAACAAATTATATTTTGCACACAACATGTTCAGTAACATAGATATTAATGTTAATGGTATTAATTTGCAAATATAATCAATTAGGGATAATTTGTTGAAATTAATAACCATGAATAGAAGCTGCCAAAAAGTATTTAACTCAAACATGTATAATTTGTCCTGAATAAATAAGTTTGATTAGACATAGTGTAAACAATTTACAGCTGCACAGTCCAGCGGTAGTTTCCTAAAAAAAGATTTTTTGCCCCCCCCAGACAGATTACATAATTCAGTTCAATGCCTTCAATCACAGCAGCAACATTGAAAACATTCAGTATAAAAAAGTGAAACTTGTGAAATCATCGACAAGAGGAATTCTCCTTGTGAGATGTGCTGATGAAATATTAGACTTTTGTGCGCAACACCGTGTTACACACATGCGAAAAGTGAGGAAGCTGAGTGGACCGAAAGAAGGTAATTCCACGCCAGGCCAGGGGGTGGCAGGGTGACCTAAACTTTCCTCTGTTTTCCCCGCAGACCAGATAGGGAAAACCTGCCTAATTTCTCTTCAAAGATGTCACTTCCAGTTCCGGCACCTCGAAAGACGTCACTTCCTGTTCTGGTGCCATCTTGAGCATCACATCCAAGATGACATAATTTCCAGGACCTGGTCTATAAAGACACCATTTTGCCCTAACAAATCAGTTCAGACTGAGAACTCAATGCGACTAAAACCTTTTGCAACCAGGTACAATATATGGGTGGCTGCCCCAAACCTTTCTCTGCATCTGAGGCAAATTTATTTTACAACATTTGTACAACAATGCCATTCAGGGCTTTCCTGGGAGAATACTGTACAGTGAACCCTCGTTTATCACGGTTAATTAGATTCTTTATTTATTATTTTCGCAGTTAGATTATAGAAAACCTGTTCACGACCTTCTAAATACGTTTTTTAACATTATTAGAGCCCTCTAGACATGAAATAACACCCTTTAGTCACGATTACACTCATATTACCCAATATATTAGACAAAATAAGAGAACATAAGACATATTAGACGTTACAAATATCATATTACTAGGCTCACACGCCTTTTAAGGCGACCGACTTTTATCCTAAATTTGTGCGTGCTCCATGTGTACATCAGGCATGTAAGTGTAGGGAAGGAGAACATCAAAGTGCCCATTCATAACATCTCCTGAAAACCTACGTTTTTTTTATCCCCTCGAGTGCCTGTCTAAAGTCGTACAATGTCAGCCCGAATCTGTACCGCTAAAGACGGAGTTTCATGCACTATATAAGCTATAGATGAGAATAAGCAAGCACCATCTCCCCTGATATTTACTACGCAGTGAGGCATTTGTACTCCATCAACATTAATTATTTCCAGAGAGATAATTTTGTCTATTTTTCCAGCGCATTGCGCACAAAAGCAAGGGAATGATGAGAGCACCAGAACTCTTGTCACATCGCGTAACTTCGTATCGCAAGCCGCAAGTAATAAGTCTGTGATACCGCTACGCTTTGCACTCACGGGACAGAAGGACAATCCCGACCGCTTTTATATAATAGATTATTGTACTGTACATTTAATTACACACAAACAACAGTTCTTACACACAACCACTAACCTATGAAGGCACAACGTCAGTAGGAGAGTCTTCAGGTGGTGCAGTATCTTCAGCAGGTGCATCGTTATCTTTTTCTGCTGAAGCAGTACTAGGAGTAGGCAGTGGGTGTCTGGGTGCGCGGCTGAAGAACATCTTGATAGGAAGTTGCTGGCGCTGTCTTTTCATATGTGTGAGGAGTCTTTTGTAGGGTATTGCCATCTCTGATCATATCCAAGAGTTTCACCTTCTCCTGGATAGTAAGCATCTTCCTCTGGCGCTTAGTTTTATTGTCAAAAGGCTTAGAAAAAGCAGCACGTTTAGGAGTCATTGTGGGGCTTAGATAAAAGTTCTCAGAAAGCGCATGCGTAGTGATGTAAGCGTGTATGAGAAAAAATCGCGATAGACTGAAGCCGCGAAAGTCGAAGCGTGATATAGCGAGGGATCACTGTATATTCTTTTTTTGCATAAAACAATATTTTTATGAAATAGACACATTTACACTTTGTGTTGAACCATCTATCCATCCATTATCCAACCTGCTATATCCTAACTACAGGGTCGCGGGGGTCTGCTGAAGCCAATCCCAGCCAACACAGGGTGCAAGGCAGGAAACAAACCCTGGACAGGGCTTCAGCCCACCGCAGGGCACACACACACACATACACCCACACACTAAGCACACACTATGGGCAATTTAGGATCGCCAATGCACCTAACCTGCATGTCTTTGGACTGTGAGAGGAAACCGGAGCACCCGGAGGAAACCCACGCAAACAAGGGGAGAACATGCAAACTCCACGCAGGGTGGACCTGGGAAGCAAACCCAGGTCTCCTAACTGCGATACATTATTTAATGAAGCCAATATGATAAAATAAAGCTTAAAATAAAGCTTTTAAAACATACAGAGAGGGAATAATAGTTAAACTACAGATGACTTAAGGACTGATCTCAGCTGAAGATAATCATTCTACTAAACTTTCAAACTTGTTACCAAGTTTACTAATATCCAAATCTACCCACAAAGAAAAAACTATGGAGCATCTACCTATTCTCAGAGTTTTGTTGTGAAAAATAGGAGTCTGAGAGAACCTAGATGTCTCTTGGGATAGTACCATTCACAGTTGGTATTTAGAAATAAAAAAAATAAAATTCAGGAATAGAAAATGTGTTCAATGAGGAGCTAGAATTCTAACTGAAGGAGTGACTACCCAGCAGTACATCATTCAAAATGTAACTTTCCAATATTACAGCTCTAAATCTGTCAGAAACAAGCCTGTATCAAATCTATTACCAACTAAGGTACAATGTTCAAAGCAGAATATTTCCGAGTTCCAGAAAAAGCAAGAAAAGAAAATCTTAAATCTTAGCCCAAAATCCGAGAGTAAAAGTGAATAATATTACTTTGAATGATAGCCAGTTGAAAAAAAAAAAACTAATGGAATGTACCCCCAGAAGATAAAGAAGTCTTTAACACCCAGGTCAGGACTGTAATTGGAGACATATATATATATATATATTGGAGACAAAGATTCTGTACTAAATTAGAGATAGGTGTCTAAAAGAGACAGCTAACGGAATTGATGGGGTAAGAGATATCCATTAAAGAACACTGTTTGGGAAAAGAAGAAAAAAGTTAGACCAGGGCCTCATGCATAACACAGTGTGTAGACCTCAAACTAAAACATGGCGTACAGACAAATTGAGATGCAGAAAATCGTGCGTAAGCCAACTTCAGCTTCATAAATTATGGTCAGCACAAAAAGCAATACACGTGCACTCGCCTGTCGCCCCACCCCTCCCCCTCCCATAATTTTCAATATTTTAATATGCAAATCGATATAACTATCACCTTCCCCATTCAGTGTTTGGTTAAAAGACAATGGCAAAAGCACATGAAAAAACAGAATCTCTGAGAATGCAAAGTGGAGGCAAGGAAAAACGCACCATTTGTTGGCTTAAGCAGTGTTATAAACAACAAAAGGAAGTTGATTGAGTGATACAGAGAGGTGGAGAAGTTCAGAAAAGTCACACAGTGCCCATAATAAAAAGAAGTGGTCAAATATCAAAGTCTCGAAAAGGCGAGATGTAGCCCACTGTCTGAGTACTATACAGAAGCATATTATGGTACAAAGAAAATAAAAAAAAAAATAGGGACACAAGTTAAAAAATAGGTTGAAATGTCCACTTTAACCTCGTAGTTTATTTTGTTATGAAAGTAGAACATCATAAACTTAATCTTAAAATCAGATCCCATTGTAACTAAAGTAGTATGTTAAATGCTTTGTATTCTATGTGTTCTTCTATGTGCTCTGTGTGATTCACAACGTGCCTCTTAAACAGCCTTTCTCTTACACTGACAGGACACAGAATACATTAAATTTGTGATAATACAGCTCTCTAAACAGTTAAAATACTAAGATGTACACTTCATTATCATCTCCATGATGAAATGAATTAAAGCATGTATTAAACATGGGGTTATGGTGGCACAGTGGTAGCGATGAGCTAGCGCCCGGTCCAGAGATTGTTCCTGCCTCCTGCAAGATGTTTTCTGGGACGTGAGTGACCCAATAATTTAATGCAGCACCACTGTCTCTTTCAAGCATACTAATCCGCAATTCCTGTCCTTCCTTTTCTTTCTCCATGTAATTAATTGCCACACAATAAGCTCTTTCATAAATGTTAGGCCATCTGTAAGCTTAGAATGCCAATTCTTCAAAACTTTTAAGGAACATTGAAATATCTTCGTAGTACATGTTTAATTATTCCATCCATCTATCCACCCAGTCCCAGCAAGCACACAGCACGAGGCAGGACCAGTCCTTTGACGGGGTGCCAGCTCATTGCTACTGCTGTGCCACCGTGCCCACACATTTAATTATTAACAGTATACATTATTTAAATCAAGTTAAAAATGTATCTGTATAAAGTAATATACATACTTTAATGCATTTCATTTTAAAAAAAATGATGTCAAGAGCTCCAAGAAGGTAGCTTTTGGAATCTAAATTGACTTAGCCAGTTGTCATCATCTGTAAATATGCTCTCTCTTCTACTGAATTGAATTCCTTTATTGTTGTTGTATAGTACAATGAGATTCAATACGTAAATCCTCCATAAAGTACAAACAGTTCTACAAGGAGCACTAGATGGACTGATTAAGTGCGTTTATAGCTGTTGGGATGAAACTGTTTCTGAACCTCGAGGTTCATGCAGGAAAAGCTCTGAAGCGGTTGCAGAATGGGAGAAGTTGAAACAGACTTTGCACATGGCTGAGGCAGTGTGTGCTAGATACTATAACTCAATAATCCCATGCGCTCTCGACATAGCCCACCATAGAGCTTTCCAATCTGCTGCTGTACAGTTGTGATTCCACACTTAGATACAGTGGGTTAAAATACTCTGAATGGTGCACTGAGAGTAACAATGCTAAAGCAGCTGTCATATTTAGAATAGTTTGGCTATTCCGAGGACCATTATATTGTTACAGGTTGTTTACAATCAGATGCCTTAAATCTATAAACAATATGTGGTTAATTTCAGTACATTTGATATAGCTGCATCAGGGATGTGAATCTAAAAAAGAATGGCAAACCACACAGGAACAGTAGCGCTTCTTTGACGCTGGGTGCTGCCAGTTAGCAAAACCAAGTGAAAACTTGTGTATGCACGGGGTAGGGCTGGCGTGACAATGTGCTTGGCTTTACGCCGAGTTTAGTTTTTATACATCTCGAAGTGAGCATGGAAACAAGCGTATGCAACATTTTTGTGCGTAAGCACCATTTATATATGAGGCCTCAGATGATTTTTAGCTGGACAGGATCTCAAATTTTTTATTCAAATTAGCAGAGATCAGAAGGGACATTTCCCAAGAAATGCAAAAAATGATTAGCACATGACATTTTCTTTTGAGTAATATATATAGTTATAGCAGCAATTAAATAGGTTTTAATTAAATTTAATTTTGAGAAGGAAACCAAAAAATAAAGGATAAAAAAAAACTTCTCTGCCTGGTACCATCATAAATATAGAAAAGCTGAGAGATGCATGAGTTTGTAAGTAACATTGCTGAGTGTAATGACTGAAAAATAGTCTCAGTAACAAGGACCAACAGAAAATTCCTGGTTCAAAAAAAACAAAAAAAAATGAAAGATCATTCTAGGAATCAAAAATGTATTAGTCACATTTGCCACTAACACTAAACTGAAAATCAAAGTTTTAATGCAAAATTCTAATACCAAGAGTTACAAAGATAATTGCACATTATTTCTATCTTTTATCTAGTCTATATTATCCTCATATGCACAATGTGACCTTTATACAGTTGCGCTGATGATGTCTCCCATCACACATTCTCAGTGAAGGGACACATTGTTATAACAATATACTATGCAGAAAGCCCCAGAATGTCACAATGGCCAATAAAAAGGAAATGGCGACAAGAGACACACCACAAAGGAAGCTCTCCAGCAAAAAAAAAAAAAAATCCTTGGGTCAGAAAACTCCAAATAGAGTAAAGAAACTTGGCCATATTGACAAGTTTTAGCTTAGCTTCACTATACCCAAAGCATGAAAAATTCACCCACTACACCTTCACTGAGATAAGGATAGTGGAACCAGACAAAGCTGGTGTTGAATCAGTAATGTGAATAAGGAAAAATATATTTCCCACAGCATAGTATAAAGATATAAAAACTTCCTGATCAGGGTGCATTAATGTATGCATGACAGGCGATACTGGGCATGAGAGTTAGACATGGAGATAATTTGAATCGTCAGAGAGTTAATTGTCTTGTTTAAGATGAAGTGTAATCATGGCAAAATTGAACAATTCATTTTAGCAGACGAAAGAAGTTTTTAGCTTTTGAAACCGTGAACAATATAGTAGATTTCTAAGGGTAGAAATAAATTCCTGGTGGAGGACATCTTGGTCCAGGGACTTGCCAGTCCTTATAGAATTCAAAGAAAAAGAGAAGGGCAAGGTGTCTTAGAAAAAGAGAGAAAGGCATCTCAACAGGGAGGCTTCTTCAGAGCCAGAAAAGTGCCAGGTGATCTTCAAAAGGTTAAAATCTATACTAATAAAAGGCAAAGCCCTCACTGACTGACTGACTGACTGACTCACTCACTCACTGACTCATCACTAATTCTCCAACTTCCCGTATAGGTAGAAGGCTGAAATTTGGCAGGCTCATTCCTTACAGCTTACTTACAAAAGTTGGGCAGGTTTCATTTCGAAATTCTACGCGTAATGGTCATAACTGAAACCTATTTTTTCGTCCATATACAGTACTATAATAGACTTCTGCTCGATGCCCGTGGGAGGCAGAGTTACGCCTCCCACGTAATTTAGTGCCTCCCCATATAAGGCCGTCCGTCAGCGGCAATCCAATAGAAACACTGCCGCTAAATATTCACGGGTAAAGGACTGTGCTTATGCAGAAGAAGATGAGATGGTCAGGGAGGTGTTTGGCACAAACTCAGCAAAACTGCGAGAGAAACTTTTAAGTGCCGGGTCTTAGCTAACATTAAATACAGCCGTGGACATCGCATGAGATGGCACCTGCATGGCTGGGAAACTTCGATGCATGTACACCGAGCGGCTCACGTGAACTGACGCAGTGCACAGGTAAAAAGCAACAGTTCAAAAGAGTGCTGAACAAAAACCGAATTACACAATTGAGAAGGCAGCAAAAAAATATGAAGCGTCTGATACATACAAGCATATTCATAAGTGCAGCTACTGCGGAAACAAAGCACACAGTGGAAAAAGTCAATGTCCCGCTAAAGGAAGACAGTGTAAAAAAAACCCGTGCATGCAGTGTGTCACGTCTCAGATAAAGAGGAAGACGAGCTGTTTATTGATGCAGTAAGAAACGAATCGATGAATGAAACCTGTTATCTTTACAACGATTGACAAACACAGAATGTAACTTGAACACAACACATCCTACAAATACGAACCTGATTGAAAGAAATAATGATAATCAAATCCTTGATGACAGCAACACTCATACCACTTACAAAACAATCACTGTATATTGACAATCATGTTACGTTATTTTTAAAATGTTCCCTTTTCTTTTTCATAACTTCTTTAACACACTACTTCTCCGCTGCGAAACACAGGTATATATATATATATATATATGTATATATATACCCCGATCTACATACTCTCAAATAGACAAGCCACATGCCATGGAGCAATGGTAGAGGCTTTGCCTCTAGTGCTGACATCTAAGGTTCGATTCCCGAGAGGGGATGCACTGAGTATGTATGTGCGCTTGCCGATTCATTTTATCTTCGCATCCCCTTGGTTTGAGACGTATGAAAAAATATGCGGTTAATGTTACGTTATTTTTAAAATGTTTTCTTTTCTTAGCACAAGCACAGCTGAGAAGCTTCGATGCATGTACTCCATAACGCGTAAAAAAAAAATAATGCATTTAATCACACTTTCAATTCCAAGCAAAGGGGAACTTTTGTCAATGCATGATTTCCTGGTACATCGATTACATTGATGCACACATCAGAGTTACAAAAATGTTAGAGTCTGAATAAAGCGCGTTCCTTAGACTGATATGAGCCAAATTTCATTTCAAAAGACTACCCGACAGAAGCCTTGATAAAGGCATGGTTTTGTGCACACTGAAAAGCAAGCAAAATTAGATGCATTACAGAAAGTGGACTTTGTGGCTCTTACTGGGGATCATTGGACTTCCGTGACCGTTAGTAATTCTAATTACATCTAATTACAAAATGTTCAATGATCACACTGTTTTAGCCTAATGTACAAAATAATTTTGGCTAAGGTTACTCAGAGTTTAAAGATTAAGTTGGTCAAATTATCTTTTATGTTTCTGACTTATTTTTTAAGAAGAAAAACTGCACTTTATGTTGAAATTTTGGTTAATATTATTTAAAGACAATACCATTCTGAAAATGTACTTAAAGTACTTAAAATACCACTTTATTTTTAAGTCTGCCCAATTTTAGGCAGGGATGATATTTTTGTTTTGTTTTGAATTGAAATGCAGTTTAAAAGCATTTTTTTTTCAGAAATTACAAGAGCTTGAGTTTACAATATTCATGTCCATGTCTATTATTTTATTCTGTCGCCCACTAAAACCCTTTTAAATTAAAAAAAAACATTTGCGATTTGGGGCAAAATTTCATGTGTGATTATATACGATTAATCAAGATTAATTATTACACAGCCTCTAATTAATTAGATTAATTTTTTTAATCGAGTCCCACCCCTAATATATATATGTAGATATGTATATGTATACTGTATATATGTATATGTATATATATGTATGTGTGTATATATATATTTGTATATGTGTTGTGGAGAATGGCCGGCTGTTTATCCCGGCCAATACCCCCAAGCCGCCAGGTGGAGCCCTCCTTGCAGCATGGAGGTCCCCAGAAGACCAGCAGGGCATCATGGACAATGGAGTTTTTATGCACTGCCCTGCTGGATGCCATGGGGCCACGAGAGGGAGCTGCAGGGAGGACCGAAGAGTTCTTCGTGCCCTATGACCCGGAAGTTCGTCATAGGAAGAGCGACGGGCTTCCAGGGTGAGAAAAAGACTATTTACCCTGACCCGGAAGGAATAAGGACTTGTGGACTGTTGGGCAGGAACACCTCCGGGTCAGGGAGTATAAAAGGATCATGGGAACTCCCAGACAATGAGCTGAGTTGGGAGGCAGGGTGGCTAAGCGTCTGGGAGTGGAGGATTGTGATTGAGTATTGTTTATTATTGGTTTATTGAAGAATAGTGGAGTGGTGGTGCTTTGTGCACATTATTGATATAATAAATATCATTATTTGACTTTTACCTGGTGTCTGACGTGGTGTCTGAGGGTACAAGGGTGCGAGAAAACCCTAATCTGTCACAGTGTATATATGTATATATGTATGTATACTGTATGTATATATATATATGATGTGTATATACTGTATATGTTTATATATGTGTGTGTGTGTGTGTGTGTATATATATATATATATATATATATATATATATATATATATATATATATGCCAGCAACACTCATAACAATGACAACACAATTACATTGTCAATCATGTTACGTTATTATTAAAATGTTTCCTTTTCTTTTCATTACTTCATTACTTCATTACTATATTTTGCTATATATATATATATATATATATATATATATATATACATACATATGTAGACTCAAACCGATAATGACAGCAGCAATCCAAGCTGTGAGAAAACAGTAAAAATGAGGCGTGTCAGACGTCGTGGTACATTTTCTGATGCAGCTGACGAAAACAACTTTGTGACACTGCCGCCAAATACACAAAACAATTACTTTGACAATCATGTCACGTTATTTGTAAAATGTTTCCTTTTCTTTTTCATAACTTCTTTAACACACGGCTTCGTTGTGAAGCGCAGGTATTTTGCTAGTGTAAAATAAAAACAAAATAAAAAACAGGCATTGGACTCCTCAGTAAATAGCTCAGAGTATAACAGTTATTTATTTCATCAAATATGCTAGTAGAGAGACCAAATTTATTTTTGAATATTAGCAAGTGAGTCACATCTGTGAGATTTATTAGCAGCATGTTCTTAAATTTTCCATCATTTCAAATGAGCAAAATCACAAATTGTGCTCCTGATACTTAATCAGATTAAAGTGGCCCAACACTAATCAAGAACACTTCATAAAACTTAAACACAACAAGAGAGAGATGTAAAATAAAATTAAATTGAGCAGTGTTTCTCAACCTTTTTGTTGTCCGAACCCACTTTTTTCCAAATAAATTTCTCTGCAACCCGTCAAGGATCCACCACCAAGCAAATCAAGTGTGATCTTAAGAGCAGGCTGTAGTGGGGGTTCTGGGTGACTCAAACACAATGTCAGAGCTGGGGATCATCCCCCATTTCGCCACCCAACGCAGTTGCAGCTTCTCATCCACCATGACCATGACCCAGTGATTCAGAAACGCTTGAATAGAAGAGAATGCTAGAGAGACTACCAATAAGATATTCACAGGGCTCTCCACAAAACCCCCAATATAGATGTACAACAACAATACCACAACAAAACTAATAAATATACTATTTTTGCAGTACATCATTGCACAAGCCTACATAACCATAAATAACAGTGACATAAAATAATAATCATCATGACAATAAAGTTGAATTTTAACTTAAAGTGTATAGTCCGGAATGACAACAGCTAAGAATTTAACAAATTTCAAATTGGAGGCAGTTAAATGTGATTCCAAGAGGTGTGCAACACAGAAGGGATGGGAGCAGTTTGCAGCATATGACTTCTGGTGGTCAATCCATCAATTGAAGTAACTGAAAGCATATGCAGGTATGAAGCTCTGCAACCTTCTAACTGTAAGGCCTTAATGCCTTGAGCAATACCAGGGAGGAAACAAAGTCATCCAATGTTAATATTTTCAATGTTAAGCAAAATTGGAATAGAATAAAAACAGTTTAGTCTAAATATAAACCTCTCTGTTAAATACTGCCGCTCTTTTTTGGATTTCTTCAACTCAAAAATTGAAAAAATCCACTAGCAACTTCCTCTATTTGTGCAAAAAATTACATACTTTCCACTATCATCCATATTCCTTTACCAACCACTTTATTCTCAGATTTCAGTTTACCAGCTGAAAATGACATTCTTGGAGCTTATAACAAAATCTAATGCTTCCACATGCCAATTAGATCCAATACAAACAAGCTTTGTTAAGTCCTGTCTGTCACAGATTTCCCCTTTGATAACAATTATAGTTAACTCTTCCATTACTATAGGCACGGTCCCCCTCTCACTAAAAATGGCCTCAATTACTCTAGTTCTGAAAAAAATCTGGCTTAGACCCTAATATGTTTAACAAATTATCAGCCTATTTGAAATGTTCCATTCATAACTAAAGTTCTGTAAAAGATAGTTGCCTCAAAAGGTCAGTTCTTGACCTCAGCTCCGCATTTGACACCATATCTCATCAGATACTTTTGAAACGACTAGCTAGTTTTGGAGTCTGTGGCCTTGTCCTCCAATGGTTTTCTTCCTACCTCGCTGATAGGATGCAATTTGTTCAAGTAAAGGACTTTAAATCTGAGAATGCAGGGGTTACTCATGGTGTTCCACAGGGTTCTGTTTTGGGGCCACTTCTTTTTCTCATTTATATCTTCCCAATAGGTAATATCTTTCGCCACCATGGTATTAAATTTCATTGTTACACTGATGACACACAGCTATATATCTATCCATATCTATACACTTCTGTTTTCCCTCCAAATACTCTTATGGCATGTCACCAAGACATAAAGTCATGGATGACTCACAACTTTCTCCAATTAAATAGCAATAAAACTGAGGCGCTCCTCCCTCATTGGTTCTAAATCTACATTACGGTTAACCATTCTTCTATTTTAATTAACAACATTAACACAAACATCTTTTCCCAGGTTAAGAGCCTGGGTGTCATTCTTGACAGTACCCTCTATTTTTCTTCTCATATAAGTAACTAGCCAACCCGTGGCATAGCATACGCCGCATAATTATCAACGTCTCAAGTCTGTCTCTGTGTGTGTGTGTCTCACGTGTGTGTGTGTGTGTGCCTCGTGTGTATGTGTTTGTGTGTGTCTGTCTGTCTCTCGTACGCGCCTGTGGGTGTGTGTGTGTGTTTCTCGTGTGTGTGTGTGTGTGTGTCTGTCTCTCGCGTCTTAATTAATGAAAACATTCTTGGCAAATGCTTTCGCTCTCGCTCAAATTGTTGGTGGACGGGGCTCTGTTGTGCATATCCCATGGTCTGTCTTGCGTGCCATGGTTGGCCGCTTAGTGAATTGTTAGTGGGCAGGGCTCTGTGAGTTGGTGGGCGTGGCTCTGTCTTGTGTGCGTCTTGCTTGCCATGGCTTGGCGCGCCTGTGTGTGTGTGTGTGTGTCTTAATTAATGAAAACATTCTTGGCAAATACTCTCGCTCGAATTGTTGGTGGACAGGGCTCTGTCGCGTATATCCCATAGTCTGTCTTGCGTGCCATGGTTGGCCGCTTAGTGAATTGTTAGTGGGCGGGGCTCTGTGAGTTGGCGGGCATGGCTCTGTCTTGCTTGTGTCTTGCTTGTCATGACTTGCGTGCGTCTTGCTTGCCATGGACTTAGTGAATTATATATATAGATGTTTCCCGGACAGCCTTCTTCCATCTCTGAGTCATTTCTAGACTTCATCCTGTTCTTACACAACACAGTACTGAAGTATAGGTTAATGCCCTAGTCCCCTCACATATAGATTACTGTAATGCTATTCTATATTATATTAATAATATAATATTATTGTATCAATAATATAAACTGCTCAAAAAAATTAAAGGAACACTTTGAAAACACATCAGATCTCAATGGGAAAAAGAAATCCTCCTGGATATCTATACTGATATAGACTGGGTAATGTGTTAGGAACGAAAGGATGCCACATCGTTTGATGGAAATGAAAATGATCAACCTACAGAGCCCTGAATTCAAAGACGCCCCAAAAATCAGAGTGAAAAATTATGTGGCAGGCTAGTCCATTTTGCCAAAATTTCATTGCAGCAACTCAAAATTGTATGCAGCACTTTGTATGGCCCCTGTGTTCTTGTATACATGCCTGACAACATCGGTGCATGCTTCTAATGAGATGACAGATGGTGTTGTGGGGGATCTCCTCCCAGATCTGGACCAGGGCATCACTGAGCTCCTGGACAGTCTGAGGTGCAACCTGGTGGCATTGGATGGACCAAAACATAATGTCCCAGAGGTGTTCTATTGGATTTAGGTCAGGAAAGTGTGGTGGCCAGTCAATGGTATCAATTCCTTCATCCTCCAGGAACTGCCTGCATACTCTCACCACATGAGGCCAGGAATTGTCGTGCACCAGGAGCCACTGTACCAGCATAGGGTCTGACAATGGGTCCAAGGATTTCATTCTGATACCTAATGGCAGCCAAGGTGCCTTTGTCAAGCCTGTAGCGGTCTGTGTGACCCTCCATGGATATGCCTCCCCAGACAATCATTAACCCACCACCAAACTGCTCATGCTGAATGATGTTACAGGCAGCATAATGTTCTCCATGGCTTCTCACGACCCTTTCACTTCTGTCACGTGCTCAGGGTGAACCTGCTCTCATCTGTAAAAGCACAGGGCACCAGTGGTGCATCTGCCAATTCTGGTATTCTATGGCGAATGCCAATCGAGCTGCATGCTGCTGGGCAGTGAGCTCAGGGCCCATTAGATGACATGGGGCCCTTGGGTCACCCTCATGAAGTCTTTCTGGTTGTTTGGTCAGAGACCAGTGGCCTGCTGGAGGTCATTTTGTAGGGCTCTGGCAGTGCTCATCCTGTTCCTCCTTGCCCAAAGGAGCAGATACTGGTCCTGCTGATGGGTTATGGACCTTCTATGGCCCTCTCCAGCTCTCCTAGAGTAACTGCTTGTCTCCTAAAATCTCCTCCATGCCCTTGAGACTGTGCAGGGAGACACAGCAAACCTTCTGGCAATGACACGTATTGATGTGCCATCCTGGAGAAGTTGGACTACCTGTGCAACCTCTGTAGGGTCCAGGTATCGCCTCATGCTACCAGTAGTGACACTGACTGTAGCCAAATGCAAAACTAGTGAAGAAACAGTCAGAAAAGATGAGGAGGGAAAAATGTCAGTGGCCTCCACCTGTCAAACCATTACTGTTTTGGGGGTCATCTCATTGTTGCCCCTCTAGTGCATCTGTTGTTAATTTCATTAACACCACAGCAGCTGAAACTGATTAACAACCCCCTCTGCTACTTAACTGACCAGATTAATATCCCATAAGTTTCATTGACTTTATGCTATACTCTGATTAAAAAGTGTTCCTTTAATTCTTTTGAGCAGTATATATATATTCCATCGGACCTTACTCTTATTTTATGTTAATTAATGTTGAGTTATTTTATTTTCTTACTGTGTCTTGTATTTTTCTATTCTTCTTTATGTAAAGCACTTTGAGCTACATTTTTATATGAAAATGTGCTATATAAATAAATGCTGTTGTTATCTGGCATCTCACAAAAACGTATCCATCGCTTATGACTTATTCAAAATTCTGCTGCTAGGATAATAACCTGTTCTAAATCCACTGAAAATATTACACCTATTTTCTCTCAACTTCACTAACTCCCTGTTTACTACTGAATACAATACAAAATACTGCTCTTAACATTCAAAGCACTCCACAACATTGCTCTTCCCTACCTCACTGATCTCCTACAGACTTACATTCCATCTCGCTTACTCAGATCCTCATCTGCAGCTTTACTTTCTGTACCACACATCAAACTCTATTCTATGGGAGCTCAAGCATTCTCTCATAGTGCTCCTCAACTTTGGAATTCTCTTCTCTCTCCTATCTGTCAACTCGATTCAATAACACATTTTAAAACTGCCCTCAAAACTTATCTATTCAAACTGGCATACCAATTATACATTTAACACTGTTGCTGCCTGTTATCTTTGGATGTCTGCTACTACCTCCGTACCTTATTGCTATTTGATTTTATCATCCTGTTTGTTTTTATATTTTATTAATGTGGTTTAATTTCATTGTAAGGTGACCTTCAGTGTTAAGAAAAGCGCCTATTAAATAAAATGTATTATTTTTATTATTATTATTATTGGAAAGGGGCAGCAGAACCAAAGCTGCCAAAGAAATAGTTTGGACATACAAGAAGGTACAGTAGTTATCTAGAAAAAAGTGCTGCTAAACATGAAGTAGCAAAAGTAAAAAAAAGAAAAAAGAGATTTGCAACAATAAGTGAATGAAGGAGTACAGAAAAACATAAAATGAAGCAAATCATCAAACGTCAACCACCAGAAGAAAAACACTCCCATTGCTGACTGAAAGACTCAAGTGCTATGAAGGAAGAGGCAAATGGAAGTATCAATTAACCATAAATGACTTTAAGAGCTAGATTCACGTAATCCTTGGTCCAATTTTCTGAGGTATGAAAAAGTTTAAATTGAGCAGGATAGAGTAGAAAAACATGAATCCTCACCTCCCATGGTATTTTCACCCCACTGGGGAAATTGCTTCCTTAGCTCAAGCTGTTAATAGGCTAAAATCAATGGAATATATAGGCTGGCCCTGAAAGGGTAATTTGAGATTTCTCCAGACCTTCTGTATACTTGATTATCCATGAGCACTGACACCAGAAGCTTCTATGATGCACCCTATGGTATCTCACGACCACATTAGAAAAATCACAGAGTTAAGGAAGCATGACCAGCCACAGCTGTTTAAGGAGTTGAATAAGTTCACCATTCTCTACATTTTCTCCTAATCTCCGAATTTTTTATTTTGCTTTTGTTCCTATCCTGTAAATTGTTTAACTTAGATTTAGGAATAGCTCTCCAGCTCCTTAATCTCTTTTTTATGAGAGTCTACCATGTCCAGCACAGCAGTCTCTTTTATAATTTTCTTTTGATCTTCAATCTCATTTATATCTTGGCGAAGCAGACCATGACTTTTGGAATCTCAGCTGCTTTTTTAATATCATTTATACTATGGCACAACATATTGTGGTCTTCTTGGAAAGTTAACTGCATAGTATTCTTCACACCCAATGACTGGTTAAAGTCAAATGTCTCCAAGTCTTTAAAAAAGAAAATAATGTTAGAACTGGCAGGGTTTCCATAACAGTCTGACTCTTTTTTTGGTTAGCTGACTACTTATGGATGGTCACTTCTCACTGGTAGAGAAAAGGTGCATATACCTCCATATTGAACATAAGACAGGCTTTGTCTAGTTTAAATCATAATGTGAGCTTTACTGTGTAACATACAAGGCTTGTTTTTGTTCATTAAGCAGCTATTTTTATTTAGCTCACACTCAACAGTGATTCTCAATTGCTTTTTGTCTTAATCCACTTTGGATTTTGTGCAACAAGCATAAATACAACCAATCAAATTCTAATTATACAGAAAAAGAGGTATGTATTTGAATACTTATTATATTATCATGTTCATGAGAATTACTTACTGTATGAATGCTTTAAAATTACTTCAGTTTGTTTTTGTCTGGCATCTCCTGATTCACTGGGACAAGAAAGCCTCCACATATGTCATATCATTTGACTCATCTTGATGTTAGTTATGCTATCAAACATTTTAGACCTTCCTCCCCTATTTTTGGCCTTCTAGACCAAACAAAAAAAAAAATTAAGCCATTTTTGGACCATATTTTTTGCAGAAAATTACATCTTAATGATAAATAGTAAATCAATAGGTGTCTGGAGCAAAAATGATAAGAAGGACTTGACGTTGTCTATGCCGTATCAATTGACCCTATTGCAGGGCAGTTAACTTTTTTTGGATGGTTTACTTCCTAATTATCAGGTTTTTCAGTAATTGCACAAGTATGAGAAAAGTAATTACCCTCTCTTGCCTGAAATTGGATAGCTAAGACTAAGAACTACTTTGGCTTATTTTACTTGACATATTTACTTTAACAGATACAGTTCAGAAACATGATATCAAATTTTGCTAATACTGTTGTGCTCTATCGAATAATAAAGAATACAGTTATTTTCCATTTAACATCATTATTCCTTTACTTCAGGAAACATAAGGTGCACAAATGATTGCCTTCACAAGACAGGCATAACAAGATACTGCATACCTAAAACTCAGAAGTTTTACAAGTGCTCACCTCAGTGCAGTAATTACAGCTTCTTTCTCCCAGCTCTAGGCCCAGGTTTGATTCCTTTATTAGGTGTTTATGTGGAATTTGTATCGTCTTACTATGTACATGTGCCATTTTTTTTTTGTTCCTCTTCAACATCCCAAAGGTGTTCATGTAAAGTTAATTGACAAATATAAGTGTTTGTCTGGTATTAGTGCATGCAGATGTATGTGTGAGTATCACCTGTGGTTTTTTGAACAGAATGTCTGTAAGTGCTGCATTGTTTATGTAAACGTATCTTTGACTAAATTGTGTATTTTGAATGTTCTCTTCTCTTAAACTGATAAAAAATAAAGTGAACAATGAAGAAGGGGAATTTATAAAATAAACCAAACCTTGCTTCCCCATAATTTGGTGGTGCTGAGGTTGGAGGTTATTATTAATATTTCTGGAATATTGCCTGATTTATAAAAAAGTTCTTAGTGTTTTTTGTTGGGTTTTTATATTTAGGAATTCTAATTCTCTTTTTTTTATCCAAGATTGGAGCCTCCATTTAAAAGTTTACCTGTATTTCAGGTTCACCGGCAAAAGCGCGATAGACATATGAGCACCGACAAAACCGCAACGGACAAATGAGCGCCGACAAACCCATTAACTGGTTTTCGACAATAAAAAAACGATAAAATCGCGAGAGAGGCCAAAAGAGTTTGACGCGTACGTGCACATTATGTACACATTATGTGCTAGGTTATAACTGTAATAACTGCTGATGGTATGCCACGAACAAATAACTCAGTCAAGGGTTGGCATAACGCGTCATATGCAAAGCGGAATTACCAGCAGTCAGGCAGCCAGCAAGTCTAAATACGCTCAACTATCAAGACGTCTTGCTGCAATTCTTCCTTCATATGCAGGGCGTGATCTTAAGGACTATCTGCGTGCCATGCTGATGGCATGCCGTGTCTCATAATATTGTCTTCTAAAATAAACATTATTATATATGCCTGAAACTAGTAATTCATATTTAATGAAATTTTCGTGATTTTGTCGGCGCGATTTTGACACCGCATTTTAATTGGCGCTATTTTGTCGGCGCTCATATGTCTATTGCGCAAATGTCGGGTCACAGTATTTCTTGTCTTGTTGATGCCATGTTGTTTTGTTTTTAGGCACTGCTATGTTGTGGGCTTTGTGTCAGGCATTTCCATGATATTGTTTCCCAGAATGCATTAGGAAGGTGTAGGATATCACTATCTCAACTATTTAAAGTTCATCTATCTGTGATTTAGATAGTATTCTACTTTACACTGTGACTCTCTCTCTGATTATTTTAGTTTCCAATCCTTGCATATTCCTTTGACTATTATTTTTAATCCAGTTTTGACCATTGATTTCTTTTATTGACTTTTTTTTTGCTCTCACTCTATAAATTTCTTACTTACTGCCTTGGCAGACAGGTCGTGTAGATTTGCCTTCTAACTAACAATAAAGTATTACAACAAAGTGTCCATGTTTCACCTCCTATCTCTTTCTCTCTTGCTCTCTAAATCCTGGTCTCAGTTCTTCCCATATTTAAAGAGCTTTATATTAAACAATGTTTTTAAACTCGATAAAGGGATCACTTCCAGTGCAACATACAGAACTGCTACCAAGTAATAAAGACCTTCTGCAATTTCCTTGGAGACTCTTTACCAGTCTTTGCTTTAAAGGAGTCCGGTATCCCTGCATCACTGAGCCAAAGGTCCCACTTAAAAGGCCAGGTACTTCTGCTAGCCCCAAGGTGTTATTTCCTTTATAAAATGCAGCAGGAGTCCAAGTAAACTTTATTGAACCACTTTGCTAATATGCCTGAGGATTTTTTTTTAATATTATTTAACGACTACTACAACCAACTGCTACTTCTGTGAATCTGAGAACTAGCAATGTATTTAAGGAGCTGTCCACAAAAAACAGACTAATAGCCTGAACTACAACTGAACCCAAAAAAACAAAAAAAACTCTCTTAAATAAAAATTGATAACTGACATAAAAGAAAGCTCTGCAAAGAAGAAAACTATAAAATAATGCTTCTTTAGCCCATTACCTGCAATATGTGTAATATGTAGATTGTTACCCAATATTCCACTAAATTAGATTAGGGTGCATGAAAAAAGCAAACCAAACTCTTTTGAAAAAATAGCCAAGACAGCTCCAGTGACTAACTGATCTCCATAAGACTGAAGACCCAGGCAAACCAATAGTTTCTGATATTCTTGTCCAAATTAAAGACAAGAATTGTTATAAAGACTAATAGTTGCAGGAGGTTCTTTCCGTTGAAATACCGCCAACTCAATATGTAGCAGAGATCGGGAGTGAATAACAGTGAGCTGTTTACCAGGAGTAATAGCTTCCCACAAAACCCAAAGAGTGGACCAGTTACTGGTGCGGGCATGTGAAGGGATTGTAGTTAATGTTGTAAGAAAGTACATTGGAAAGACCAGTGTATATTACTTGCAGAAAGTTTTAAAAATCATTTATTTTCTCTTAACTACTCCAAGCACCAGAACAAAATTACATGAACAGAATTTAATATTCATTAATACTGCATGGATGAAGGCATGGTGTGAACAAGGTTTTATTTTCTTCAGCAAATGGACTGCCTTTTATCATAAACATTTACTTTACTGATGAGATGGACTACATCTACAAGAGAAATGGACCATAATCTTGGATTTAGGGTCTTCAGGGAATTGTACAAAACATTTAAAGTAGATGTCACATGACTGAGGAGTGCAGATAAATAGCCAACCCAAACTAGAGAAACCTTGAACTTGTTTATAATGCTTGGAGCCTTGGTGTGAGAGGCATTAGAAAGAAAATGCACAATGTAGAGGTAACAGTGTGGACTTAGGACTAAGACATTATTGGAATTATAGACTCATGGCTAAATGAGAGTGATGGAGAGAAACACAACATTAGTCTCTATACATGCCTTGGAAAGGCATACAAGGAAAGAGAGAAGGTGGAGGTGTTGCATTATAAGTTAACAATAGTATCCAGTCCTACAAATTCAAGATGCAAAAAAAGGAACAAATGAGAATCACTGTAGGTTAAGCTAGTAATAAAGAAAGCATGAGATTTCATGGTTGGAGTTTGCTACAGGCCACCAAATTCTGATATTGTTGGCAATAGTGTATTCTTTAAACAAATATCATGGGTGATTTTAAATTTTCCAAACTTTGATTGTGAAGCCCCTATTGAAAAGAGGAAACCAAAATTATACTGATGGCAAAGGATTGTTTTCTCCATTTGTTTCATGCAAAACACTTAACAACACCTGCTTAGATCTCATCTTTTGGGACAGTAAGGACAGAATATAATAAAACAGACATTGTAAATATGTTACTGGCAATGTGTGAAAACCAGGTTTTGTATAAAAAGCGTGAAATTTTAAGGCAAAGCATGAAATGTCTGTATTACTTTAATATGCTATATACTTTCCCGAGACATTGTATATACAATGATCCCTCGCTATATGACGCTTCGACTTTCGCGGCTTCACTCTATCGTGATTTTTTTTCTCATACACGCTTACGTCACTACGCATGCGCTTTCTGAGAACTTTTATCTAAGCCCTACGATGGCTCCTAAACGTGCTGCTTTTTCTAAGCCTTCTGACAATAAAACTAAGCACCAGAGAAAGATGCTTACTATCCAGAAGAAGGTGAAACTCTTGGATATGATTAAAGATGGCAATACCCTACAAAAGCCTCCTCACGCATATGAAAAGACAGTGCCAGCAACTGCCTATCAAGATGTTCTTCAGCCGCGCACCCAGACACCCACTGCCTACTCCTAGTACTTCTTCACTGAAGACAACAACGCACCTGCTGAAGATACTGCACCATCTCTGAAGACTCTCCTACTGAGGTCGTGCCTTCATAGGTTAGTGGTTGTGTGTAATTAAATGTACAGTACAATAATCTACTATATAAAAGCTTTCGGGATTGTTTTTCCATCCCGTGAGTGCAAAGCGTAGCGGTATTCCGCTTATTACAGACTTACTACTTGTGGATTGAGGTATGAAGCGACGCGATGTGAGCAGAGTTCTGGTGCTCTCATCGTTCCCTTGCTTTTGTGCGCGATGCGCAGGAAAAATAGACAAAATTATGTCTCTGGAAATAATTAATGTTGATGGAGTACAAATGCCTCACCGCGTAGTAAATATCAGGGGAGATGGTGCTTGCTTATTCTCATCTATAGCTTATTTAGTGCATGAAACTCCGTCTTTAGCGGTACAGATTCGGGCTGACATTGTACAACTTTGGACAGGCACTTGAGGAGAAAAAAAAAAAACGTAGGTTTTCGGGAAATGTTATGAATAGGCACTTTAATGTTCTCATTTCCTGCACTTATATGCCTGATGTACACATGGAGCACACAAAAATTGAGAATAAAAGTCGGTACGAAGCGACACAATGTGAGCAGAGTTCTGGTGCTCTCATCGTTCCCTTGCTTTTGTGCGCGATGCGCTGGAAAAATAGACAAAATTATGTCTCTGGAAATAATTAATGTTGATGGAGTACAAATGCCTCACTGCGTAGTAAATATCAGGGGAGATGGTGCTTGCTTATTCTCATCTATAGCTTATTTAGTGCATGAAACTCCGTCTTTAGCGGTACAAATTCGGGCTGACATTGTACGACTTTGTACAGGCACTTGAGGGGATAAAAAAAAAACTTTCGTGAGATGTTATGAATGGGCACTTTGATGTTCTCATTCCCTACACTTACATGCCTGATGTACACATGGAGCGCACAAAAATTGAGGATAAAAGTCGGTCGCCTTAAAAGGCGAGTGCGCCTAGTAATATGATATTTGTAACATCTAATATGTCTTAGTTTCTCTTATTTTGTCTAATATATTGGGTAATACGAGTGTAATGGTGACTAAAGGGTGTTATTTCATGAATAGAGGGCTCTAATAATGTTAAAAAACGTACTTAGAAGGTCGTAAACAGGTTTTCTATACTCTAACTGCGAAAATATTCGATTTATAAATAAAGAATCCTACTTCACGAAAATTCATTTATCACGGTAGAGTCTGGAACGGTTTAACCGTGATAAACGAGGGTTCACTGTAATACCTCGGCATTATGCAGAATGATTTGTCGGTTTGCCTTTCGGCATTGCATAGAATGCTTAGGAAATGTTCTAAATTTTAATCGTTTCATATTTTGATGTCCTATTTTTGACATTCTATAGATTTCCTAGGCATTCTACACAATGCCTAATTTTAATTGATTGTAACAGATACTGCAGAAATGATCACAACATGGTAAAATTTGAGATCATCTTTGAAAACACGTAAATATATACCAAAATGAAGACAAAATTTGTGGAAAGATTTACATGGATGAAGAAGTATCTAGAAAACAGAGAATGGGAAAGTAAAAACTCTGAGAGATGGAGTCACTACAGAAACATTGTAATCTAGGCTCAAAATAAGTTTATTGCTGAAACCACTAAAACAAAAAGACTAAAAAATCATCAGAAACTGATAAAATAAAAGTCATTATGAAAAAGTAAAACTGAAAAGATCACTGCATAATTCTAACTGAGAGGAATTAAAAGAGAACAAAAAAACGTGAATGGTCAAAAAAGAAAGTAAACAAATTTTGCTACTAAAGCTAAAACAAATGGCAAGCAATTGTTGAGTCTACTCCAGTAAAAAGACAAAAGGATCGATCAATGAAACTCAGAAGGAGATAGCAAATGAACTGAAACAATATTTCATTAACATAGTAATAAAGGAAAAAAGCAAATGAAATTCCCAATGTAGAAATAAAAACAAGCTCTGAGTTTTACAGATTTTTAAGACTGAAGAGTCAGCAGTACTTTAATTCTTGAAACACTGAACACTAAAACTGCGACTTGAGGATTTTGCTAGCTGTACTGAAAGAAATAAAATACACCATTAATAAACTCATTTTAGGCCTTTTTGAGCAGTCACTTCAGAATGGAGAAGTAATTGAGAACTGGAAAGTAGCAAATGTGACACCAGTCTTAAGAAAGGAGACAAAATGGATCCTGGTAGTTACTGACCAATAAATTTTACTTTTACACAAATGTATAGAAACTACTACACTCAGTTCATACAGCTTAAAACTTTCACATCCCAACCCACCGCTGTTACTTCTGGTGTGCCCCAAGGCTCTGTCCTGGGGCCTCTTCTTTTTATTATTTACCTTCTTCCCCTTGGCAATACTTTTCGCAAATATAACATTAATTTTCACTGTTATGCTGATGACACCCAGCTCTACCTTGCTGGTAAACCCACCTCCTCTTTTCCACCACCCTCACTTATTGATTGCATTTCTGAAATTAAATCCTGGTTCTCTTCAAATTTTCTTAAATTAAACAGTGACAAAACTGAGGTTCTCCTCATTGGTTCAAAATCATCATTATCCAAAACCAATAATCTTTCTTTTATTATTGATAACTCTGTTGTTTCCCCATCATCTCAGGTCAAGAGTCTGGGTGTCATCCTCGACAGTACTCTATCTTTCCAATGTCACATTAATAACATCACCCGGTCTGCCTACTTCCACTTACGTAATATTAATCGCATTCGTCCCTCCCTCACTCCTCATACTACTGCCATTCTTGTTCATAGTCTTGTCACTTCTCGGCTGGACTACTGCAATTCACTCCTCTTTGGTCTCCCTAATAAATCTCTTCACAAGCTTCAGTTAGTCCAGAATTCTGCAGCACGTATCATCACTGGAATCCCATCTTTTCACCATATTACTCCGGTCTTGCAGCAGCTTCATTGGCTCCCGATCAACTTTCGTATTGATTTTAAGATTCTGCTACTAACTTTTAAGGCCATCCATAACCTCGCACCTCCATATGTGTCTGACCTTCTACATGTTGCCATTCCATCCCGTAACCTTAGATCCTCTTCCTCCACCCATCTGACCGTTCCTCCCTCCCGTCTAACCACCATGGGGAGCAGAGCTTTCAGCCGTTCTGCTCCCAAGCACTGGAACTCATTACCTGCGGATCTCCGAAATATCAAATCATATTCATCTTTCAAATGTAAACTTAAAACACATTTGTTTAAAATGGCTTTTTCTTCTTCCTCCTAATTATAGTGGTTCTGTTTGGTTTTAATTTTTAGATTTTCTGATGTTTTAAGTTGTTTATAATTGTGTTTTGTATTTATTTATTTATTTGTTTGTTCGGTGTCCTTGAGTTCTCTGAAAGGCGCCTTGTATAAATAAAATGTATTATTATTATTATTACTGTATAGTGAGAAACAAATTAGAAAAGTTTGCAAATTCATTACAAATCAAAAACTGAAATTTCTCATTCATATAAATATTCAGACCCTTAATTTAGTTTTTTGTAGAAGTGCCTTTGGCAGCAACTATAGCTTCGAGTCTTCTTGGGTAAGTCTCTACACAACTGGATTTTGGCCGTTTTTCCCAGTCTTTCTGGCAGATCCTCTCAAGCTTGATTTGATTGGACAGGAAGTGCCTGTAAATGTTTTATATTTTGAAAGTTTAATTTTCAAACATTTATCTCAAGAAGTAGTGAAACTTAGTTTCTTTGTTTGAAAACGTTTTTAATTCTTTTCCATCTTATTTCTAACTGTGTCACATCGTAGTGCTGCAAGTTGCTGCAAGTAGACAGTGAGATGCTATTGGATCTTATCTGCTTGCCATGGGCCACTCTCCTGATGCAAGTTCAGATATTATGATGCAGTGGCGCTAGCATCTTTGTCCACGATACATATTCAACCAGTTAACTAGTGCTTGTTAAAAGTTTTGTATTCTTTACTCTGGTTTTCACTCTCACTCCTTTTTATCAACTTGGTTTAGATTTTCTTGGTGAATGATTTTTTCCGGCCTATTATGACTACAATTATGGTTAAGCCCTCTGGTTAGAAACATTAGTTTTTGTACGCTGAAAATTTAATCTTGGGTTTTGATGTTTATTTCTCAGCATTCAAAAAATAACATTTTTTTTTCTGAAATATATGTGCCTCTCCCTATCAGCTCCCTAAAACATTGTGCCTTTGGGAAACTTAGGGCAGCTGGTTTGGGAAAGAATGTGGGTATCTATGTTGCAGGTTTTCAAAGTGTTTCTTGATTTTAATGACCAGTATAGCACATTGTTGTGGGAAGTACTAAATAAAGAAGCGTCTTGAGCCAACGTTGTATATAAAATTCCAACATGACCATCCATTATTTGCACCAATATGTTGAGCCCTCTTGTGCTTTGTTCTGTGATAACAGTTTATATATATGAGAAGTCTTATTTCTTATACATTGGACTTTTAATATGTTTAACTACTTTGGGACATAACATAATACTTAATTCACAGGTGTGTTTCTGGAGCATTCCACTTATCTAAAGTTGATTGGTAAAAATTAAAATATATTGAAATGTGTTATGTAAATAAAGTTAACTAATAAAAGGAACCTTTTTGTTAGATTTCTTCAGTCTGCCGTAATACTTTCAACAAGACATTTCTGGGGCAAATAAATGACTGCCATGTTGGAATTTCGCATATAACAATCGATCAAGACTCCTCTTTATTTTCCGTAACACACGTGTCATTTCCAGCCCTATGTTTAATCAGCTGCATGACATCTTTTATCAACCCATATACACTATAAAGGTGGGAAAAGCGGGATCCCTCAGTATCAAAATATTTGTAATAAAAATGTTTGCATAGTGTAGTTAGATACAGACATTTCAGGTATAGTTAGGAACTACAGTGCATCCGGAAGTATTCACAGCGCATCACTTTTTCCACATTTTGTTATGTTACAGCCTTATTCCAAAATGGATTAAATTCATTTTTTTCCTCAGAATTCTACACACACCACCCCATAATGACAACGTGAAAAAAGTTTACTTGAGGTTTTTGAAAATGTATTAAAAATAAAAAAACTGAGAAATCACATGTACATAAGTATTCACAGCCTTTGCTCAATACTTTGTCGATGCACCTTTGGCAGCAATTACAGCCTCAAGTCTTCTTGAATATGATGCCACAAGCTTGGCACACCTATCCTTGGCCAGTTTCGCCCATTCCTCTTTGCAGCACCTCTCAAGCTCCATCAGGTTGGATGGGATTGGATGTGTCAGTGCACAGCCATTTTAAGATCTCTCCAGAGATGTTAAATCGGATTCAGGTCTGGGCTCTGGCTGGGCCACTCAAGGACATTCACAGAGTTGTCCTGAAGCCACTCCTTTGATATCTTGGCTGTGTGCTTAGGGTCGTTGTCCTGCGGTCAAGTGCGCTTTGGAGCAGGTTTTCATCCAGGATGTCTCTGTACATTGCTGCAGTCATCTTTCCCTTTATCCTGACTAGTCTCCCAGTTCCTGCCACTGAAAAACATGCCCACAGCATGATGCTGCCACCACCATGCTTCACTGTAGGGATGGTATTGGCCTGGTGATGAGCGGTGCCTGGTTTCCTCCAAACGTGACGCCTGGCATTCACACCAAAGAGTTCAATCTTTGTCTCATCAGACCAGAGAATTTTGTTTCGCATGGTCTGAGAGTCCTTCAGGTGCCTTTTGGCAAACTCCAGGCGGGCTGCCATGTGCCATTTACTAAGTAGTGGCTTCCGTCTGGCCACTCTACCATACAGGCCTGATTGGTAGATTGCTGCAGAGATGGTTGTCCTTCTGGAAGGTTCCCCTCTCTCCACAGAGGACCTCTGGAGCTCTGACAGAGTGACCATCGGGTTCTTGGTCACTTCCCTGACTAAGGCCCTTCTCCCCCAATCGCTCAGTTTAGATGGCTGGCCAGCTCTAGGAAGAGTCCTGGTGGTTTTGAACTTCTTCGACTTACGGATGATGGAGGCCACTGTGCTAATTGGGACCTTTAAAGCAGCAGAAATTTTTCTGTAACCTTCCCCAGATTTGTGCCTCAAGACAATCCTGTCTCGAAGGTCTACAGACAATTCCTTTGACTTCATGCTTGGTTTGTGCTCTGACATGAACTGTCAACTGTGGGACCTTATATAGACAGGTGTGTGCCTTTCCAAATCATGTCCAATCAATTGAATTTACCACAGGTGGACTCCAATTAAGCTGCAGAAACATCTCAAGGATGATCAGAGGAAACAGGATGCACCTGAGCTCAATTTTGAACTTCATGGCAAAGGCTGTGAATACTTATGTACATGTGCTTTCTCAATTTTTTTATTTTTAATAAATTTGCAAAAAACCTCAAGTAAATTTTTTTCACGTTGTCATCATGGGGTGTTGTGTGTAGAATTATGAGGAATAAAATGAATTTAAATAATTTTGGAATAAGGCTGTAACATAACAAATTGTGGAAAAAGGGATGCGCTGTGAATACTTTCCAGATGCAATGTATGTTAATTTTTTTTACTCCAATTTCTACACTTTATGTTGGCCTTGATGCTTGGTATTTTTGGCTCTTCACATAAGCTTAACAGAACTTCAACTCTGAACTGCTTTCCAGGGAAAGCCATTTTTTCACATCTGGCACAATTAGCATAACCAAATTACTCCAGTGAATTTTGAAAGACTTCTTATTGGATTGCACCTGTTTACCTTGCAGAGATAATTAATATCTATAAGTAAGAAAATGCACTGTAGTCATAAGATATAGATATTTTAACAAATCCAATATAGGTGTTAAAGCCTCTACATACAGGAGCTGCAGAGCCTGGAATAGCACACACTTAAAACTTCTACATTTGTACTTCAAGCTCAAACTTTTTATGAATAATTATATTCAACAGAGGAGAGTCACTTGTTGTTTCTCCAAAACCAAAGTGGTACCAAGAAAATCAAAATGTTTTTAAAAATAGATGCATTTTGTAAAAAAAAAAAATCAATCTAATTGAATCTTATAAGACTTTAATTTAAACTAGCTCAAACAACATTATAGTTGAATGAACAAATGGAGAAATCAAAATACAAAATAAAAAAATATATGTTGCTACGTCTCAAAACATTTCTTGTTTCAGTGCTTCTCCACCCACCAAGCATTGTTTTTTCTTAGCTTGTCTTCATCCCACTGGTGAGCCTTTGCTATATAAATTATCAGTTTAAAAATAACATCCCAACGTATCTCTCACACCAAATGCTAAGGATTCAAGGGAGAACTATACAGCTAAACTATCCATCCCTGTGTAGTAGTGAAATAGGACATTGAGTAGGGCCCTCCCTTTGGCCTGCAGCCTCTGTCTCGGATTAGTGTGAATATATTGCTCCTGGAAGTGAACAATGTTTCTTAGCGCGAAAAAAATCACCTGGAATGTTCAAGCAAATTATAGAAAAAAAAAACAGATCTAAACCTGTTAAGCAATTCTCTCATTCGCTAGCTAAGTGGAGGTAAGGAACGCCCCGAGGTTGGCACATGAGTGAGGAGGGCCCTGTCCGCCTCCCCTCAGCCCACTGCATGTCTCTCAGATTCACGCGAATAAATCGTTACAGCAAGCAAACTATGATACTTAGCACAATGAAAGGAGTCACAAAATCAATGTTCAAGCAAATTAAATAGTTCTCTCTTGAAAAGCGGACAGATCTACAGACAGTCAGTTGTTGGATTTTATGTATATACTCAGCAAAAACAGAAACGTCCCTTTTTCAGGACTGTGTATTTCAACAATAATGTTTTAAAAATCCAAATAACTTTACAGATCTTCATTGTAAAGGGTTTAAACAATGTTTTCCATGCATGTTCAATTAACCATAATCAATTAATTAACATGCACCTGTGGAATGGTCGTTAAGACCTTAACAGCTTACAGAAAGTAGGCATTTAAGGTCACAGTTCTAAAAACGCAGGACACTAAAGAGACTTGTCTACCGACTGTGAAAAACACCCAAAGAAAGATGCCCAGGGTCCCTGCTCATCTGCGTGAACGTGCATTAGGCATGCTGCAGGGAGGCATGAGGACTGCTGATGTGGCTAGGGCAATAAATTGCCATGTCCGCACTGTGAGACGCCTAAGACAGCGCTACAGGGAGACAGGAAGGACAGCTGATCATCCTCGCAGTGGAAGACCACGTGTAACAACACCTGCACAGGATCGGTACATTCGAATATCACACCTGCGTGACAGGTATAGGATGGCCACAACAACTGCCCGAGTCACACCAGGAACACACAATCCCTCCATCAGTGCTCAGACTGTCCGCAATAAGCTGAGAGAGGCTGGACTGAGGGCTTGTAGGCCTGTTGTAAGGCAGGTCCTTACCAGACATCACCAGCAACAACGCCGCCTATGGGCACAAACCCACCTTCGCTGGACCAGACAGGAGTGGCAAAAAGTGCTCTTCACTGATGAGTCACGGTTTTGTCTCACTAGGGGTGATGGACGGATTCGTGTTTATCGTCGAAGGAATGAGCGTTACACCGAGGCCTGTACCCTGGAGCGGGATCGATTTGGATCGATGGCTAGGGCCATTCCCCCCAGAAATGTCCAGAAACTTGCAGGTGCCTTGGTGGAAGAGTGGGGTAACATCTCACAGCAAGAACTGACAAATCTGGTCCAATCCATGAGGAGGAGATGCACTGCAGTACTTCAAGCAGCTGGTGGCCACACCAGATACTGACTGGTACTTTTGATTTTGAGCTTCCCTTCATTCAGGGACACATTGTGAAACATTTTTTGTTTATGTCTTATGGTGTTGACTCTTTTAGTGTTCATACAAATATTTACACATTAAGTTTACTGAAAGTAAAAACAGTTGAAAGTCAGAGGACTTTTCTTTTTTTGCTGAGTATATATAAAAAGAAGAGGAAAAGGATGGAATCACCTACTCAGTCATAAATGGGCAGAAACACAAAGGCAGTTTTTAGGATATCTGTTCCCAAACAATGTAACAAAAATTTTGTGCTGCCAGCAACCAACCCGGAGGTGTTTTACAGGCTTCCTGATAGTCCTCCAGTCATGCTCTGGTGGAGTCTTCATATTCACTTCACAGTCTTTCCTCCTACCTTTAATTTTTGTAGACACATACTGACTTTTAGAGGTGTAATGTGAATGCTAACCTTCATTGTGCCATCTGGATGATATTTTTGCCTTTGATATGTAGCCTCTCAGAAAGATTTACATGCAGAAAATAACTTTAACCTCAAAAATAATAAAAGAGTGCATTCACCCCCTCCAAATTACAAACCATAAACCTTTATACTACAACTAGGTATGACAAATATGTTTATTATAACATACTTTCAAAATTAAAAGCCTTAAAATTAAACAGCAATCAAGCAAGTGTGAAAGACTCTGCTCAAGGAAACATTATTTTTAGAAGATGTCATCATGATGTCATGTAGCATCATTGTAAAACCAAATCAATCATGCAATCAAGCATTTGTTACAATGAAACACATTTCTTTAAAAACAAAATCAGTAAAACAGGACTAGAGTTCCTTTATGCATGTGCACACAAAGCATAGCTTTTCTTCCTAGCCACAGGGAACTTTCTCTCATTTTTGAAAAATTAATTATCCCCTGAGAGTTGGAATGACTTCAGATAGATATTCTTTCCATGTGTAACAAATTATGGGAGTTTATTAATAAACGTTTTGATAACATTTAATGAAAGTCTGATTTGTAAGTACTGCCTTCTCATCAAGCTAGTGAAAACAGCCGGGGTTATTTTAAACAATTAGGTGAAGCGATGATGCCCTCAATGAATCACAGATGTTTTCCAGTAGGAAGAGGGCCTTCTGATCCTTACCGCTGTTGTTTCATTAGGTTAGCTCAAAGCTTAACCTTGCTAATACCCTTCAACAATTTAAAAATTTCCATCAAATAAATGCAGCATTAGGAACTCATTTGAGAGCACTCATCATTTCAATTTTACACCCAACCAGTACTGTACTTCTTAGATCTCATTTCTTTTGTTTTTAGCTGCAGTTTAATATCCAGAGCAGCAACTTAATAGCTCATCAGCAAAATGTAATGATATTGTGTATAGTTATATCAAATTTTGTGATTTTTTTTCCATTATTTTCTCCTATATAAAAAATATGCATGATTTCACTCATGTGTGCTTTGTAGATAATAATAATAATAATAATATATTTTATTTATATAGCGCCTTTCCCATAATACCCTTAGTTATGTGTTACCGAACTGGCTATTACTATATAAATAAAATTACACAAATTGGAATTGTGGTAATGCACTTGGTTGGTCAAGGGCTGTATAACAATGAAAAGAATCACAGAAGTTTAAGGTTAATGTTAGCATGCATATGTCCATTGTAACATAACAGGTACACACTGTAATTTAAATTGTCTGCCCTTTTAAAGATAGATTGTAAATAATATAATAATAAGTCTCCCAACTGATGTCCAACCAACCATTCATTTCTGAAACCTCCTTTCTTCTGGCCAGGATTATAAAGGACCTTGCTTATCCTGGAGGAAAATGACATAACGACCAAATTACCTCTGATTGAATGTGACAATCTGCTGCAGGTACTGTCCATCATATTTTAAGAGATTTAAATAATCAATCATGTCACGAAATTTAAAATGTGCAAAGGGGTTTCTTCTTTGGGAGTGTCAAAGAGATGATGTGTATACTCATGGGGTTCCAAAACATAAAATCTACTATAAGTAAAAATTAAAATCAAGTCTTAATTTAACAGCAAGAAATCAGCCATCTGTACACTTTTTCACATACTATAGCTATTAAAAATGTAGTCGTGTAGGTTGGTGCAGACCATTATACACAGATCAGTAATAACTGAAACCAGCCAATAAAGGATGTTAGTCATGTTAGAAATTAGCAAATAGCATTTATACAAGGAAATGCATAAACCTAAAGGGAAACTTAAAAAGGATTCCTGGCATAATAAAGACTCAGACTGGAAGCAGTAGCCAGGAAACAAAATAGAAGAACAATATGTTATAGTTGTGAGCAATATTGTCATTTTAAAAAATGTACATCACAACCACTGGTGGCCAGAGGTTTGAAGTCTGTCATTGGCATTTGTAAGATCTATTCCACAGTACGTTATTTTAATCAAAACTGATAACTAAGATCATGAATTGACACAGCTGAAAACATCTAAATTATGCAAACCAGCTAACAGTGAGAAAGTGTTGCTGCCATATTAGCAACCTGACAGAGAGATGGGAAAAAACAAGTGGAGACAACTCAGGCAGGCTATTAAAAGAGAACAGGTAAACTCCGTGCTCTGACAGTCTGTTTATGCTAATTCCATTTAGCTTATGCCGACAAAAGATTGTAGCCCATCTTTGGCAAGTGCATGTTCTTATTTTGGAACCCAAAAAAAGCATAAAGCTCTTGGCAACTGCATGAACAATAAAACTCACCTAAAGACAAATGGAAGACATTACTCTTGCCCAAACCTAGGAATCATGCCTCCTGCACTCTCAATGTGGCCAGAGTTAACTGCAGGAACCTCACAACTGCATACTTTTTTCAGGAGCTTTCCTTCAAAAATTGTATTATTGTAAAATTCCCAAAGCTAACTGTATACTTTCATTAGTGTTATTTTCCCTTTCTTAATCCTAGGAACACACAAGGGAAGAATATACAGTCGACCCTCGATATACGACCAGCCTGACATGCGAACAACTTGGTTTACGACCAAAATTTTTGTTTTGAATTACGACCATTGTCTTGCGGTACGACCCGAATGCAGTCACATGTATCCGTTTCTTTGTAAACAAACAGCCGAGAGCATTCGTAAGCGTCAGTCACATACATGTGCTTGTGGACGTAATTTCGGTAAGTGCAGTGATTTATATAATTTATTTCGATAATTGCTATCAAAATGGTCACAAAAAAGCTAGAAAAGAAGCTAAGGAAGGAAGTACAGTATGAAATTGTTGTTTTTGGCAGGCTAGGCACTTTTTATATCTTTTTGGTTAGTACATTAGAAAAATTATTGGTGTTTTTGGTAAATTATGCACATTATACAACCCTTTTTTATTATGAAAAGGTTAAGTAAGTGTTGCTGTGGGAGGTTTGGAATGCATTATGGGTATTTCTTATTCTTATTTCTTATGGGAAAAATAGTCTTGACTTACAACCAACTTGAGTTACAACCAGCCCTCGTGAAAGAATTGAGTTCATAAGTCAAGGGTCCACTGCATATTTTTTAGCTCAATATGTTTCAGCTGGCAACAATTTATTTAATTGTAACTGATGCAGTATGCAGCTTCTCATTACTTAAACAACCACGTCAGAAGACTTAACACTGTGTGGAAAGATGTTATGCTATTGCGGAAGGGTCAAACTATTGGCCTGCATCAAGCATAGAAAACAAGTAAGGAGATTGCTGAAACTATTAAAATTGGGTTAAGAACTATCCAACGCATTATTAAAACCTTAAAGAATAGTGGTGAACCATCATTATTAAGGAAGAAACGTGGTCAGAAAAATATCTTGTATGATTGTGATCACAGATCACTTAAACATTTGGTGAAACCAAATTGTAAAAAATCAACAGTAGAACTCACGGCTATCTACAGTCATATGAAAAAGTTTGGGAACCCTTCTCAGCCTGCATAATAATTTACTCTACTTTCAACAGAAAACGATAACAGTGGTATATCTTTCATTTCCTAGGAACATCTGAGTACTGGGGTGTTTTCTGAACAAAAACTTTTAGTGAGTTGTATGAAATTAAATCAAATGTGAAAAACTGGCTGTACAAAAATGGGGATGCCCTTGTAATTTTGCTGATTTGAATGCATGTAACTGCTCAATACTGATTACTTGCAACATCAAATTGGCTGGATTAGCTCGTTAAGCCTTGAACTTCATAGACAGGTGTGTCCAATTAAGAGAAAATGTATTTAAGGTGGTCAATTGCAAGTTGTGCTTCCCTTTGACTCTCCTCTGAAGAATGACAGCATGGGATCCTCAAAGCAACTCTCAAAAGATCTGAAAACAAAGATTGTCCAGTATCATGGTTTAGGGGAAGGCTACAAAAAGCTATCTCAGAGGTTTAAACTGTCAGTTCCAACTATAAGGTATGGAAAATACAAGAGCGGCATATACGCAGTATTGTGAGAATGGTTACAGGCAACCCACAGATCACCTCCAAAGAACTGCAAAAACATCTTGCTGCAGATGGTGTATCTGTACATCATTCTACAATTCAGCACAATTTCCACAAAGAATATCTGTATGGCAGGGTGATGAGAAAGAAGCCCTTTCTGCACTCACGCCACAAACAGAGTCACTTGTTGTATGCAAATGCTCATTTAAACAAGCCAGGATTCATTTTGGAACAAAGTGCTTTGGACTGATGAGACAAAAATTTAGTTATATGGTCATAACAAAAAGCACTTTGCATGGTGGAAGAAGAACACTGCATTCCCTGTCAAATTTGGTGGAGGTTCCATCATGCTGTGGTGGCTGTGTGGCTAGTTCAGGATCTGGGGCCCTTGTTAAAGTCGAGGGTTGGATGAATTCAACCCAATATCAACAAATTCTTCAGGATATTGTTCAAGCATCAGTCACAAAGTTAAAGTTACGCAGGGGTTGGACATTCCAACAAGACAATGACCCAAAACACAGTTCGAAATCTACAAAGGCACTCACGCAGAGAGAGAAGTACAATGTTCTGGAATGGCCATCACAGTCCCCTGACTTGAAAATCATCGAAAATCTATGGGATGATTTGAAGCAGGCTGTCCATGCTCAGCAGCCATCAAATTTAACTGAACTGGAGAGATTTTGTATGGAAGAATGGTCAAAAATACCTCCATCCAGAATCCAGACACTCGTCAAAGGCTATAGGAGGCGTGTAGAGGCTGTTATATTTGCAAAAGGAGGCTCAACTAAGTATTGATGTCTCTGTCTGGGTGCGCAAATTTATGCCGTTTTGTTATGATGCATATTGCAAATCTTCTGTTAATCCAAGAAACTTAATGTCACTGCTGAAATACTATTGTTTCCATAAGGCATGTCATATATTAAAAGGAAGTTGCTACTTTGAAAGCTCAGCCAATGATAAACAAAAATCCAAATAATTAAAAGGGTTTCCCAATCTATGACTGCATATGTAAGTCCAGATTTACTCTGTTCCAGAGTGATGGGGTGAAAAGGGAGGTGGATAAAGTGATGCATCCATCATGACTAGTACCTAGCGTACAAATCTGTAGGGACAGTGCTATGATCTGGGGTTGCTTCTGTTGGTCAGGTCTAGGTTCAGCAATGTTATATGTCCTAAAAATTAGCTCAGTTCACTACTGAATATAATGAATGACCAGGTTTTTCCATCAATGGATTTTGTTCTTCCCTGATGACATAGGCATACTGTATTCCAAGATGATACTGCCAGGATTCCTCGGGCTCAAATTGTGAAAGAGTGGTACAGGGTGCATAAGACATTATTTTCACACATGAACATGAATGACCACCACAGGATTTAGACCATAACCCCATTGAGAATCATAGGGATGTGCTGTAGAAAAGTTGCACGGTCCGACTCTCCTATCATCAGTACAAGATCTTGACAAAAAATAAATGCAACTCTGGATGAAAATAAGTATTGTAACATTGCATAAGCTTATTAAAACAATACCATGTGAAATTTGTGCCGTAATCAAAGCTTAACAAAATAGTACAGTGTGTGAATTTTTTTTTTTTGGGCTAGGCAGTGTATATATATATATACAGAGAGATAGAGAGAGATTTAAATATTCACAAGGATTGTTCACCTACTGCTGGATGCACCACTATGAGCAGAATCAACCAAAATAGTAACTCTTCAGCCTCATTTTAGACATTTATAATTGCAGATCATTCCCATATTTAGTGTCCCTACAACTATATAATTTTTTGGCTACAGTCATTTTTCAGAATTATATGCCTTGTTCTGTGTGGTTTTGGGACTTGGAACTGGATTCAGCAGATTTGAAAATGGACAGGTTGATGATTTGGTGTATTGGCATATACAGTACCTTAACTTCATGACATTATTTATAAATACCTCAAATAAAGAATCATAAATGAGGTGAACTTCTAAACAATTAATGTTAAAAAAACTAGATGTACTGTATCAAAAGTCAAACCATTTATTCATTTCTTTGTAATTTAGCTAAAGTAGTAGCTAGTTGGTTGTCACTGTCCTCAGTACATTCAGAGTTCTTATATAAAAAGTACCAATTAAATGGTAGATGAGAATTCCATGTGTGCTGTTGTCAAATGTTTTTTCCTGTTTTTCCTGTAATACCATAATTATGGAGTTTGTGCTGCTGCTCCAGATGCAAACAGTATTGCAGGTTATCTTTGTGACTATTACAAATGATGTATTAGGAGAATTAACAGAAACCACCACAAAAGAAAAAGTTTTCTTTGCCATATTAAATTGCCAAACAGCATCTCTTTGAACCAGGAGAAACTCTGTGAGGCTTCTCCAAGGACCCAACACAGTGTTCAGAGGTGACTTACAAAGCATTAGTAAAAGGTGTCAGAATGGCTGTGATTAAACGTCAAACATGGAGTCATGTGTTTTGATTCGTCAAGTGTCCCCCAGCAATCACATTTAATCACAAGATTTTACTATACTCTTTTGAAATGTAATAATAGTTTCTTTCTTTCTTTAATGAGGCATAAACACAAAAATTGTTTTGTGTTTGGTATTACAACAACTGTTAAGTATAAAATCTCTTTCCAACCATTGATCTCCCTTCAACTGGTGAGGAAACCATGCATAAACTTTTCTAAAGTTCTCATACAAAACAAAATATTTTTTCTTTCAGTACAGCTTTTAATGATTAATGTTCTACAATTAACTATAAAGATGCCATTTTTAAACTTCCTATTTTTCCTCAGACAAGTTCATTCTTAGTCTATGCTATTTACTGAAAAGAAATATCAATTTCTTAGCAAGATTCCTTAGACACTCCTAGGATGTTGAGTCGTGAAGCTACTCTGCTACTGTTTTTTTCTACTTTTTGGTTAAACATTTTTCATATAGTGTTACTCTGAATTATTTTATTTTATTTTAGAGCTTATATGTTTGAATTGAAAGGGACTTAGGGTTTTGCTTAGTAGAGTCAACAAGCTGGAGAATTCTTGCAGTGCTTGTAAAGTACAATTTAAGGTTGTTTTTCTCTTTTCATAGTAAATTAAAAGAATCTAATAATAAATATAAGAATCATAAGACATTGCTACAAGAAATATGTATATGTGTAAATTTCTCTTAAGTTGCTTGGTGTGCACAATGCTCATGAAAATGTAGTATGAATTTTGATAAGTATATAAGCCTTTGTTTGAAGATAAATGATTAAACCGCCCAGAGAACAGCAAACAATTCCTAAATATCACATTATATTAGTCCAGAACAGCAATGCAGTGGTTAGCATTGCTGCCTTGCAGCTACAGGTGACTGACTATGAATCCTTGTTTGGTCATAGCCTGTTTAGGGTCTGAATGTTTTCCTATCTGTATCCATATTTCCCTATGATGAATTTTCTAACATTTATCGTCTGTAGTGACATTAATGTGGGGCCCATTTCTATCCTTAAAAGTTAAAGTTGAGAAACCACTTTATGAAAAAAAGCAGTCCTCAGCAGGGTGTATCATCTTAGACAGCACTTCAGTCAGGGCATCATTTTCATACAAGAGTATTTGTTTAACACTGGATTTACCAAAGCCTACAAAAAAACTCGTAATCCCAGCCCACCTTAAATCTATTTGCACCTCTCCGTCAACATCTTTTGTGTTGTAAGTGTGTCACTAAGCACAAGCAGCAAGCAGCCAGCAGCCAGATATCCCATCCCCCTACCACCACAGAAAGGGCTAAAAGCTCTCCCAGCTCAAGCCTTGTTTATCTTGGAGTGAGTTACCGAGAGCTGTATAGGCTAAATAATATATCGCTATTTGGAACATATGCATTTCATGTGTGTTCAGTGTCGACAAAGATCTAAGATATAAGTGTAGGTTGACAGTATTAACGACAAATCTTTTGACATGAAGTGTATAATGTGTGAAGCCTGAAGTCCAAATAGCAAATAAGCGCTTTCACAAAAGGTACAAGTAAAACAAAACAAGTGCACTTTTATTCAAGACTATAACCGAAGAACAAGAAATCGGATTAGGGTACTTCGTTGTCACGACTGCTTTGGTAGTACAATGGTAAGAACTGCTGACTCATAATCTAGAGTTTGCGGGTTTGAGCCTTGCCGCATCCCAAAATAAACGTTTTGAGCAGTGAGCTGCTCTTATTGTTACTTTAATACAATAAAAACATACATTTAATTTGAATCTTGAATAACAGCTGGTGTATATGTATGTTAGGGTTTTTTTTTTTCTTTTAATTCAGTTTTATTCTCTAACTCGCGTTCATGTTCACCCCGATCTGACACTGCTGTTTTCAAATAAAGACGTGCTATAACAGAGGTTTGAATTCAGATGGGATGAGGATTCTACACCGGAGAAAGAGAACAGAAGCCCTCCCAGCAAGAAAACACTACTCAAATATAAAAACAACGCAGCTGCACCAGGTGTATAGGGGAAAGATGGCACCGTTTGAATGCAGCAAGAGGTCCGGCATCATCCTGCCAGTCAGTGTGCCCCACACCTGTCCTCCAACAAAGCAGCATGGCTTACAGAGCTCATCAAGGTATCGTGCAAAATCCTGTTTGTGATTATGTTTTGTGATGGTCTTTATATAAAACATTTATATGTTACTTACATAAAAGTCAGATCGAATATTATTTACCTTGGTTTATTTACATATCTTCCTACAGCGTAAAGTCACAAGTAAATTGCAGAGCTTCCTCTGTTTGATCGACATGGGCATGCTCACATAGTACACGTGTACTAAAGTGACTTTAAGCTTGCAAGATAGAGTTTTAAAACAGACACCGTATTTAGAGAAGCATTAATAATGAGTGAAGCAGCAGTTTTGCAAATGGGAAAACTCAAAAATATATATTTGAATAAAACAGAAATGGAGAAGAATTCATACATTTTGTGTTGTTTTTGCTGTCTATTTTGTGTCCTTTTCTTGATTTTAATATAGTCCTTTTAATTTTTTTCACATTTTTTCAAAATTAAATAAAAAAAAAACAATAACAGTTTATTTTTTTGCCTGTTGTTCTGAGGATGCACTGCATCATGGGGGTATTGTATCACGAACCCTTTATTGCAATACATCTTTTATGTGGAATAGTGTATTAACTCATGCCTAATAAGGATAAAAAAGGTGCAAACTGGCAGCAAAGTTGTGCCTTGCCTTGGGTTGCATTATTTAATACACCAGCCTTGATCCTGAGGTTGCAAAAATGAATGCCATGGGAATGAGGGCCAGTGCAATGAAGCAATGAGAGTGAAAGATAGTTTGTATGATAATAAATTGATGACAAATTAAGAGCTATTATAACATATTCACTAAGAGTCTATCTGATAACATACATTTTTTTCTCAGAAATTTTTGAGTACATATATTTGATTTCATAAATTGAAAATGTTATTTGCATCTCTTTAATAAGACCTTTGTCACTAAGTGTTGATGAATGAATAATAAAGAGAGACATATTACGGATATTACAGTCATTAAACAAGAAGTTTTAGCTAAAGGAAAGGAGTTAAATCATGTACATTTTTTATAATTCTATAAACACAGAACCAATAAGGTCAATATACTTTTTTAAAGTGATTTTAAAAAGAGTTTATAATTATATCTAAGTAAAATTTCCTTGTCCATTTCTGTGTGATATATTTAAACCTGAATGTAAAAACTCATTTTCTTATAATGAAAAATGCCATTGTTCAACCAGAATATCTAAATTTATGAGGTACCTCCTTACATGCATCAGTGTCTCTATTACTTTCTTAATTTGCTTTCTATGTTGAATGATCATAATCCAGTCTACTCTTAATAAAACCCTGCAGCAGTGTTGACCCCCATTACCTATACGAAAGCAACCATGGAATAGCATTTTGTATTAATATCACAGAGCATTCATGCCCTTGGGTACCGTTAAAAAAGAATATATACAGTATAACACCCTACAAAACACCTTCAAATTGGTGTTCTGCCACCTCAATTACGTTTGCTGTAAATATGGCAACATGTTTGACACTAATAGATCATTTAAAATATGTACTATATGTGGAAAACCTTTAAATTTATTTTATGTCTTCTTTCAAAGTCACCTTGCATTTTAACTAATAAGGCACTTTGAATATTATCTACCAGAGAACAATTCTAATGTTACTGTGATATATATTAGCATTTCTACATTGCTTAAATGCTTAAGTAATGTACGAGAGCCAAATAAATTATTTACCATTCATAGATTTTTTTATGTGCCACAAGCATGTTAAAATTGTTCTCTTACGGTGCATACTTATGCAAGTAATACATGGTACAGATTTAATGGTCCTACCAAGGATAATATAGATTTTTTTAAAAGCTACGGACATTTGCTCCAGGATAATTAGGGCTAATTAGCTGCAGAATGTAGCTCATGTGACACTTCCACCCTTTAAAAACAGTGTAAAGAAAAGAAGCAGGCTTTTGACAAAAGCCATGACTCTAAGATAATGTAAATGTGAGGAATCCTCTGGCAGCTGTTCTCATGCAGAAATATTCCAAAGAGTCCAACATATAAAAAAATTATTATTTACTCACACAGTAAAAGGCAGAGAAGAGGAATGATCACAAAGACTAGGGATCTGCACTGGCAATCGGAAGGTTGCCGGCTTGAATCCCGTTAATGCAAAAGGGACTCTGCTCTGCTGGCCCTTGAGCAAGGCCCTAAACCTGCAATTGCTGTGCGCTTTCAGTAGTGAGAAAAGTGCTATAAAAATGCAAAGAATTATTAAAGAATACACACTGTGGCGTTCCCTTATCTTTCTACCTGCATTGAATGTGTCATATCGAACTGTCTTTCTCCCTTTCTGTTTTCCTCTCTTAATCTCCTGTCATAATTGTCTCCCTTCAACCTATAGACTCACCTGACTAATTGCAGGGAGTTGCCTTTAACATATACCTTGGGGTGACTCCCATTAAAGCCTTAGAAACACATCCTATGTCAAGGCAAAAAACCTATGTTGCAACCAAATCACAGTATCTGTTTCCACTGTGATGTCTATGCAGCCACCTGTCATATTGGGAAGGTATGTCTGACCACCAGCCAATCCTTCAGGCTCAATCTTGGGTCGTAATGGCACTTAAATGCTTTACCATCACCAAGCGTTGCCTGACTTTCTATACTTAAATATAAGCTCTGATTATTAGTGGGGTGCTCTTGAGCCATTCCCCAATCCACAATAATGCCAAATAGACCACAATCCTTGAAAACAAAAAAATGTATTGACAAATGAATATATTAGAATGGAATAGGGTATGTGGAAAATGCAAATTACAAATAAAAAGACCAAACAAAATCTCACAGGCATTGTTGGCCTTCTGTATCATGTTCCATTGCCAATATGCCATGGCTTCTCCTTTTACCTGCCACAATGTATTTCTTTTGGTCTCCTCTTGCTAACACATTCCACCTATCTCAATGCTTTAATGTTTTTTCCTCTTGCTAAATGAGTGCTTATCCACAATTCTCTTCCCAACTTCACACTCTACAGTAGGGACAGTATTGAAAGAGTTTTAAAGTCCCCACTCAAGATACAATTCTGAGGATTATCCTGGCTGCTATCTCCAAAATCCGGATTGTCCACTGGAAACCTTGCAGTCATCCTTCCAGTAATGCACCTTTTGGCCTGATATGTCCCTGAAATTTTGTGCCCCAGCTCTCAGTTAAATAGTAAGGCAACTTTATAAAAAAGAAGACACCAAGGTCAAAAAAAGGATTTCTGTTGTTATGAATTAGTCCGGTGGACCTCTATAAATGACCTGTCATCCTCCATCAATCTTCCTCTGTATCAACACCATGGGAGTACTTAATCTGGGATCCTTCTACCACTTCTTGGCAAAATACTTAAAATGAATAGAGTGTAACATAACCCTTTTAATTGCTGGACAAGCTGCCCTTTGGTATTCATTCCACTCAGGAATCAGTTTTTTCTTTAACTCTAGAATTCCTGAAGCCTATGACAAAACTCATAATCCTGCCCCACCTTAAATCCCTTCCCACCTCTCCATCACTGTCTTTTGTCTTGTAAATGTGTCAATCAGCACAAGCAGCAAGCAACTTGCTGTCCCATTCCCTGCCTTGACGGAGCTCAGCTTGTGCAAAAAGCTCTCCCAGTTCAAGCCAAGGCTCCTTATCTGCGTGTGATGTGCCTGGAGTTGTATAGGGTAAATAATACAGTATATCGTTATTTGGAATACATGCATTTCATATGTGTTCTGTGTCTACAAAGATCTGGGTACGCGTAGGATGAAAGGAAATAAATGTGAGAAATGCAAGAAATGCTGAACATGTACCTAAAGGAGAAATTTTTCCATTTTTCCAGATCTAATTACGCAATTTTCATTACGCTATAACTTATTAAGTTTATTACTTAGAAAATCACCCAAAAAATCCCGGACCATCAAGAAGAGTGCGAATTGACAACATGAAGAATCATCAAACTGGAATCGTCCCCACATAAATCAAAGTCATCCAGATGATGTGGATAATTAGATCTGGGCCACCCTGTATAATGTGCGAAGACTTTAGCCCAAATATCAAATAAACATGTTGTTTTTTCTTCAAGAATATAACCAAAGAAAAAAAAGCATTCAAATTACATATGGCTGTCAATGAGTTAAAAACTCAAGCTTAGATGTCAATCGACAGAAAGATTACATTTATTCTTGAATGGTGCAGAGGAACGAACTGCTGCCTTATAACCTGAAGACTGAGGGTTTGAGACCGTGTGCTCTGCATTTTGAGTAGTGAGCTGCCATTATTATTATTATTTCTACAATACAATAAAAACATATACATGCTGTCTAATTGTATTGTTCATGTTTTGAAAAAGATAAACCTGGCTCCAGCAATGTAAAATAATATGATTACCTGGGCTAAATAGCAAACATCTGTGAAATGATTCATTTTTTTTAACTCTGGCATGTCTGACCACAGCCTGTTTGGGTTTTATGGAATGCTGCCTTTACTGCATTTCAGTAATTGAGCAGCATCTCCCATACACCCAAAAGGAGAAGAAAGTGTGGCTAGTTTTGCAGTGACTATCTACAGTCCATGATTGGCATACTTCATACAGTTTTAATAGAAATTTAAATGACAGAAAGTTAAGAGAATGCCAATAATATAATCCAGTATGCTATCAGTAAAACAATAATTGCTACATATAACTTTCAAAAATGCCAACTTGCATAAATCTCTCCTTAAAATTCTCCATATTCCTAATGTAATTTCAAAGTGCTGAAGCCCAGCAGAGTGTAGATATGCTAAGTATATGTTAATTTACATAATTAGGTCTCACTATTTGGATGTAGGGTTCCAAAGTTACACTTAATTAATACAATTCATAATGTAAGCCTCTGGTGAAGAGGGCTGATCTGTGTGGCCCAGCATTCCATACCCCATTTATTAAGTGCAATTATAGTTAAATGACTCATCTGAGAACAGAAATACTATGACAAATATTCATTTATTAAAAAAAATATTGCATGAGAAATTTTAATTATTGAATATGAACAGAGCACTCATTTTTGTTTAAATGTTTTACAGATCAAACAAAGTGTAAGTTTATGAAAAATCTACTAAGTCTTACTTTAAAATATTATTTCTGATAAACACATATTTCTATAAATAAATACATAGATTGATTTATCATTTTAATGGATAGTAAGTTAAATTCTGTAAATTTTAATGAAAATGCTGTATAAGGTACAAGTAGTATTTCCAATGTAACATAAAGAAAAGATTGTAGACTATCTTAGAGTGATATGGATTTTAGGTTATGCATGTTCTTAGGCAAAATTGTGAGTGAGCCCACTCCCTTGGCTGAGAAGCAGCCTCACACATGAATGGTCTCAGGATTCTGTACTGTTGTCATGACACAGGATTGATGGTAGCACTCACCTTTTTTCTTTTTTCCAAATGCCCCAAACAATTGGAAAGGGGATTCATCAGTTAAAATGACTTTACCCCAGTCATCAGCAGTCCAGTCCCAGCACATTTTGCAGAATATCAATCTGTCCCTGATGTTTTACTTGGAGAGAAGTGGCTTCTTCTCTGCCCTTCTTGACACCAGGCCATCCTCCAACAGTCTTCACATCACCATTCAAGCAGATGTAATCACACCTGCCTGCTGCCATTCCTGAACAAGCAATGCGCTGGTGGTGCCCTGATCCCGAGGCGTAAATTAAAGAATGCTACCAAAACATCATCCAAGAGCAACCTCTCCCAACCATCCAAGAATAGTTTGGTGACAATGCATTTTCCAGCATGATGGAGCCCCCTGCCATAAGGCAAAAGTGATAACTAAGTGGCTCAGGGAACAAAACATTGAAATTTTGAGTCTATGGTCAGGAAACTCCCCAGACCTTAATCCCATTCAGAATTTGTGGTCAATCCCCAAGAGGCAGATGGACAAACAAAAACCTACAAATTCTGACAAACTCCAAACATTGATTATACAACAACGGGCTGCCATCAGTCAGGATTTGGCCCAGAAGTTGATTGACAGCATGCCAGGGTGAATTGCAGATTTCTTGAAAAAGAAGGGCTAACACTGCAAATATTGACTATTTGCATAAACTTAATGTAATTGTCAATAAAAGCCTTTGAAACTTATGAAATGCTTGTAATTATACTTCAGTCTACCAAGAAACATTTGACAAAAAGATCTAAAAACCAATACTTGTGTCATTCTCAAAACTTTTTACCAGGACTGTACATTCTAAGACTGAGAATTCCTTGATAAAAGACACAAAAAATATTGGAGGTCTATAAATGGTCAATAAGAGAGACTGTAACGCTCCTTGATTAACTACAGCAAGATACAGCAAAGACACTAAAGTACCAAAACTGGCATCTTTACTATTTAAAAAGTTTGAGCAAATACCCACTAAACCACTGCCTTTTGTACTTTGGCGAACCAAATTAACTAAATTGTAATTCGGAGGTGCTACATCAATTAACACTGCCACACCATCACTATTGAGCCGTATTTCAATTAACGCAAGAAACTCTATTTTCCTATCACTGATAAGATTGTCAACGTAAAAGTCACATTTAAGGTCTCGGAAGAGCACAACTGTATAGGAGTGTTAGGGATGCTTGAAATGGATATTAAGTGATTCCAATTTATAACACTTTGTACTTTTTAATTAAACTATGGTCCATTACAGTGCTAATGTAGTACACATCTATTGGTGAACCAACTGCAGAATTATCACATCCTAACACACATTTGATGTTAACATTAGAACTAAAGCTACTTTGTCAAAAGAGACAAATAACTCTTGAGATATTGTTGGAGAGAACCCAAGCACCAAACCTATTTGATTGCAGGCCATCATGTCTGTAGAAAACTGGTCTCTTGCAGAAAATTCACAATTGTCAATGAAGCCAATATTTTATCTGTCATAGAAGACTCTCTTTTCAGGTGTTTAGGAGTCGAGTATAGTTTTTATCTGATTTACATAGCATGGGAAGTAGACCTGACAAGTCGATTCTGACAGCTGGGGTCCTCTACTTTGTGGTATGAATAACGATTGTGAAAGTTGTCGTCAAGAGTCCTGTCTGTTGATGTTGAATATGTTTGTTTACAGTGTACAATGCAATGGCTCAATAGTTTTGCCCTTGTGCTACTCACTGATGGCGCTCATCTTTCTACATTTTTAACTTATGCGCTAGAAAAAAAAAATACAGAAGCTTTACGGTTTGGTTACTGAAATTTCAGGTTGTGCGCAATCGAGCTTCCCCAAACAACAACATCACCACTGTCCGCAATCACAACAGGAGTGCAGAGATGGTCTAACTGGTAGCGGGAGGCGATGATAGCTTGAGAAAGTGGAGGTGACCTGGGGTTGGGCCCCTGCTTTTATTATCGATGTTCACACATTCAGTTGTCACCATTATTGTCTGGAGCAAAAGCTGCAGTAAAGTTGACTAAGCCATGGGGTATGAGTGACATGGTGTGGAGTAGAAGTGGCCGACTCAATTCCAGTCATCAATGAAGTCTAAGAGGTTTCTAAGAGGTTGCTTTTGTCTGGCAAGGAGTTGTTGAATCTGTATCTCTAGGGATTCCCGTTCTTCCACCAGATGCTGGGGTTGGCAGTTTGCCATCTTGAAAGAAAATAATTTCACAGGAAGCTTAGTGTGTGCACTCAAGAATCAGAACTAGCACTAAATAGCACTAGGTGCAGTCTCTCAGCTCCACCATTAGGGAGCACAAGGTAAATAAAATAATAAAGAAAACATAAATCAATAACTAAAACAAAATATCAAGTAAGAAAATATACATAGACAAGAACACAAAAATATTATCAATAACAATATTTATAACACATTTTAAAAATACTTAAATGGAAACCCTAGCTGTAATAAATCATGGTAGTGAAGTAAAAGAACAGGCAAGAAGTAGTGTAGTAGTAAAAAGATGGGCTTGATGGAATGAATGTTCTTCGTTTGTCAAATTCCTTATGTTTCTTATGTTTATGTTAAGCTGTGAGGTCGAAGCCAGGCTTGTTTTATTATTTTGGAGATGCTCCTGTGACCGAGACAATGGCCAGCAGTATGCAGCGTTAGAAATCAATGGCAGTTTGTACTTCCAAACTCAACCAGAAAGGTGGGCACCTGCATGGTATATTTATCTAGTTCTTCATAATATGGTTTGCTGTTGCTGAAATGCATTTCCATTCTAACTCATTGTATTTTGTTATCTTCTTTCTCTATGAAAATATCAGATTAAAAAGTATACCCTGTGATCACTACAAAGAACGCAGGGAGACTAACAAATACAAAAAAATCAATGTCCTTTTTTAATTCTTCTTTTAGGCTTTCTAATTTTTATACCATATCAAACTACGTTTTTTAAATAGATTGAAATATTTATTAAAAAAGCATTAGGCATGCATAACACAAACAAACTATTCATATTACCTTGTTAAAATCCCTAAATGAGATATTAGGGTGGGATATAAAGAAATATCAACTTTAGTCTTACCTAAAAAGAGTTAACAATGTTAGGCCAAAAATAATGGTGGTACTTTGAAACACTTTAACTCCTGGCAGTGGAACGTTAACAAAAAGGGTTGAGAATGCCTGATTTTAATGGCAGGGTGAACTGGAGTAACAGTGGTTAGTGCTACTACTTCACAGTTCCAAAATCTTTATCTGAATCCCTACCTGGTCACTGAGGCTGTGTATATTATGTGAGGATACCGTGGGCTCCTCTAAATTGTAAAGGTGTGCATTTTGTTATTCAGCTTTTGTGGGAGTATTCTTGAATGTTCACTGTGATAGACTGGTATACCATCCAGCATTAATGTCTACACTATTATTTAACAATAACAGATGCTAAACAATTTCAATTTTTCAATAAATAATTAGTAGTTTATTGTATATTTGTTAAACGTACTGAGAGCTAGTATATACATTCTTGGGATTGTGCTCAAAAAATGAAAGTAGTAATCATGAACTCAGAGGTAGAAATGCAAGCTTTTAAAAATAAAAAAAAATATACAACAGCATATAACATTCTTTACTTCTCACTCTAATTTAAAACTGAACCATTTATGTTTTTGAGTATTTTGATAAATAAGACTCAAACCACACAAGTTGCAGCACAAGTTAATACTCAAAAAATGAATAAACTCCATTGGGTGCCATAAAGTGCCAAATATTCATGAGAAATGAGAAGTGTGCACAATTCTCTAACCAGCTGGAGGGTGCAATATATTTCTTTGGTGTCACACTTGACATATTATGTGCTAAATTAACATATGAACCTCTGTTGAAATATTTAGAAGGCTAATAAAAATCATTAGGCAATTACATATACCATATCCGACACCTGGTACAAACTGTGCAGTCCCCAGTTCCCAGACAACTTGTGACAGCCATTTAAATGTAGGCTGGGAATGTTATACCTCAGCAAACCTTACATATGAGGTGTTGATCATGATTCGTGAAAGTAAGACACTTGACACACTTGTGTAGACAGGAAAATCGCAATCTAACATAAAGTCGGTCTAAATTTGAAAATATTATACTCTGTCTAAATTAGAAAATGAGCTTAATTTAGAAACCAAAAGATTGTTAAAATTTGGAGAAGTTACAGTAAATGCATAATATTAGCACATTACCATGGATCCCCTCAGATATCTGTGCCTGTCAAAGAGTTAGTCTTCTGTTCCATGGCCAGAGAAGAATCTGCCTTGTTTCTTGTGGTTCTGAAGTTTAAGTATAAGAAAGAATTTTAATTTCAGGACCTCTGTATAGCCTTTCTTAGGGAGGCTGATAAGTGTGATCCTTCAGCAAATGGAATACACCCCCCTGTCCTCTTTTTAAAAATGGGGCAACCTTTCTAGTCCATCAGTACCTAGAACTGTCACTGCCTTCCATACAATGCTGTAGAGGAGTGAGAGGGCAATAATACTGCTTTCAGCATGTCATCACTATCACAGAATTCAAATAGCAATCTACCTCTCAGATTCAGATCAGATAAGATGTTCCTTCCTCCAGGCATCATATGGCATAGCAATGGATTGTGCAGATTGTGCAAAGCACAAGGGCCTATGAGCTTGGGGGCCCACTTGGGACCATATAGATTTAAAAAAAATCTTTAATAATTAACTAAAACAGCGGTTTCATAGTCTTGATGCAGTGGATTCAACGTGCAATGTCTTACTACCATCAACTCTGACCTCAATGCTTGACGATGAATTGCATGCTGCTGCTGATCTTCTCGTTGAACGCTATAGCCCCAACATTTCACCGCATTTCCTGCTCAATTGTTGTCATTTCGTGGATGTTTTCAGTCCATCCTATCAGCCAAGTCGACTGTTTTCTAAGTAGCTGCACTATTGCTGATAGGTCACTGTGTACTGTCATCTACTTTTAGTGACGTTTGCACAGCTTACATGTTACTGCTGACTACGCCAATGACTGTTGCTGCATGTTAACAATCGTTCTTCAAGTTGAAACTCATCAAAAATTACATCAGAAGCACCACATTACAAGACAGACTTAGTGGCTTGGCTGTACTCTCAATCGTAAATGAGCATGCCAGACAACCTGACGTGTCAAAAATTGTTGAGACAGACGGCAAGCAAGTATTTAAAGGTACTAGTGATATTATTATTAAGTAATATGATTTGTGACTTGTCAGTCAGTTCCATGTTTGTAAGCTTTAACAGTTTAACATATATGTAATCTGTTTTATCATGTACCTTAGTATGGCTTACTGTGCATTAGTGTCAAAACTGTGAGGATTTGTGAACGTCACCACTTGATGATGGCCATTTTCTCAGAACTTGTGTAAAACAGGTCGATTGTTTAGTAGTATCCTGTCAGCCGGTGTTGTCATTTTAATTTGTTACAAATTGAAATTGCTTCATTTTATAGCACAGAACAGTTTCTGCTTTCTAGGTTACGTTACATTTTAATCATCTTCCTTCATAAAGTTGTCTTGGAAAAGTAAGCAGGTCCACATTTTACAAATATTTATGTACTACTACTACTACTCACACCTCCCACATTTCATTTCCACAATTTATTTTATTTTTGCTAACTTACAGTGGCTGTAATAAAGCAATTTAAAAAGTTATTACAAACTCCATTTAGAGATCTGGTTTGTTTGTCACCAGTGTGTGGTCTGATAGTGATGCGGTCGCGGATGCCACTTCCCAGCTGGCCCCTAGGATCTAATTGCGAATAAATTACTAACAGTTATGCAAGACAGGAGGAGCCCACCTCAGGGCACTGCACAGGGGTCTTCAGCAAGCCAGCTACACCACTGCTTGTAATTGCTTATGTTTTTTAGCACTGTAGTCTCTCAGTTGGACTACAGAGTCACTAGATGGTACCCTTTTAAGCACTGAATCTGATGTTTCAAAAAAGACCTGATACTCTAATAGTTTGCATGTGTGTCTTTAAATGTCATATTTATTACAATCCACTCACCCAACTACAAATGTCATAGCATTCAGCCAGGGATTTTGTATACACACACTCTACACCTGGGGCCCTTTCCCATAGGGACACTTCATAAAAGCTGAGAGATCACGCCAATCAAGAAGTCTGGTTCCGGAGCCAATACCATTCATAGTGGTGAGCCTGATATCTTATTACGTCCAGTATGTGCAGTGGCTCCTTCTCCAGCAAAGAGGTTACTCTCCATGTCACTTTGTGCATGACAAGCCCCCTTGCTGTCACCGTTTGCCTTTTTCAGACCGATCGTTACTAAGGTACAGTACATTAGCTACATCTGAGGTACATCTGACTATCAGGCATTTACTGGCGAACAACATTCACAGGTCTGGTTCCAGGAGTGGGGTCTGGTATGTGATTTCCAGGAGAAGGTGTCTTTGATTGAATTGAGACTATCATGATGGCCATTAATGAATTATTCTTACCTAACTCATTTTTTTTTTCATGTGCAACCCTACCAAGAACACATTATCTCAAGACAACATTGCTCCTGAGGTATGCAGGCTCCACCACCTCACCTAGGTCACAATCTTAGGAGGGTCATATTATAAAGCAAGAACATAATTGCAAGTGATAGTAATTACTTAATAATTTAAATGATGCATCCCCTGCATGGCAGCAAGTATTAAAATAAAAAAATCAGTTGTGTATTTGCAGTATCTATTTCCAGAGTACTTGCTGCTATGACAAAATCTTTGCTTCCAGAGGTTAATTTACACATTCTGCACCCTACTGTGTGCTATTTCCCACATAACAAAAATGTCACATTTTACAGAAGAAAGAAATGTAAAATGAAAAATTGCACCTTTACCATGGCCTACATATTCCTCTTATGTCCTTTTCCAGAGGATTATATGATTTTATAGTTTTTACAACAATCAATAAGCATGCCACTTTCTTTTCTATTTCTCCACATGGCTATTATATCTATAGATAAAATCTGAGCAAAACAGTCTAAAGGTTAGGTACTTTCAGTTATTAAATACAGATGAAAACCTCTATTAAATAACCTTTTTTAACAATATTTCAAAAGTATTTTTCAGATTTGAATTTACTTTCAATAAAAAGAACTTTGCAACCATTGTGAAATTCTGTGAAGGTGTTAAAATATGCATTTCACACTCACATTTTAACTCTCAGCTAGTTTTTATTTTAATAAAACATTTTAAATAATGAAAATGTGGATATTTTAAATCTTTATTTTGGCTTAATTGGTCATAATCAAGATTTACACTGCTAGAGTATAGCCGTCTTTTTAGTTCAACAATTAAAAAAGGAAAACAGAAATATAATTATCTGAGAAATTCAATCAGAATAAAGTCTGTCAGGTACTAGTATGTGCAATTTATTGTATAAAATACATTTTATGTGTAAACATAGTTTGCTAACGGTTACTTAATGACAATTTCTTCATATAAATTGTGTTAAAAGTAACTTATTAATATTTGTAAATAATAATTGGCATGGGTGGCACAGTGGTAGTGCTGCTGCCTCACAGTAAGGAGACCTGGGTTTGCTTCCCGGGTCCTCCCTGCATGGAGTTTGCATGTTCTCCCCGTGTCTGCATGGGTTTCCTCTCACGGCCCAAAGACGTGCAAGTTAAGTGCATTGACAATTCTAAATTATCCCTAGTGTGTGCTTGTTGTGTGTGTGTGTGTTTGTGTGCCCTGCTGTGGGCTGGCGGCCTGTCCGGGGTTTGTTCCTGCCTTGCGCCCTGTGTTGGCTGGGATTGGCTCCAGCAGACCCCTGTGACCCTGTGTTAGGATATAGCGGGCTGGACAATGACTGACTGACTGGCTAATTGCCATTCATTCTGACAAGATAAAACAAAAGTTGTTAAATTATGACTTTATTCATTTATATTCAATATCTGTTTATTATATTCAAGATCAAGTGCGGTGGAGATGTGCGTGGGGATATGGAAAGCTAAGGTCTGTATGTGTGTTCAGTCTCTCCAAGTAATTCAGATGATCAGTTTGTCAGCTTGGCTTTAGGTGGCTCAAGCGAAAGAGAAAGTGCAAGAGTGCGGTCAGGACAGGTCAGGTTGGGAAGCGTGAACTTGTACAGCGCATTGCCACACCCACCACATGACGAAACAGCTTGGGATCCTGGTTGGCAGTCACTCAGGCAGACACACAGTCCAGTCCCAATACCATCTATCATCCACAGCCAAGTGTTACATGAGCGTCACCTTGGCCTGGTCCAGCCTTTGACCCGGATCACCCTCAGGGAATCACTCCACATGGCCATAGTGCCATAACTGACCCTGCTTCACAATGCAGATAACGCACCTCTAAGTCAAACCAGCGGTACCCAAGGATTCTTTAAAGAGACACAGTACCAAAGGAGTCTAGTCTTGGCCTCAGGTCACTGCATGATGTCCATGTCTCACACAAATATAGCAAAATAGGAAGCACTAGGGCTCTAAAGACTTAGCCCTTCGTCCTTTTGCAAAGATATTAGGATATATCTTTGTGTGAGACACACAAGTAAAGGAATCTGAGACATGCTGATGTTCGCCTTCAAAAATGGGAAATAGTGTATAATAGCAGACAGGAGGTGAGCAAGGCACATTGAAATGACAGAATTTGAGAAGCAGGCTTTACAGGAACGCTGCTTGACAATGGAAACGCTGGTTAAGAGACGTTTGGATACACAAGGATACTAAAGAAAGGTGCTGAAAGTACGTGTAGGGCAAGAGGTATTAAGTCTTTTTTACATGTATTCTATTACTGTACCTATCTTTGACAGATAATATGGATAGTCCATAAGTAAATATTCAGTAATTCAGGGCAGGGATTAGTGGCAATAGTCTTGCTTTCATAATTTTTATATTTGTATTTTGCTTTTTGAGAAAGTCATCCACATAACAATGAGTATACATTAATCTATCCATTTACCCTTTTTCTTCAAATGCTGAATCAAACTGTAGACTTGTACTGTAGCAGCCTCACAAGACTGACAGGATAAGTGTGAAAGCAATGAAGTCCATTATCAATATCATTTCTCTGATTCACTGTAAATTAATTTTTGTTTAATTCAGGGTCATTGAGGCCCGACTTTACAAAGACAGCACCATGTCCAAGGTAGGAGCCAGCTATGGACTGTGGATCCAATCAATAGAAGAGTCAACTTAGTTCAGAGTTACCAGTTAATCTACAATAATACATGTTTTTGGGATGTGGGAGGAAAACACACAAAGTCATGGGAGTGTAACCGCTACAATGGATCAACATTCAAAACCTTTACCTCTCTACCTAAGAAGTGGCAACACCAACCAGCCACCACCATGCCTAATCAGCTTTCAGCAAATATAAACCTCATAAAATAGATCTTTTTTAAATTTTAAGTCTAAAAATATAAGAAATAAACTTAACTTTTGAGAATGTTCAAGTATATGTATTGTTTGCAATGCTGCCTCATGTAGATGTGCTATAAATATTGTTATTGATTATGTGTGTGTATGATATGCACTATATGTCCAAAAGTATCTGGACACCCCATCCAAACTATTGAGTTCAGGTGCTTCTGCCTGGTTTTTGACAGGTGATCTCCAATCCATTATAAGACTTTTAGAACCAATTGGCCGAGACAGCAATGTTTTAGGCATGTCGTATAAGGAGCAGAGGCGGCACGGTGGCGCAGTGGGTAGTGCTGCTGCCTCGCCGTAAGGAGACCTGCGTTTGCTTCCTTGCATGGAGTTTGCATGTGTCTGTGTGGGTTTCCTCCGGGTGCTCCGGTTTCCTCCCACAGTCCAAAGACATGCAGGTTAAGTGGATGGGCGATCCTAAATTGTCCCTAGAGTGTGCTTGGTGTGTGTGTGTGTCCTGTGGTGGACTGGCACCCTGCCTGGGTATTTGTCCCTGCCTTGAGCCCTGTGCTAGCTGGGATTGGCTCCAGCAGACCCCCGTGACCCTGTGTTAGGATATAGCGGGTTGGATAATGGATGGATGGATATAAGGAGCAGATATTTATGCAATCAGTTATTTGTGTTTTATATGTGAAATTCATTTGGACCGTTTTTGCAGAGATCTGATGAGACTTTGATGTAAAAAAAATATTTTTTTGTGTTGATCAGTGTCAAAAAACCCAAATAAAATCCACTGTGATTCAATGTTAAAAACTTCCAAGAGCATGAATACTTTTTATAGGCCCTATAAGAAATTTTGATGTAATAGTACCATTTAGCCGTAAACCAGATTTTATTAAAGTTTCCAGTTACATTTAGTTGCACTGCAAGATTGCGTATTCCATTTATTTATAGGTCATTGTATAAAAAATAACCTTTAAGGAACTTTGGTCCATGACCACATATACACTTTGAATGGAAAAAAGGAAAAGGGTGAAAATGGGAGGAAGTCATACTGGTGCTTCAGACATCTACTTTAATTGAATCTCAAATGGTCTGGGTGAGCACAAATATTATTCTGTGCATCTCCTTAATCAAGTGACGTTATTGTAGCTGAGTCAAATGCAGACCGTGGTCACAGCTGCTATTGCAGTTGTTACTCTTTGAAGATAATCAAACTGTTTAACCATTGAGATCAAACCTGTTTTTATTTTAATGAAGGGAATTCTTCATCATTAAGTGCGCTTTTGGAAAAGAAAAGCAGCTTACAGAGTGTGCTGCCAGGAGCCAGGCAAAGAACTGCTGGTCTCAATTAATGCTTTAAAAATGCCAGTCTTAATTGTTCTCCCACAATTCAAAATTGTCTAACAATGGCATTGAAAACAAATAAACAAAATAAATCAGAGAATTAACTGTAATTAGCATACTTTTTCAACATTAAACTGGAATGTTAGTTAAAACTGCATAAGGGGCAGATCTATTCAAAGTTTGTTTTTTCTATAACCTTTCTTGAAACAACAGATTTGATCATAATTCTGCAAACTCAATGAGTATACACTGTTGTACTGTAATTTTCTGTAAGTACCTGCAAAATGCAGCTTCTGGGTACACAAAGTCACTGTGTCAGCGTCGGAGGGATAGAGATAAGTAGAAGCAACGGTCTAGAGGTTTGTGTGGTTTTATGATCGTCATAGATGGATTCATTGCTCACTAGGTCATTTCCATTTTTTTGGAAATTGATGGAATGATTTGACTCACTTTAATAAAAGCGTTTCTCAAGTCATATGCTGAATTCATGAATCTCTGTTTTTGAAGTGGTATTTTATTTTAACATTAAAGTAAAATACCAGACACACTTTTTCTAACATATAAAACCACCAGAGGCATTGTCTTTGAAAACCACTGATATTACCACATGTTCTGAACAAAGTGTATACATTAAATTTGTTTTTTTTAAAAAAAAAACATTATTTTTAGGGATGCACATGTTTATGCAGTTAATTGTTAATGATTGCTCCCAGAGTCTCTAGTTACTTGTAAATAGTCTTGTGGTAGATCAAAGGATATGTGCACAATAATTGGCAAATAACATTACAAGTTTACAAGTTTTATGCACTGTGCAATTTTTTCCTCGACATTTCCAGGAAAAAGGTTAGTCTAAAAAATAATACATTTGCCATATGACATTAACCCAAATACTATGTGATCTACAGTAGTATTTAATAAAGTGTAAAACTGACAATTCATATAAATGTTTACTTAATAAATTAATGGGTTCGGTAACACTATTTATCATTTCCTAAAATATATTTCTTTCAATGGGCGGCTAGGTGGTGCAGTGGGTAGCTCTGCTGCCAAGCAGTTAGGAGATCCGGGTGTGCTTCCCGGGTCCTCCCTGCGTGGAGTTTGCATGTTCTCTCCGTGTCTGCATGGGTTTCCTCAGGGTGCTCCAGTTTCCTCCCACAGTTCAAAGACATGCAGGTTAAGTGCAATGGAGATTCTAAATTGTCCCTAGTGTGAGCTGTGGGTGTGTGTCCGTGCCCTGCGGTGGGCTGGCGTCCTGCCCGGGGTTTGTTTCCTGCCTTGCGCCCTGCGGTGGGCTGGTGTCCTGCCCGGGGTTTGTTTCCTGCCTTGCGCCCTGTGTTGGCTGGGATTGGCTCCAGCAGACCCCCATGACTCTGTGGTTAGGATATAGTGGTTTGGATAATGGATGGGTGGTGTCGCAGTAGGGGGCAGTAGTGCTCCCTTGAACCCTCAGGTACCACGCCAAACACCTGGTAAAAGTGCTACAATTATTCTTTTTATTATAACAACGTGCACCAAGCACCCTCCACTCCACACTATTCATAAACCACAATAACAATAATAATCACAATTCTCCACTCCCAGACGCGTTGCCCTCCTACCACCCAGCTCAGCTCGCCGTCTGGGAGTTCCCTCAGTCCTTTTATATTCCCTGACCCGGAAGTGTTCCCAGTCCCCAGTCCATGTGATCTTGTATCACTTCCGGGTCAGGTAAAAAGTACTTTTCTTCATCCCGGAAGTCCGTCGCTCTTCCTATGACGAACTTCCGGGTTATAGTGTACAAATAAGTCTTTGGTCCTCCCTGCAGCTCCCTCTTGCGGCCCCTGTGGTATCCAGCAGGGCTGAGGATAAAAACTACATAGTCCATGACTCCCTGCTGGTCTTAGGGGCACCTCCATACTGCAGGGAGGGCTCCATCTGGCGGCTTGGGGGACTTGGCCGGGATAAACTGCCCGGCACAGTCCACAGTGGATATTTCTTTCACTCAAAATGATTTAGTAAAAACACTAACAAAATAATACATTTGAATTGGCATAAGCAACTCTAATTCAAGGTGTTCATAAGAAATATAATGATTTACCTCATTAGGTAGAAGTACATAATAAACAAGAATAGTTGTGTCAGTTGATTAAAATATTAAAACATTTTAAATAGTTTAAATGTTTAAAGTCTAAACATTGTCAATTGTAACAGAAAATACCAAAAAAAAAATCTAAATTATCGTTATGTATGCAATCATTTACCTGGAAATAGTCTAAAACAATACCCAACATCCTTGTTTGAAATTGGTCATTTTTAACCTTATGGCAGTGGCTCTTAGAGGACTCCCATTAAAGAAGCCATATATATATATTATTATATTTGTGATCTGCAACCTCAAAATAGTATAAAATGACACTCCACGTTTCTATATAACTGATTCCCATTTTTTGAAGTTTAGTGAAAAGCAGTAACTTTGACCTCTCATATCTCATTAGGGGATGAATCCCTAGGGTTGTTAAATGTGACATGGACAACTTTGTGTCAAAGTCCTTCTGATCATTTTTGCTGAATACACCTACAGTATTTGGTTTACTTTTTATCATAAGGGTATAATTTCTGGTAAAAAATATTGTCCAAAAATGGCTTATATATGAGGGTTTTTCCCATCTACACGGCCAAAAATATAGGGTGTAAGAGCCAGTCTTAGAAAGTTAATGCTTTATGTTAAATTTGTATAGTGTTTGCTTGATTCCTATAGAACATTAGTCTCTTATAGCTACCTACAATATGGTATAGCCTTTTACCCCCTGTAAGTTAACATGAGATAGAACCTCTTGGTGTGAATAAGGTGCTATTTAAAGCGCCCGACCCGGCACAGATTCACACTGAGGCATGTGTAAATTAAACAGAACTTTTTTATTTTTCTCTTCACCCGTGGGCGCACGTCTTCCCCGTTTCCCACAGGCCCAACACAGTCCCAAACACTTAAACACTCTTCCCCTGTGGGGCACGTCTTCCCCATGAACCCTACAGGTATAACACAGTCCCAAAGCACCTTACTTTACACACACAACAATCTTTCCGCTGGCACCACCACTCCTCCTCTCAGGCAACCTCGTCCTCTTCCTCCCGATTCTGGCCCAGAGTGGTGGTTGCTGGCTCCTTTATGGCCCTCCCGGGAGTGCTCCTGTTGCTTGTTCACCTGTTCCCAATTGCACTCCCATGTGGGCCTGATGATTAAACCAGCTGGGCTTAATTATCTCTGTCTCATTCCCTGGCGGCCATCCTGGGTCCCCGCAGGGTAGGGGAGAACTCCATTTCCCATGAAACTCTGCAGGAAACTGAGGCATCATCAACCAGGGAGGCTGCCACCAAGCGTCCTGGGGGAGGTACTGAGAAGTCCATGGCTGCTCCCCTGGACCATATACAGCAGGGTCGTCCCGACCGGGCATGGGACCCGGCTGTCCATTACAACGGTTATAACTGTACAGCAGAGTGCTAATTAAGTTAGTTAGGAAATAGCTAGCATGGACCATTAGATATGTTGCAAATAGGAGATGGCAGTTTTCTGACCGTGTCTAATGTGCTTCAAGTACAACTGTATCACCAAATTTAGACAAATGAAATTATATTTATAAGCCTTAAACAGAACTTTCTAAAAGAAGAAATTTTCTTTCTTTTTTCTCTATTTTTGTGTGAATGGTCTAGCCTTGAATTTTTGTTTAAACTTTAAAAACAAGGATATTTTGTCTGTGGAATTATTTGATCACGCGTCACACTGGTGCTTCATACTTCCTATAATGCAAACTAAAAGCTGAAGAACTTTGGTAACTTTGGATAAATGCAGCAACATGGGGGAACCCTAAAAAGCTTGATGTCTTGCATAATTAGACGTCGAGAAGAGTTGAACTGCATATCCTACGTGGGGGTTTTCTCATACTGGTGAGTCAGGAGGTGCCGGACAAAAATTCTGAAGTGATTTCAAAGCATTAATAAGTAAATCTTATAAAACAATAATGTATTTTTAATAATGAATGGCAAGATTGTAGAAAAATACAAATCAAACAGAAACAAAACTATGATTGCATGTGGTAGTTTTTTATTTTCATTTGAAATTTTTGATCAAGTATGAGATCCTTTCATAGATCGTTGTCCATGTGGATTGATGTAATGATTCCCATTTTTCTGCTGAGATTCATTTTTGCATGTTTTTCTGTGAAATTGAGTTATACTTCTTGTTGTTTTTATTTTATTATTATGACAATGACATCATTCCAGTGTCATTTTAGAACTTTGTTTTTATGTAGGCACTGCCATTTTGTGTGTGTTTTGCATGGCCATGGTCTTGTTATTGATGTTATGATGGTACATGATTGCCGTTTAAGATGATAAAGCAGTTTTAGCAGCATTTTTGATAATCCTAAAAAACATCTTGGGTTATACACTTATTTCTTTTGGCTAAGAATAATTATTGTCAGTTTAGTTTTGACTCTTTGTTGAGCCTTTTTAACTTTGCTTTGTGTTTTGATAAAGTGACCCACCTTGCCCTTAGACAATAATTCAGCCTGATCCCTGATTATTTGTCTATTTCGGATCATCTTTCTAACTGTACCTCTCACTTTAATCCTAATTATTCCAAGGTATACACAAAAATTGCCAGTAATGGAGTGGGATCAGGCTGTAAGTTTGTTCCTTTATTTCACTTGAGCACTCATACCGTAAATCAGTGGAGAGACAAATATACATTAAGTGACAACACATGGCATACAGCCACTCACTGTATAAAGTACAGATTCTCAATGTGTTTGCATTTTCTTCAAGTCTTCCAGTGTTCCTACAAAATCACAAAAATGTAATAAGCTAACATTGTGTGAGTATAGGGTGATCTAATTATGCAATTTTCATTACGCTATAACTTAGTAAGTTTATTACATAGAAAATCACCCGAAAAATCCCGGATCATCAAGAAGTGTGCAAACTGATGACATGAAGAATCGTCTTCGCGACAAACTGGAATCGTCCCCGCATAAATCAAAGTCATCCAGACGATCTGGATCTGCATAATTAGATCTGGACCACCCTGTAGGTTTGTGCTTGACATAGATTTCCCATTCATGGTTGCTTCCTGTGTTTTGAATGACTGGCTTTGGCTATTTGTGACCTCAAAATTAGGTTAAGCAGCATTGCACTATGGATTGCTGGACTGACAAAACACTACTCAGAAAAAGCTGCTGTGTTGAATAGGATTGATGCTGCAGCCTAATGGATTGAAACATAAGTACAATTATAATCATTAGATCTAGGTATGATAATGTTTTAGCACAGAGACTAATCGATAAACAATATTTAAAACTATACACAGAAAATACTGGAGTAACAAACATCGGAACTAAACACCAGAGAGAGGGTAAAAACACCAAGTTACAGACTAAAATAGTTCATAGGAAACTAGATTAAATTACTTTTTTTTACACAAAATCATAAGAAAAGAGCCATTCTTTTAAACAAATCCTGAAAAAAATAATACAAATGGCAAATGGACTTACATAACATAGGGATTATGAAGTCACACCTATACATGTATGCAGAGCAGAAGTTGTCATATGCCTAGTGACAATGAAACTCAAGGAAGACCAATATTAGATCCCAATAACGTTACTAATGCAAGACTCTTGGAGCACTAATTATAAACAAAAATAGATACATACTCAAACTTGCAAAAATAGAACAAGATGGATCTCCCATCTCAGACAGCTAAACACTTGAAATCTAGTCATCAGGATTAAACTGAATTTACTAATTAGTAACTTTGTTCAAATATTCTGTAATACTAAAACTTTGCTCCACTCATACCCATTACATGCCACCGTAAGACACAGCCGTCATTTTTGATGCCCACAAGGATGTATGCATGGATTCACTGAGTTTTTACAATAGCCTTGACTTCTCATCAACAGCTATCTAAAAACACTTGGATTCACCAGACAGCCTAATCTTTTTCTACACCCCAAAAAATCCTATTTTTGGTTTTATTAGCCCACCACAACTGTATATTTATTTCACTGACATGATCTGATCATTGGCCATTTTATTTGTTTATTCCAATACTCCTCTACTGGCCCCACTGTTGAATTCTTCTTTTAGTTGCCTTACAGTAGCTCATCTTGGAATAAAGTAAATTGGCACCCATAGGTTCTTCTCACAAACATTCTCTTTTTAACATCTTGAGCAATGAACTAATTTTTCTACACCCGTTAATTCCTTGCACATGTAAATTCCAGCAGGATTGCTTTTACTGATAATGAATTCCAACACATCTTGTGCCCCTTCCATATTGCCACAGAGTAAATCTTTACGTTAGCTCTTTCTCCCATTATATTTCATGCACATAGATGATCGATCGATACCTGTCTCAATGCTTTAAATAACACTATCAATGTAAATGATGCTTTCATTGACTGAGCAGTCAATTGCACATGAAGGGCAAATGTACAAAATAAAGCAGCCTCACAGTGTTCAACATTTTTAATACCAATCCTTTGACAAGGTATGTAATATCTGACTCATTTTGCTCAGCTATTTTAGTATTACTTTCTCTTTTCTTTTTCAACAATTATATTAATGTTAAACATTTTACATAAAAATATAGTCCCTAAAAATCATGAAGACAAAATACAGAAATATTACATTGAAAAATAATTGCTTTGGCTCATTCATTCTTGCTTGAGTAGATTGAACTTTATTTGTCCCCAGTGTGAGATTTGGCTTTTTACAAAAAATTTTTAAATAAAAAAAATTAGAAATAAATAGATAAATAAATATTCATACACACACACACACAAAAGAAAGAAAAAAGGAAGACATTTTTAAAAAGAAAGTAAAGAAAACTTCTCACTTGGCAGTCCCAGTCACAGTGAGGCATTTGACAGGTGTATTGCTGTTGGTATAAAGGAGCCCCAGTAGCTTTTCTTGATACACTTCTGAATAATTCATCAGCTGAAAGTATAAGTGTCAGAGAGAGGATATGCAGCATTGTTCATAATGGCGTTAAAGTTTGTTTTAATTCATTCCTTTGCTACGACCTACAGGGAGTCCAGAGTTCACTCCTTAACTGAGCCTGCCCTTTTTAATTAGCTTGTTGATTCGGAGAGCCTCTCTTGAATTGATGTAACCAGCCCAGCACATCACAGCATAGGAAATTGCACTGGCCATCAATGAGTTATACAACTTGTGAAGGATGCCACTTCTCACATTAATGGGATGCAGTCTTCTAAGGAAAAAGAGCCTGATCTGCCCTTTCTTATATAGTTCCTCTGTGTTATGGGAACAGTCCGACCTGTTACTGGTATGCACCCCCAAGTACTTGTATGACTACACCATACCTAGATCCACTCCAGAAAAAATAATACACATGACGAATAGACTTATATAACACAGGCATTATGACATCACACCTATACATATATGAACAGCCCTGGCCTAGAGGCTCTTTGGTGCAGTGAAACTCAATAATCAGTTGGTGCAGACAATTCTTTTTGCACCATGAAAAAACTCCTATACTTTGTCTCATCCTCTGTATCAATACACCCTGTTGGTGCAGAATCATCTGAGGATTTCTGAAAGTGACATGACCTGGTGTTATATAATACTCTTGAGGCATACAGTGTGAAGAGAAAAGGAGACTGGACTGTTTCTTGTGGTGCTCCAGTATTGCTCACATCCACATCAGAAACAGAGTCCTTGAGTTTCACAAACAGGGTCACAGGGAGTGACCACCTAATCCAGCATCAAAAGCTATACTGTAAATCAAGAACAGATTCTGCATGTTCTACCCCATGTTGATGAAGGTTTCCTCTGGGTTCTCTGGTTTCCTTCAACAGTCCATAGACATGCCAGTTAGGTAAATCAGCATTGAAGAATTATCCTGTCTGTGTGTGTGTGTTTGTGTGTGGGTGTGTAGGTGTGTGTGATGGATGAATTGACACCAATCAAAGAAATATAACTTTGGACTATGGGATAAAACCAGATTGATGAAAATAATCTGAATAATGCAATGATGTACAAAAAACACAAAAGATTTTAACCAGCAAAACAATTGTTGTTAAAGAAGCTGAGAAGCACCAATGTTTCCACTGTTCCAGGGTATGATTCAGGGTAATGACATGTTGATATGACATATTTTTTAATATTATTGAATCAGATTCAATACAAATTAAACCAAACTGCAAAAAATACATGAATATTTACATTTTCATGGCAATAACATTTTAAATCATTCATTACTTTGTTCATTTTCAGAACTCATTTTTCTCTATTTTAAGTACAGGAGTCATGGTCTTTGTAAGTGCAAAACAGGGGTCAACCCTTGGGAAGGTGTCCTTTCCACATCTAAACTTCTGCTTATATTTAGTTAAACGGTTGCGATGAAAATTTATTTTTTGCCAGAAAGATGGCATGTTGTCCATAAATAATAAACAATGTCCAGCATAAATTCAGTGTTGGCATGAAAAAGAGATTTTGTTGATGTTTTGCACAGAAGCTTTGAAGTACAAAGATAATCTAAAGCTAAATATATGTTTCAAAATTGAATCTGTGCTCTCTGAAGCTAAAATATTGTTATCTTAAATGGAATGATGACAGTAGATATTCTGTATATAGAGTGCTCAGAAAATGCCTTCAAAAATGAAATGTGGTGGTCTGCTTTGAGTGGAATTTTCAAAAAGGCTAATGGCACTTACTCTTCACTCTGAAAAAGCATGATGTTGTGGCTTTGAACCTACATGCAGATGTTACACGGTTTTGAAAGTGGAGCTCAACATAGTAATCTGTATTCAGACATACTGTTACATAAACATCAAAAAGAAAAACAACCATCTCAGTGTCAGGTTAAAGAGCTGAGGAAAAACCTTTAATATTACAGAAATTTGAATAACTGCACACATTCTTTGAATATGAGGCTGTAATAATGATAAACTTTACCAGGTAGCTTTTTGGTCAGAAAGGAATAACCTCGGCAGTCAGGAAGACTCTTTGAATCTCCCTTTCTAAGTTTATGAGGCCACTTCCCAAAATGTGAATGGCTGGAAAATATAAAAAAAATGATGAAGAGCTAATAATCTTAAGAAGTTGAGCCTGTTGGACAGAACCACTAAGAACTGTAATGCAACTGTTAAGGCTGAGGGTGAACTCCTTACCTAATGTATACACCATTGGTATCAGAGAGGTCCAGCTGAGAACTATTTATAGCTTATTTTATTTGATATAATTAGAAATGTATTTGATATGCAATAAAAATAGCAGGGCATACCACACTACCCCTGGATACAGATGGGTTTTGTCAAGTGCGAAAGTATTCTGATTGAACTCAAAAACAATCAGCAGAGATAACAGTTTTCTGTTTGCCACTTGTCACAGGATTTGTCCCTGCCAAGCGACACATGCTGCTAAGGACACACTCCAGTCACCTGCAGTGCTGAGCTGCTGGTTTCATAAAGGTTGGATCAAATTAGCTGCCCTGTTTTTGGCAGTGAATATCTGTATGATTTCAGTAGCATAACTCACTTGTGACCCCTTAAAACTGAGGATTTCAAGTTCAGGTTCACTGCATATGGCTGAAGGTTTTTCTGGAACCAATTTAATACTTAGTGACTTGTTTTATCTTTAATTGATTGCATTGTATAATTGCCTGTTTTTTTTTTTTCCTTTTCTTTATTTTGCATTCAAAAAAGTACAGTAGTGTGAGATTTACATTTAAAAAAAATAAGTTTTTACCTTTAAATGTCTAACTCTGTTTTGCTATTTTCTCTTTAATTAATTTTTACAGTGTGTTTGCTGTTTTAATTATTCCTGAAAGCTGACACATAACAATGAGTGGAGAAGACACTGAATGCTAACGAGCAGCAGCTATTTTAGTGTTGTCCACTTGTGGACTTATTAACAAATAATGGCTAAAGTAATCTGAACAGTTAAAAAGAAAGATAATACACTATATTTTTGATTTTGATATACTTTGTTAAACCCCAAAGGGAAACTGTCTTTTCGCATGGTATTTAGGGGTTAGCGCACAGAGTCAGCCATTGCACAGTGTCACTGTAGCAATTTTCATGTTAAGGGTCTTGCTCAAGGGATATTCTTTTCCACTATTTCATTGACTAAATTTAACATTCAATGGAAGCAGTACAGTATGTTTGTGAAAGTATGCTAGTATTAATAATTATGAAATAAATATAAACATACTTCTTATATATAAACGTCTAAGTGTGTGTATCTGTCCGGCCCGGAAGTGAGAGGTGGTGTCGCGGTAAGGGCTCCACCTGCAAGGAAGCAGAAAATTCACTTAGCCGCTAATAACACAAGCGAGGCCAGCACATCAGCAAAATGAAACCTCAGAAGAAAGACGAAGTGGCTTAAGCTGCTAACATCAGCAAAACGGTATCTCTTTTACTTTTCCTCCCGCCATTAATACACAAGCAAGGCGAGCATGTTGACAAAACGAATCCTCCTAGGAGAGATATGCCCAGAGTAGTTCCTTTCAATTACCTGACATCTCTACATTTCAGGTTTTTTTCTGATGATTTCAATAGTTTCTAGGACCCCGGGCTTTTTATAGCATGGGCTTATACAGCTAGTATTATAATAAAAGCTGAAGATACTGTAGGCTGTGTTGGCAGCAAAGTATAAAATTACCAAAAACTAAATTTGCAAAGAATGATAAAAAAAAATTATGGTTCATTATATTTCTAAAGTGTAGTTTTTAGTTGAGAGATCATGGGAAAATGCCCACACAGTTTTTGAAATTTTAAGATGTATGCTTTAGAAAAACAATGAATTAATATCAAGCCTGTACTCTAAAGTCTGTCCTCCGTGTCTATAATTCGGTGTTGCACATTACAGCAGTAAAGCAATAAAGAGATATCTTTTAGAAATCTAACCTGGTTTCTCAGAAAGAATTCAAATAGAGATAAAAGCACTAACTACATGGCGACAATATGTAAGGTGAATTAATGTTTTAAGAATAGAATCAAAAATTAGTGTAAAATTATGTAACTGCTGCAGATCATTACAATAAAATAGATTCAGATCACAATCCGTTTGCTCATTATTCCTGTATATCCTATATCAAGGCATTCCAGTTCCCTCCCAGAAATGTATGTTATGGCAATTGGCTTCTGTAAATTAGCCTCATGTCGTTGTGTTAGTATGCTCAAAACTAGGAAAACATCTTGTTCGAAGCCTTAATAAGACATTTTATTTGATTGTGCCTTGAAAGACTCACAAAAACACATAACACAATATGAAGACACAAAATATGCACAGATTCAATTAGAACAAGACGGGTAAATTCAAATTAAATAACATGCTGAATGAACCCCTTCCTACAAGTTTGACCAATTTTATTTTCCCCACTGTTGGTTATAATAATTGTAATTTCAATTACTTTTTTCACCTTAATACACATAGATAGATGGAAAGGTATAGTTTGCACTCAATACAATAAACAATTACAGAACAGATTTTCCAAAATAGTACTTAAACAAACATATCTAAACCTCCGGTAAGGGTCACAGAGCATGGGTCATTCCACAAGGCGCTACCATTCATTTTTGTTTTACATTCAATTAGTTTTTATCTTTACTGAATACCTAAAATTCAGTTTATGTCTGCTTATATACTGTACATTATCCAAAAAAAAAAAAAATTGTTTTAGCCGAGTACTAAGAGAAGTATGTGGTGTTGCCATTGTGCATTTGAAAAGTTTTTTTTATTTTTTCTACAGCTATGAGGAAACATATACTGTATATACATATATTAAAAAATATATATGTGTGTGTGTATGTGCAGAATTTAGATATATTTAGGGCTGTGACAGATAGGGGGCACTATCGCTCCCTTGAATCCTTGTCCAAGACGTCAGACACCAGGTAAAAGTCTAATATTCTTCTTTATTTGGACAAATACAGTGCACAAGCACCCTCATCTCCACAATAATTAAATAATCACGATAGAATCACTAATCAATCCTCCACTCCCAGACGCGTTGCCACCCTTCCACCCAGCTTAGCTCGTCGTCTGGGAGCTCCCATAATCCTTTTATATTCCCTGACCCGGAAGTGTTCCGATCCCCAGTCCATGTGATCTCCTATCACTTAAAGTCTTCTTCTTCACCCCGGAAGCACATCATTCCCCTTGTCCATGTGACTCGGATGTACTTCTGGGGTGTATGGCAAATAAACATCGTTCCTCCCTGCAGCGTCTCCTAGTGGCCCCCATGGTATCCAGCAGGGCTGTGGATAAAAACTCCATTGTCCAGAATTCCCTGCTGGTCTTTGGGGTTCCTTTATGCTGCAGGGAGAGCTCCATCTGGCATCCTGTGGGTATTGGCTGGGATGAACGGCCGGCCATACACCACAGGGCCTAAATTCAAATTTTTTGTAAAATTATATTTGTGAGTAAAACATAAGATATTTCAATTTCTCAGTCTGTTACAAATCATTTACAATTATTCATGAGAAAACAAGTTCAAATGACAATGTAACTTAATAAAGGTAAATCTAATAAATTTATGCTATAAATAAAAGAGGCTGTCAGGGTGTGCTGCGGACAATGAGTCTTTTAATTTAGGTTACATGCTTCCTCAGTTTGATTGCCCAGTTGATTTCATACAAGGGATGCTATTGGTGGTTGGCTTAGAAGCTACCCAATCAGAGCATGTATTACATATTAACTAAAACTCCTCAATGCTATAAGATATGCTTCCTGCGTGGTGCTTGTTTGCTTCTCTCTATCTTTCTCACTCTCTCTGCCTGACGGAGGTGGTGTGAGCAGAGGGGGCTGTTTACACAGAGGACACGGACGCTCCTCTACAAAATGCCGCTTTATCGCGGTGCTTCTGTATACTTAAACGCACGTATTGATTTTTTGATTGTTTGCTTTTCTTTGCGAGCGCTTCTTTATGACGGCGCTCCTTTGAAGATAAGATATGTTTGCTTTCTTTTAATTGTGAGAAAGAACTGTCATCTCTGTCTTGTAATGGAGCACAGTTTAAACGTTTGACTAAAGGGTGTTATTTCATGTCTAGAGGGCTCTAATAATGTTAACAGGGTGGGAGAGTTTATAAGGGCTTAATATATAAAAATAACCATACAAACATATGGTTTCTACTTCGCGGATTTTCACCTATCGCGGGGGGGTCTGGAACGCAACCCCCGCGATCGAGGAGGGATTACTGTAAACATAATGAAAGAATTACCAGATGTATTTACTTTACCAGATTCCTCATTTTTACTTTACCACATTCCTCATTTTCTAAATAATTTCAAATTAAGTTGTTACATCAATAAGAAACAGAAACATATCCACTCCTTGTACCAGTATGAATTCTATAGCCACCTCTACACTAATCATTCTCCAAACATTTTCCAATGGATTACATCATCGAGGGCTCCAAGGAAGCAGAAACTGGAGAAAATCACATCAGAGCTATTGGGTGGAAATAGAAGAACAGTCCAACTGGTTAATGTCATTGTTTCCTGTGTTTTCAAACTTCTGTGTTGTAATGCTCTTCACGATTTATGTGTGCTGCATAATGCATTTCTGTGTTAAAGCAGAATGTCAAGAACTTTTTCATGAGTATGGACTCCCCTTGAAGTAAGTGTGACAATTCCGCAACTTTCTATATATATAAGTGCATACATTTGAGTTAACACTTTGACTGCATTACATAATGCCTACTACAATCACTCCGCTGTCTAAAGTGCAGTGCATCAATGAATTCTGGTTACCTTTCCTTAGGACCCTTAATTTTTGAAGTCCAGCGCCTTTATCCACAGAATTATCTATGTTTTAAGCCACTTGTGAATGATTCCTATATTGATAGGACAACTATACATTTGCTAGGGAAAGGATTAATCCACAGCACTGAAGTGGAAAACAGGACCTATTAAATTAGTCAATGAAACACCTGCAGGTTTTTTCATTAATTTTTTACTTAAATATAAAAGGTGTTGTACATTATTTGGACAAATCCTAAACTATTTAAATATAATTTTGCATATTCCCAGAGCTATAAAGCTCAGATCTTTGTAGATACACATTTAACTTAAAGTATTAGCTTGATATTGTTCTGAATTTCAGTAAATCGCTTTCATTTTACACTTACATTTTGATAAAATAAATTCCTGTTAACTTTTTCCAGTAAGTCTGAGGCATCATTCTGATTATTTATGACATTGATCATTCTTTTCAATTTTAATGAAATCTTCTGCTGATTTCAATCTCCTTCATACTCCCCTGCTTTCTTCTCCTTCTTTTACGAGCCTCTCCTAATACCTTCTGGCACCAATGCTCCCTCATCTAAAATTCAACCCTGTCATTCAGCTACAGTTTCTAAGAATGTGACTCATTTTCTCATAAGAAATGATTACTTTAAACTCTCTCTCCTCTAACATTTGTATGTGGCTACATGAGACACAGCATAAGTATTCTTTTCCAAACATTAAATCATGTTCATAAGATGCAATAAGATGTGTCTATGGTGTTCCTCCATGAATGTGTTGCTTGGTTCCTGTGTTCTGTTTTAATTATGTAATGAGCTGTAATATAATTTAATATGTTACACTTAGATTTGGACCAGAACTAGATCTCAATGACTTAAGTGTTAACAGCACCAGTATGTCAAGGGAATGTTGGCTGTGTTGTGAAGGTTTTCTACTTTGTTTTTTAAACATCTATGCTTAATATCTAGATTTATATTTTAACTATTCAGAAACAAGATAATGTGCAAGAGAACAGCACTGAGAACATGCCAAAGGAGCTGCAAATTGTATTATTTTCAGTTACGTTTAATATGTCATTCCCAGTCAATACATAAAAGAGAGTTATCGAAAAGTGTCAAATTTTAAAACTCCAAACATTGTCTGGGCAGAAGCAAAACAGACATTCCAGCAACACCTGGTGTTGGGACTTCAAACCATGAAATGAGCCTCAGCTTCATTGCATAGCTAATGTGTTTCACAAGATTGGAACTCTTTGAGTGCAATGATATATAATTACATATATTTGTAGCTGCAAATCCACAAAGGGAGAAAATGGGTCACGTATCTTAAAATAGTCTTCTATTCCTAAGCTTTCAACCCCCACCAGGAGTCATCATCAGAGGAAAATGATTAGACATACAGGAATCAACGACAATATATAGCAAATGAGGAAGGGCGGATAGATGGGTGTAAGGGTAAAGGATTAATAAGGTGGGCTTCGGACGGTTTTGGTCATATGTGGATGTTCATCTACTTAAGCCTGTATATGTAGGGTTCATGACCAAGTGTCTGTTAATGGCATTTTTGGTTGATAGCCACGATTCCGCCAGTTGTCTGGCATTTTTAGTATTAGCCTTACTTGCACCATGTCTTACTTACTTACTTGCACCATGATAATTACTCTTATTCGATGTTAATTAATGTTGATTTATTTTGTTTTCCTATTGTGTCTTTTATTTTTCTATTCTTTATTATGTAAAGCACTTTGAGCTACTGTTTGTATGAAAATGTGCTATATAAATAAATGTTGTTGTTGTTGTTGATGTCCCAGTAAAACATGTTTCTTGTTGAACTTGAATGTGCATATATCAGAGACCGTGGGTCCTTCCTTCTGACAGCATTGTGATGTTTTTGTATACGTGTTGCAAGTGTTTTATAGGTTTGTTCCACGTATACAGCTGGGCATGCACCGCATGATATACCGTATGCTGCATTCCATGTCTCAGCTGCTGATTTTCTGCTTTTGGCTTTAAAAAAGGACTGATCTCAGATTATCTGCCAGTTTATGCACTATTTTGATGCCTGATCTGGAGAGGATATGCCCTTTACTTTCTGATACACCACGATGATAAGGAAGACTATGCCAGGTGGAATGGGTGAGGGGATCAGATTGGATTTAATTGTTTGCTGAGGTCTGTGGTGTAAGCATTGTTTGATAAATGTCTTGGGGTAGCCATTTGATATTTAAAGATGGAATAGATAGCTTCTTTCATTCTTTTTTATTTAATTTGTATTACAATGGGTGTACATCCTTCTGAACAATGTCTTAACACAACTCTGTTCATACGAGGAGGGGTGATTGCTAGAAAAGCGTAATATTTTGTCCACATAACTTTCCTTGTGAATCAGCCTATTTGCTCTTCTCTGGACTTTTTCTAGCACTGCTATGTCTGTTTGATAGCCTGGAGACCAAAACTGGACATAGTATTCCACGTGAGGTCTAACCAGTGTGTTATAAAGCTTATAAACTCCTTTGACTTGTATTCTACATCTCGTGCTGTATAACATAACATTTTGTCTGGAAGTTGATAGTAATGAGTCCACTATGAATACTAAATTCTTCTTATAAGGGGTACTTTCACTTATCAATCCTCCAGTTGTATATTCAAACCTCACATTTGTACTTCCTACATGTAATACTTTACATTTACTTACATTAAATTTCATCTGCCACTAATCTGCCCCAGCCTGTATGCTGTTTAATTACCTCTGTAATGATTCAACCATTTCTAGATTATCTGCCAATCCAAGTAGCTTGGTATTATCTGCAAACATAACCAGCTTGTTATTTATATTCCTATCCAAATTATTTATATATTTGAAAAATAACAGCAACCCTGCCCCTTTTGGACACCATTCTTAACATCACCCAATTCTGATAAGGTGTCTCGCACCATCACCCTCTGTTTCTTGTGTCTCAGCCAATTTCTATGATTTTGAACCCACGACAAAGCAAACTCTGCCAGCTTTGCTCTTCACTATTGATGAACTTTCCTAAGGAGCTTTGTATCAAAAATTACTTTATTTATGGTTTGATTATTAATAAATTTGTGTGTTAAATAGTATTTTCTAGCTGAGCAACAACCTGTAGACATTTAATTTTACATCTAACCCAGAAAGAGCCTTGAGAGTATAACAAATGTGATCATTAGTAAATAAATGTACAGTAGACTTTTAGAAATGATGGATATTTTAAAATATACCAAATTATTTTCTTCACTGAAGCTAAATCCACTTCAAAATTCCTTAAACAATTTAAAAGACAGTAATTGCCTCCATCCTGAACTTAAATGCTTGCTGACACTGTAGAAAAAGAAATATGTTTTCCTACTGTACAAAGACTTTGAGGTGGTGACTGCTGCAGTGATGCAATTGGTGAATTTAAAAATAAAATTCTATAATAATAATAATATTTTTAGAAAGAACAGTTAAATTCCTGAATCCTGATCTTCCTACAGTCCACTCTTACTGTATGCAGCTTTGGCTGCAAAACAGCATGTATACATTTTAAAATGTATGCCTATGTTGATTGTATTAGTATTTTTAAGTGAGAAAATACATTAAAGCAATAGAATGGTTACTATTACCTTTTTATGATTTAAATGTCCTTCTTTAGTTTTACCAGCTTATTGTGCCTTATATTCTTAGCTTTAAGTAAAAAACAGTTTTAATCAATTACTCTTCACCAGTATCTCACAGCTAGTGAGATGGCAGGGTAACCCAGAGATTGAAAATAATTAATGTTATAAGAAATTTCATGCTTGGTGTCTTTGGAAGTTTTTTTTTACTCCAAGTTCATACTAGTTGACAGTTACCACAACGTAAATTATTACAGTAATGATGATTTACTGATCATGGGTGCAAGACAGCAATTAGCTGTGCTTGGAATACTAGAACATCACAGAGGACCCTCACAGTTTCCTTTATTATGGAAATGTTTTGGGGTGACAATATTTTAAATCAGATTATTTTATTCCCACACCCAGATTCTTTATGTAGACCTACACATACTGTATGTGCTCTACATCATCTGTTGTCTTCTTCTCACAAAAAAACTGTCTAAAATAGAGACACAGCTCTGCCAAATGCACTTACACCTGCGACTACCCCTTCTTCTAGAATTGACTGGTAATGTGCTTCATTTACACGATCAGAGGACGTCTCTTACTATTCTGTAAATTCCTGGCGTCAAGATAGCAAGCAAGGGGAGCAGGTAAAAACTTTTCTTTCTCATGATAGATTTAACATTATTAGAATGCCAAAAGAGGGGGGAAAATTGAATAAGTCTGGCAAAGTCACACCGTAAAACCTGGATATTTTAGGAGTTACAGAGAGCTCTGTCTGGCACACCCAATTTGTAGCAGCATTCATTGTGGTTCTTTTCCTGTGTTTCTGGACGGCACAAACCTTCTGGTCTTTGTTCTTCCCTCTACCTGCCTCTCATTAAAGCTGCTGACTTTTTAAAGTATGTCAGGACCAAGATAAATACATTTTGATAGACCATATAAGCACATTTTCTTGTGGTGTGCATGCTCAAAGATACCCAGTATTTTGAGGGCCTCACATTTACACCCTGGAATGTCTAGAAAATGGGAATTATAACTTGACCTTTCATAAAATATGCTATGCTTAAAGTTTTGACCTTTCTTCTTTACAGTGGAAAGTCTAATTTTTACCAATTTAACTTCTTTGCCTTCCATCTGGCAACCCGCTATTAGTGCATGCTCCCAACCTGCTCACACTTCCAGTGTTTTGTGGTTAAAAGTGGCTGGTTTCACAGAGATCACAAGTAAGACTTAACTTATAGTTTTGCCTAAATTTAACAATTTAACATCATAAAATATCATCTCTATTGCTTTTAATTACAATAAAGCACCTACTACAATAATAAAATCACATTTCCCTGCACAATAACGCTGATAGTTACTCATTTTGGGCCAATTCAGAGTTACAAATTAACTAACAGAGTTGCTGTCTTTTTTTTGGGATGTGTTAAGAAATCTGAGCCAACATAGAAACCCTTACAAGATGTTGCAGAATGCACAAAGTCCACACAAAACCATAGTAAGTGTGCTTGTGCAGCAATGTCCGCATAAATCACATTTGGTGTGCATACTATACAAACAAAAAACAAGAACGACTAATAGTGTTTGGTGACAATTTATAATACATTAACCACCACATTTAATTCAAAAAAGTATAACAGTTATCTCTACTGCCTTACAGTTGAAAGAGACTGGGTTCAAATCTTGTTCCAGTTATTTTGTCTGCATTAAGTCTTAAAGTTCTGTAAATAGTTGTGTGAGGTTTTATCCAAGTACTTTCAGTTTAATTAAACTTTTAGATTTATTAAATACTAGCCACAGTACCTATTTTTAATTATTCTACCTCTTGCCCTATGTGTACTTTCAGTGCCTTTCCCTCACAATTCCCATGTGTCTGAACCTCTCATCAATAGAGCTACCTTTCTCGAGCGCATTCCCATAAAGCCTGCTTCTGAAACTCCATATTATTTTTGAGATGCCTGTCTCATCTCCTGTCCAGTTTTATACTTTCTGTCTTTGAAAGTGACTCACTCAGCATGGTCCTTTCTGTGTCTCACACTTGCATTTCTTCTTTTGTCTTAACACCCAAGCCAAACTGTCTAATCAGATTGCTCAGTGGGACTGGACACACAGACCTAGGTGTTTTATTATTTACTAGGTAAGGAAATACAGTATTATAGATAGGGCTTGCTATTTGTACTGCTCTGTATTTTGTTTTTTGAGGTGGGGTTGAATGCTGAGTTCTTTTCTTTGGCTTATTTTAAAACATACTGTTGTATTTGATACATTAATTTGATTTGTTTGAATAAACTCTGTTCTGTTATAATTTTTTTGTTCTAAAATAAAAAGCAAAAAAGTAAAACAACAAAAATAAATGCTGGGTGACTTCAAATTGCTCCCGGATGGGTTGTATACATGACAGATAACACAAAGGTAGCAAATCAGCAATTCTAATTTAGTGTATTCACAATTGAATGGACAACTGAATGTTAGTTGAAAAGCACTACCCAAAATGAATTCAGTTTTTGAAGAAAGGAAACTTGTGACATCAGGAAATGTAGAATATGATAGAATGTCACATTGTATCGAAAGTCTGTCTAAGTCACTATCACTATTTAAAAACCATTTTATGAAGAGGATTAAAAATTGTCACCTATTAATATATTTTTATAATGCATACTGAAAAATGTAAGACATCTTTCATGAAGTTAAATTTGAAATATTTAATACAGTGTCAAAAGTTTATCCAAATGAAATAAAGAGTAAAACAATTTATCTGTGTTCTTTAATATTTGTAGGCAATATGCTAATAATGCAAATTTACTGGAGATAAATTCATATTTCAAGAAAATAAAGTTGTCCATATAGGTCTCTTATAAGTTATAAATAAATAATTGCTTTCAGAGTAATTATGGTTTAGAGCTAGTTTTGAAAATTGTGCACCCTCTATGGTCTGTTTTAAACTAATGTGTATAATTTAAGAATACAGTACAAACCATATATTTTAGGAGATTTTCAAAATCCTCATATTAACAAGTCCAAGAAAACTGCCATAGATGGAAAAAAGCCAGAATACATAAAAAGGCTAAACATCAAGCACCTACTACAATAATAAAATCACATTTCCCTGCACAATAACGCTGATAGTTACTCATTTTGGGCCAATTCAGAGTTACAAATTAACTAACAGAGTTGCTGTCTTTTTTTTGGGATGTGTTAAGAAATCTGAGCCAACATAGAAACCCTTACAAGATGTTGCAGAATGCACAAAGTCCACACAAAACCATAGTAAGTGTGCTTGTGCAGCAATGTCCGCATAAATCACATTTGGTGTGCATACTATACAAACAAAAAACAAGAACGACTAATAGTGTTTGGTGACAATTTATAATACATTAACCACCACATTTAATTCAAAAAAGTATAACAGTTATCTCTACTGCCTTACAGTTGAAAGAGACTGGGTTCAAATCTTGTTCCAGTTATTTTGTCTGCATTAAGTCTTAAAGTTCTGTAAATAGTTGTGTGAGGTTTTATCCAAGTACTTTCAGTTTAATTAAACTTTTAGATTTATTAAATACTAGCCACAGTACCTGTTTTTAATTATTCTACCTCTTGCCCTATGTGTACTTTCAGTGCCTTTCCCTCACAATTCCCATGTGTCTGAACCTCTCATCAATAGAGCTACCTTTCTCGAGCGCATTCCCATAAAGCCTGCTTCTCAAACTCCATATTATTTTTGAGATGCCTGTCTCATCTCCTGTCCAGTTTTATACTTTCTGTCTTTGAAAGTGACTCACTCAGCATGGTCCTTTCTGTGTCTCACACTTGCATTTCTTCTTTTGTCTTAACACCCAAGCCAAACTGTCTAATCAGATTGCTCAGTGGGACTGGACACACAGACCTAGGTGTTTTATTATTTACTAGGTAAGGAAATACAGTATTATAGATAGGGCTTGCTATTTGTACTGCTCTGTATTTTGTTTTTTGAGGTGGGGTTGAATGCTGAGTTCTTTTCTTTGGCTTATTTTAAAACATACTGTTGTATTTGATACATTAATTTGATTGGTTTGAATAAACTCTGTTCTGTTATAATTTTTTTGTTCTAAAATAAAAAGCAAAAAAGTAAAACAACAAAAATAAATGCTGGGTGACTTCAAATTGCTCCTGGATGGGTTGTATACATGACAGATAACACAAAGGTAGCAAATCAGCAATTCTAATTTAGTGTATTCACAATTGAATGGACAACTGAATGTTAGTTGAAAAGCACTACCCAAAATGAATTCAGTTTTTGAAGAAAGGAAACTTGTGACATCAGGAAATGTAGAATATGATAGAATGTCACATTGTATCGAAAGTCTGTCTAAGTCACTATCACTATTTAAAAACCATTTTATGAAGAGGATTAAAAATTGTCACCTATTAATATATTTTTATAATGCATACTGAAAAATGTAAGACATCTTTCATGAAGTTAAATTTGAAATATTTAATACAGTGTCAAAAGTTTATCCAAATGAAATAAAGAGTAAAACAATTTATCTGTGTTCTTTAATATTTGTAGGCAATATGCTAATAATGCAAATTTACTGGAGATAAATTCATATTTCAAGAAAATAAAGTTGTCCATATAGGTCTCTTATAAGTTATAAATAAATAATTGCTTTCAGAGTAATTATGGTTTAGAGCTAGTTTTGAAAATTGTGCACCCTCTATGGTCTGTTTTAAACTAATGTGTATAATTTAAGAATACAGTACAAACCATATATTTTAGGAGATTTTCAAAATCCTCATATTAACAAGTCCAAGAAAACTGCCATAGATGGAAAAAAGCCAGAATACATAAAAAGGCTAAACATCAGTTACAACAAAGTGACAGTTTGCCACCCCCATGTTAGTAATGCTCTGAGGGTCTTGTGTAAGAGGAAAATAAGCTGAAGTAAGCGAACATTAAAATGTACAGGTAGTTGTAGGAAGGGTTCATCAATCTATCGATTGACTTTGAATGCATTTAATGTGAGTTAAGGTATGGGGCACAAGGCTGGATCCGACTGGAGAGAATCAGGTAATAAAAAACTGAAAGTGGCAGGTCATGAATTGGCCAATAGCCAAGTTTCCTTCCAGTTTTTTGCGACGTTTTGTTATCGACAAACAGAATATACGTAAAAAAAATGTGCGAAATTTGCTGTCTCCAGCCTGTTTCCATCCAACTGGCTTTTTATCGATAAAATGGTGTGTGTGATGACGTTATCCCCTCCAAAACGAACTGTCGCATAAGTTTTGTTGTATCGCGAAAAAAAATCTGCCCGTGAGCCGTTTCCATACATAATTTTGTGTGTCGCAAATTATCTACCTTTTGTTTTCCACGTTACACCCCCTCCACTAAACAAAGAAACAAAGAAATGGAGAGATTATTTAGACAGTTTTTTGAAATTTGCCAGTTTACTGTTATTTCAGTTTCACAAATAATTGGAATTGTACATAATATCCGAAGACGACAGCAGAATGAAGCAGTTGCTTGTCCGATAGCCCTAGAGCTTGAAGAAAGTACCCCAGTGCGACGAAACCCACGGGTATGGGAGAAACGACGAAATAATACCTTCTGGGAGGAGGTGGTGGAGAGACACTTTACAGAAAATCTCTGGCTGCAACATTTTAGAATGACACGGCCAACGTTTGAGATGTTGTGTGGATTCATCAGTCCTGATGTTGCGCCAATCACAGGTTGCCATCGACCACCGGTTCCAACCCAAAAGCGGATTGCCATCGCCCTTTACAAGCTGGCAACCTGCGCCGAGTATAGAGTAGTTGGAGAAACTTTCGGGGTTGGTAAAACTACCGTCCATCGATGTGTATATGCTGTGTGCACCGCTATTAAAGAAAAATTAATGCGGCGTTATATCAGACTTCCGACTGCAGCGGAGGCCAATGAAATTGCATACCGCAATTCCTTGGTGCATCTTGTGCCACAGATTTACGGTGCGCTGGATGGCACGCATGTGCCTATTCTTCCCCCGACGGAAGGCTACCGTGATTACATTAATCGCAAAGGGTGGCCATCTATTGTTCACCAGGCCCTTGTTGATGACAGGTGCATGATATGAGACATTTGCGTTTGCACTCCTGGAAGTGCCCATGATGCAGCTGTGTTTGCAGCATCGGATCTGTACAGGTGAGCCTACCTTTCAACATCCCTTCTCAGTGCGATGACAACTGAATTAGTACTGTAACCTGCTTCCCTTAAGGTTTTTAATTAAAACTGAAATTTGAATTAATACAAAATAACGACGTTTAATCAAAAAAAGCTAAAGTTAATATTAATGAGAGAATTTCTCATATATGCTAAAACATCTGCCATTTAATAATAAGAAAAAAATGTTTAGATAATGAAACACACGGTTTATTAAATATTTTGACTGGCACAGTAAACTACCTTTGCGGTTTTTGTATTATTTAGACATCCTGAGAGACACCCCCAGGCTACAGTTGATGTGGAGGGAGTTCAGGTACCCCTTTTAGTAGCAGGAGACCCAGCCTATCCGCTACTGCATTGGCTCATCACGAGAAATAATGAGGCTCTTCATCAGACCATGCAAACAGCTCTGCTATTCTCGTTTTGATTGCACGTGATGAAAATGTATCATGTGACACATTTATTTGCGTTAAAGCCATTTTTTTCCGACAAAAAATGTTTCCAATGTAGTTTTTGCGACATCTGAAATATCGATATGGAATTTATGCGCTAAAGTTAAACGGAAAAATATTATGTCGACATGTACAACATTTAACCGATAATTAGCATTTCCATCAGCTAAAATTTGAAGTGCTAAATATTTTTTCGCAAAAACTACTTTGATGGAAACCTGGCTATTGTGTGAAAATCACCTGAACACGATACCCTTTCGTGTAAGACCACAAAAACAGTTCCTGTCAAGTCCTGCTCCAAAAATTGAACTTTTGAACCAAAGACGGCATAGAAATCCTCTGTCAAATGTGGCACAGGAAGCAGAGCTTTGAGTTGAGGTGCTTTGAGATAATTAAATGACTAAGCACCCACAATAATGTGCTTAAAGAATATTAAATATGAAGTTTAGGAGAAATGGAAGTGAAAATAGAATTATAAATAAGGAAATATAACTTTGGAAAAGAAAAATATATATTTAGCTGTGTGCTGTGGGTTATTAGACATGAAAAGAAGGTGTTCATTTTAAAAGAAGTATTACTCAGTTTCAGAAAGGAAGGTCCAGGCTAGAACAAAAGTTGATTAAAAAGTAGGAGAATTCAAACAGGGGAAGGTCTGAATCTGAGCGGTTGTAGAATATTATTATCTTTATTACTTATATTTTGCATTTCATTTTTCATGGTTATATTTTATTTTTATGCCAAAACAAATAAGACAAATTAAACTATTTTAATATCAATCGGGGGTATTTTTCGTACGTCGCTTAAATCATCCAAGATCAGATGCCTCATCTTGGATGAGTTAATGCCAGTGAAACTCATCCGGGATAAGTCGGTTTTTCAAATGCAGCTGTGTAGTAGATTAGTCTAGCTGGATCTAATCATCCGAGATGATTGCGCGCGCCCGTGCTGAATGAAAAGCCTGTACAGTGGTGTGAAAAAATATTTGCCCCCTTCGTGATTTCTTATTCTTCTGCATGTTTGTCACACAAAATGTTTCTGATCATCAAACACATTTAACCATTAGTCAAATATAACACAAGTAAGCACAAAATGCAGTTTTTAAATGATGATTTTTATTATTTAGGGAGAAAAAAAATCCAAACCTACATGGCCCTGTGTGAAAAAGTAATTGCCCCCTTGTTCAAAAATAACCTAACTGTGGTGTATCACACCTGAGTTCAATTTCCGTAGCCACCCCCAGGCCTGATTACTGCCACACCTGTTTCAATCAAGAAATCACTTAAATAGGAGCTGCCTGACACAGAGAAGTAGACCAAAAGCACCTCAAAAGCTAGACATCATGCCAAGATACAAAGAAATTCAGGAACAAATGAGAACAGAAGTAATTGAGATCTATCAGTCTGGTAAAGGTTATAAAGCCATTTCTAAAGCTTTGGGAGTCCAGCGAACCACAGTGAGTGCCATTATCCACAAATGGCAAAAACATGGAACAGTGGTGAACCTTCCCAGGAGTGGCCGGCCGACCAAAATTACCCCAAGAGCGCAGAGACGACTCATCCGAGAGGTCACAAAAGACTACAGGACAACGTCTAAAGAACTGCAGGCCTCACTTGCCTCAAGTAAGGTCAGTGTTCACGACTCCACCATAAGAAAGAGACTGGGCAAAAATGGCCTGCATGGCAGATTTCCAAGACACAAAGCACTGTTAAGCAAAAAGAACATTAGGGCTCGTCTCAATTTTGCTAAGAAATATCTCAATGATTGCCAAGACTTTTGGGAAAATACCTTGTGGACTGATGAGACAAAAGTTGAACTTTTTGGAAGGCAAATGTCCCGTTACATCTGGCGTAAAAGAAGCACAGCATTTCAGAAAAAGAACATCATACCAACAGTAAAATATGGTGGTGGTAGTGTGATGGTCTGGGATTGTTTTGCTGCTTCAGGACCTGGAAGGCTTGCTGTGATAGATGGAACCATGAATTCTACTGTCTACCAAAAGATCCTGAAGGAGAATGTCCGCCATCTGTTCGTCAACTCAAGCTGAAGCGATCTTGGGTGCTGCAACAGGACAATGACCCAAAACACACCAGCAAATCCACCTCTGAATGGCTGAAGAAAAACAAAATGAAGACTTGGCCTAGTCAAAGTCCTGACCTGAATCCAATTGAGATGCTATGGCATGACCTTAAAAAGGCGGTTCATGCTAGAAAACCCTCAAATAAAGCTGAATTACAACAATTCTGCAAAGATGAGTGGGCCAAAATTCCTCCAGAGCGCTGTAAAAGACTCATTGCAAGTTATCGCAAACGCTTGATGGCAGTTATTGCTGCTAAGGGTGGCCCAACCAGTTATTAGGTTCAGGGGGCAATTACTTTTTCACACAGGGCCATGTAGGTTTGGATTTTTTCTCCCTAAATAATAAAACCATCATTTAAAAACTGCATTTTGTGTTTACTTGTGTTATATTTGACTAATGGTTAAATGTGTTTGATGATCAGAAACATTTTGTGTGACAAACATGCAAAAGAATAAGAAATCAGGAAGGGGCAAATATATATATATATATATATATATATATATATTTATATATATATATATATAATATACTGTATATATTGAGTCTAGAAAACATGATCAGCAAATCTTTGATAGGCTGCAACAAAATGACATAAGAACGGGCGCATTTTTTCACAAAAGCGGAGCAGGATCTTTTACTTGAAGGATATGAAAAATTCCAAGATTTAATATGCACAAGGGGTAACACTGCAAAAGCAGCCCAAATCATTTGGGTCAGTTGCAGGGAATGTCATATCCCAAGAACTTGTGTCTGACCAACGAGATATTGATGAAGGTCAAATATTTGATGAAGAAAACTGTGTCTGAATATTCGTCAGGAGAAGAGGTACCAAATAATGTTTGATCAAACTCCACTCTGATCAGTCCCATGTGCCACAATCACATTTGGAAATCCTGGGTAATGAGAATGTTAAGCTGATTGTGAGATTCTTTATGGAACTATGGGTGTTTTTGCCTGTGTATTACCTACCTGCAATGGCATGAAACACATCTTTTATTGTCTGCACACGCAGGTGTCCAGGAAACACTATGAAAACCCGAAGGAAATATTTCAGAGCCCAACAGACTTTACGAACTGCCTGGCAAACTGCACTTTTAGATAGATTTTCCGCATCACCTACTGTATATAAAAAAGTGCTGCTTGCAAAAAATCTCAAAGCAATGCATACTGTCTGTGTGGTTGTGAGAGCCCAACTTCGCCTAGTTTGATTTCAAATATAAGGTGCTAATAAATCTTTTAGTTACAATATTCCCCCTTGGCTAAAGCTTTATCTTTCAAAAAGAATTTCCTCCAAGAGCAATAAAGGATCTTGCCGATCGTGCAAAACCCTCTCTATATGAAATTCTCATTTTATAATTTGTGCACCGATATCAATTGGTTGCTCATTGATGAACGGTGAAGCCATGACTGAATGAATTCCATGCAAGGAAACTGATTAAGTGTGTGAGCTAATCCTTGTTTACATAGAACAAACCTGCTCCGAGCAGGTTTGAGGATTTGGATGTGCTGCTATGACAACACATCCAGCAAGAGTTTCGAAAAACCGACAGATCCAGGATCATGCCAAATCGTCAGCAATTACATCCGGCTAAACGAGTAATCCACGTATGAAAAATACCCCCCTGGTCTAGATTCTTATTTTGTTTTGTTCTCAGAGGTTCAGGTTGGGGTTGAGGCTTGTCACAGCTAAATGAAGGGCCAAGAAGGATTAGGGATGTTAAATAGAGATCTGTGAAACAATGGTCTACATCAAGTAACCAAACCTGTTAAAGTCTCAACACCATAAGACTGCATAAGACTGTCCTTTATCTCAGGACATTTGGAACTGCCAGGTGAACCTTAAAGGTTCTACAATTACTATTTCTTCCACATCTCTCACCCCTTGCCCTTGGCAAGCGAGATGGATAACCTGAATTAACATCCAGGACCCTATACAGAGTAATGACTGATCAGTTTAGAATCCCTAGTCAACTTCACCTGCATGACAGGAAAAACCATGTGGGCATAGAGTCAATATGCAATTGCATAAGATGATGATTGGGTCAGGGTTCAAAAACAATCTCCAGTTGTATTAAAGCTGCTGAGTTTGCTGTTCATATTCCAGTTATATATGGTAGTTATTCTTCTGCTAATGATACTGCCTACTTTTGATTTTAATTTGCATCTTGGTATCCTGTTGTAATAGTTGGTGTCACATTTATCTTGGCCTAGCTATTTTTCTCCTGAACAGTAATAAAGTATATATATACAGTACTTCACAAATATTTTAAATGTCTCATGTCTACAAAAATGCCCTTCAAGGGTGAGAGAATTGTAAAACATCAGGCTTGGAAAGACAAGGCCAATGTATTTTTTTTTTAATAAATAAAAATGAAAGGGCAAAAAATAAGGAAACAATGTATGTCTGAAAAGACATCTCCTGAATATGAAGTTTTAGTGCAGTATGTCAGTTTTGACACCATGGTGGCCCCACCCCGTGAAACTATATTTTAAAGGCACAGGGGTCACAATTGAACATATCAAAAGCCTAATAAATAAAGACAATAATATTCAACACATAATGACAAAAACATAAATAATAATATAACATACAAAATAATATCTCATAAAACAAAAACAACATTTATTTATATAGCATATTTTAAAACAAATGATGTACGTAGCTCAAAGTGCTTTACAGGATGAAGAAAGAGGGAAAAAAAGACAAAATATATAAGAAAATAAAAATAGGCAATAATAATTAACATGGAATAAAAGTTAGGTCTGATGGCCAGGGAAGACAGAAGAAAAAAAAAAAAACTCCAGACGGCTCGAGAAAAAAAAATCTGCAGGGGTTCCAAGGCCACGAGACTGCCCAGCCCCCTCTAGGCATTCGAAAACATACAAGTAACATAAAATAAAAATATCCATGAGCCAAGGATAAAACCATGGCTAAACCAGAACACCTATGCGTAATAAAAAAATATAGTGTATTAATTTGAATATGGGATATTTATGATTCTGAAAGTCAAAAATCAATAAGATACACTATAGCATATTTATCAAGCAAGATTAGGACAGTACATCTCATGAAGGAGTTTATTTTTAATATTAGCCCAGCCTCTTTAGATGAATTAAAATAAAATTACTGATTATAATTCCCAATGTTATGTTATCCAAAACATATTATGACAGTGCATGACATGCAAGCCTAATACACCACAGTGACAACACCATCAGATAACTATGATGTTAGCTATCTTGTCTGCATAAGATTGTCCTTTATCTCAGTTGCCTATGCTCCTTGTATCTCTTGTCTTTTAAGACATTGTGAATATAATAGTTGGTATTTGATCCAGAAAAACATGGCAAATATTAAAGCTAAATCTGATATTGGTCACTTTTTTCAAAGTGGAGATGCCCTTCATTGAGGACAGTGAATGTGTATGAGGATGACTAACAGTGCTCAACAGATGAGACAGTAACTAGTACACCACTCTAGAAATAGCAACCATTTAAATTGTTCTGGCTAAAGTAGTTCTCTTGTAACTCACCTATTTAAGCAGCCAATGTCCAGTCTTTTCTGATTCTGTGAATAGGAGATGAGTTTTGGCAGCAAAGGTAATTATGGGGTGCACACCCAGTTATGGTGCTTCTCCTCACATACAACAACGATGGTAACTGTCCTAGTCATGGTATATGTTTTTCAATTTAGTCACAAACTTGTCAAGGCCATGGCAAAGCTCTGAGTTGGAGGTCTGACATTTCATCTTAGATAAAAGATTTGCAGGTTAAGTGGTGACCCTAAACTGGGCTGGATTGGATGAGTCTGGGTGTGTACGGTAGGTACTTTTAGGTAGTTTGACATCTTCTGCAAAGCTGCCTTCTGTCAAGGTCAGAATTTTATCTGGTTTGCTTGGTTTACGTATATTCAAACAATTCACCCTTGGATATTTAAGTATATTATAATTCTGGCAAGGAGAAAATGTATCCAAAACATTTAATAGTACTTTTTTTTATATTGAGTCAGTTATAAATATTGACATTTTAATGTTAAGGTATGGTAGCAAGGTTTTTTCTCTGTAAAAGGAATGTGATAGTCACTGGAAACAAGTTTAGGCCTTTAAGTTTTCTTTTAAGTTTCCCTGTTTTTTTATTTCTTATAATGACACAACAAGAGAACCTAAGCAGTCATAAAACAACAGAAAGCAGTTGTGTTATCCAATTTCTCAAATGACCAAATTGTATTACTGTAAGTTGTAAAGTTCAAAGAAAAACCTAGACAGAATTGAAAAACTCTGGCTCCACTGACATATCCCGGTGTATTCACATACAGTAAACTGAGCACAAAAAAAAAATCTATAAACCCACAAAAATGTCCACTGCACTGCAGGGACCAAATTGGTTTGATTAGCCCCCTTGGGAAGGGTTGAGAATTGAAATAAGAATAGCTCAGACCTGTCTGTTAGCTCCACTCAGTACACATGCTCTCTGTTATCTGAACCCCTCCGTCTGCTTACATCTAAAGGTAAAGAAGATATTGAATTTTTATGTGTTACAGATGAAAAAAGGAATGCAGACTCATAAAGAATTCACCAGACTATGTCAACTTCTTCAGAGAGTACCAGGTATTTCAAAAAATTATGTATAATGTTTTATCATCTGGTGTTCTGAGTAGGAGCAAATATAAGTGTTCCTTTTTTAATTTTATTATGGATGAAAATAAACATTTACATGCTAGACAGGAAGTGCTGTAAGAAAACAAATTTTCACTTAAAAACTTAACCTTGAGTTATGTAAGTTACCTGTAGCAGAAGTGCTATAAAATAAATGATTATTTTCATGGATTATATTAAATGTTGTCGATGGACTAGTAACCTGTGTACGGTTGTTCCCTCCCTTGCACCCAGTACTACCAGGACAGATTCTGAGGCCCACTGATCTTGCATTGGAATTAAGTGTTTTCAGAATGTTATTTTATGTTATGGTAAATATTAATTCCTCCACATAATTACCAGGTGGCAGACCCAATCCTGGCACAATTGAGTGCAAAGCATCAAATGTTGCTGTAGGAGCCATCTGCCCTTTTTAGAACACCTTAATTCACACCTACAGTGCAGTCACTCATGCAGGCCCAATTTAAAACCACCAATCAGTGTAATGGGCACATCATTGGGATGTGAGAGGAAAACAGAAACAACACATGTAAATGCCACAGAGACTGTGATTGAGCAAGGTTTTGAACCCAAGTGTATCTGTCTATGGAGATACTAGCACTAGCCACCATACCGCTATCCCAGTAATAACAATAATAAAAACTAAATGAATGCAAGTCACACTAACATCATTGGAAAAGTGTATTTCGTCTGTATGTATGATCAAACAGGCTACCTCAAGTTGATAAATCTGGGATTCGTGTAACATTATCCTGTTGTGATTGCTCATGTGGAATGCATACAGTAATTCGGCAGTTGTTGAAAAAATGTGACTGTGAACTCACTAGTATCGATAAAGGCAAATGAAAGCACCAGATGAAAGAACAGTCAAGAAGCAAGCAAAAGTCTGAACTAGGAAGACAAAAGAACATTACAACTAACTCCAAAATGCAAAACGAACTTCCTGAAATTGACAACCAATGAAAAGTCCTGATAGCCTTAGAACTGTTATCTAAACTCAATAGAAACACATTTGTTTATGAAATCCAGAAGCTCAGACAAAGAACATGTGCCCATTGCTGCTGAATGATGCCACCCAGTATTGCATGCAGCAAACAAATGCCAGTAACGCATTGTTGCTATAGCAAAAACAGCCATTGCAGCTAGAAAGAAACACAAAATGGCAGCAACCACAACCTGAAACAAAGCATGTTTACACCAACAGCTGGACTTGAAAATGAATTGCCAAATCACAATATACTACTGGTTTCATAATCAGTACTTCAGAAATTATTGCTAACATTGAGAACATTATGGAAAGAAGTCCTTCTATGTCAATGTGACGATTATGGGTCTGTTAGAAAGGTCATGATTTCTGGATTACTTTTCCATTCATTACCTGATATGCATAATAAACTACTTCTTTAGCAGCAAATTTTACTGTATGTAAAATTGCAAGATATAATATTTAGCTGATTTAGATGATTAGAATGGAGTCCCCATGGACTATGCTATTTGCTGATGACCATGTGATCTGTAGCGATAGTAGAGAGCAGGTTGAGGAGACCCTTTAGAGGTGGAGATATGCTCTAGAGAGGAAAGGAATGAAGGTCAGTAGGAACAAGACAGAATACATGTGTGTAAATGAGGGGGAGGTCAGTAGAATGGTGAGGATGCATGGAGTAGAGTTGGCAATGGTGGATGAGTTTAAATACAGTACTTGGGATCAACAATACAGAGTAATGAGGATTGTGGAAGAGAGTTGAAAAAGAGAGTGCAGGCAGGGTGGAATGGGTGGAGAAGAATGTCAGGAGTGATTTGTGACCAACGGGTATCAGCAAGAGTGAAAGGGAAGGTCTACAGGATGGTAATGAGACCAGCTATGTTATGTGGGTTGGAGGCGGTGGCACTGACCTGAAAGCAGGAGACAGAGCTGGACGTGGCAGAGTTAAAGATGCTAAGATTTCCATTGGGTGTGACGAGGATGGACAGGATTAGAAATGAGTACATTAGAGAGTCAGCTCAAGTTGGATAGTTGGGAGACAAAGTCAGAGAAGCGAGATTGCGTTGGTTTGGTGCAGAGGAGGGATGCTGGGTATATTGGGAGAAGGATGCTAAGGATAGAGCTGCCAGGGAAGAGGAAAAGAGGAAGGCCTAAGTGAAGGTTTATGGATGTGGTGAGAGAGGACATGCAGGTGATGGGTGTAACAGAACAAGATTCAGAGGACAGAAAGATATGGAAGAAGATAATCAGCTGTGGTGACCCCTAACGGGAAAAAGGAAAAACTAAACAAATTAAGGCAAAAAATTAAAGAACTGCTACAGTTATTTTAAACCTTCTGACCCCTTAAGCTTCTTATTATATTCTCCCCCTTGACTACATGCTGCTCTCCTCTCTGTTATCCTCTTATTCTTTACTTAAAAGCTCTCCATTCACACTATGAAATTCATATTAAGGAAGCCTTCTGCTGTCACCCTCTTAACTGCTCTGCTTTCCAGACTGCTAAGAATTGTTTAATACTGAACAACTTTCTTATGAATATCCACTGCAATTAATTTCTTGCTGTCTTGCCTGCTCCTAGAGCCGCTTGTGCCTAATCGGTGCTAGCTGCATGCTTGTGTGCCATTCTCTTTACCGCTTTGAAGTCAGCTACTGCCTTTTTTTCCCCCAATATGTACCATCACAGAATGAATTTGCTTTTTTAAACAGAAAGCACTTCCATTCAATTAATATATATTCAATTAACTAATTTGTGAAGCTGAAATGTGTCTGACTAACATTGTTGTCCCAGCTCAACCCACAATTCCTTTATTTTAAATAGTAGTGTGGGAAGCAGACTTCAGGGTCATGCTTTGTGTGATGGTTGTCTACTTGGTAGGCAAGCCTAAGTGACAGGATTGCAATTAAGCTTTGTACTTGTATAATCTTTCTTTCAGGTGATGTTGATTACACAACAATAGAGGAGATATAATCACATGATCGGAGATAGAATGGACCATTGGTTTATTAAAAGGTTGATGGTGGTGTTTGGAGTTGTTGTGTGGTACAATGCTGCACAGCCTCATAGAGGTTTGCTATATTTTGATGGTTTGTGCAACACGACATAGCATAGTGCAGAAACATTGATGCCCTCAGGTTATCAACACAATGGCAATTCAAAGACATTTGGATGTTGTACATTGAATGTAAAGAAACTAGTATTGCAACATTGATATTTACTTGCCAATAGTATTTTATTTCAAGTTCAAAAAGAATGTTCTTAATACCTTGCAGTTCTGTGCATTCTGGTAGAAATCAAACATATTAATTAAAGAAAGAAACTTATCCTCTACCAGGGCAAATTTGAAAAAGCCTTTTTGAGTCAGTAATTGGGCAGGAAAAAGATTGTTCATCTACATCGTTTATTATCCCTTCAACAAATGCTTGACTAAGGAGTATTCATCATAGCAGTCTGTTACAGAATGATCCGAATGGTCAGAGAAATAAGGGCAGAGGTCTAATTTATAAACAACTTAATTTGCACAACAGTGCTGAATTAATGCTTACATATCATACTCTGATTGTTTAAAAGACATGCAGTGCTTTAGCATAGAGCACAACCAGTCTAAAATAAAAGTCCTTTCTCCATTATAACTTTGTTCTTCAATATCCCTTGAATTCAGCTCTTATTCTGTTATGAAGACTCCATATAAGCCAAGTAGCAAGCCTTACCAGGCGCATGAAAGAAATGTAGCCAGTTTTCTTGAACCAGCCCCCTGGAACATTCTGCTTGTTTACTTGAGCATTTCAGCAGTCTCTTCATGACAAATGCTCATATATTGCCATGTGCATTGCAAATCAAAATTTTTAATTACTGCTACCTCTAAATTATTCTCTCGCAGAATACAGCGTGTGTTAATTTAAGCTGTGCACAGTCTGGGCACTGCATGATGGCACATTGCTATTGCTCTCCCCACTTAGCTGCTATCACTTTAGTTTTTTATTTCTTTTTTTTTGTGACACCCACAGAGAGACCCATAATAAGAATGTTTTTACGATTTTCCACAAGTCACGTTCACATTCACATAAGTTTAATTTTCTGCCTTCAATGGTTGTAGCTGCATTTTCCCAAAATTACCAAAGTTCTGCAGCTTCAACTCAAAAAATGGGATTCAACAAAAGCCTGATGTGCAGAAATGATTCCACAGACAAAATATCTTGGTTTTTGAAGGTTTAGTTAAGTTTTGAAGTAAAAACAGTTCACACAAAAAAAAGGAAAATTAAAATAACAAAAAAGGGAAAAATTAATGAAAAGTTCAGTTCTAAGCTTAATCTTGTTACATCTCAAATCGTTACTTCCTACTTAACATTTCTGGACCATTTCAAAACGGTCAGAAAACTATATGCTTATCCCATTTCTAAGCTTAAAATGGGTCTTTCAAGTCCCTCTTTATTGGGACCTATTCTAAACAAACTGAGCTTATTATCACACTGTTACTCAGTTATAGTAAGAAGGTTCTATCTCTCGCTAACTTATAGGGGGAAAAGACTATACCATAAGTTATGACTATGAAAGGAATTTATATTCTATTCAAGTTAAGCAAACATTAATATGAGATTAACTCAAAACTTTAACTTTCTAAGATTGGCTCTTACAATGGTTTATACTTAAGATGTCGCTCAGGAACATGGGCAAATTTATATGGGGATTAGATCTTGAATATTCAAAAAAAGATATTTTTATGCCGTTTATGGTTACTGACAGGAGGTGATGGGGAGTGAATAAAAGTGTGTGCAAGTATTCATAGTTTTAAGTTGATTTAAGATTTATAAAGGACTTTAGCATGGCACGTGGTGTGTATATAGTTTCATAAATCTGATTACTTTTGTGCACCCACTGTTTTTTCCTTTCAGTCGTAATCAAAATTTGAGCAGGAAATCTAAGCAAATTTTTATACATGATCTTTATGAATCTACTAGATAATTTTGGTTTCACCAGTTTTTAATCAAAGCCAAATTCCTTCCACTGCAATGAGTTCTCCTTTTGACTAAGCAGTTCCTTTTTGCTGTCACTTTGTAGTTGGAAATATATCATGCTTAATATTTTCTGGCACATTTTTCAATGTTCCTGAAGTATGAGTATTTTATTTTGTTTTTTTAAAGGAGTAGATTGATGATAAGCACACTGAAGTACAAATGACAAAATGTTGGTTATCCTCTGTAGGATTTGGATTTATAGTTGCTGCCACCTGGGTCACTTGTTGTTTTATTAATTGCTGTTTTGAAATAGGCAAACATTTAAACAATCAAGGAAAGTGAGATGAAACAGAATAGTCAATGAGGAAAATGCATTACTTTCTTTTGACCTGTATGCCCTTTACCTACTCTACAGCTATCAATGTTTCTTAGATAAATAAAACACATACTGCTGTGCATTCTTGAATTCACAGAAACAGAGTAAAAATAAGCTATTTAATTAAGAAAGAAGTTCAATGAATATATGAGAGGAAACAAAAATCAGTAGCCTGTGCCAGTAATTCAGGCTGATCCAGATGTTAGGCTGTTAAAGATAAAGGAAGTGTGCTTTGTACTCTGAATCATGGGGGTTCTTTCAGATCCACAGGAACAGCCTGATTCAGAGCATAATCAGACATGAGCGCAATACTGCTGTTCACTAAAAACCGTGATCAACAATGGAGGAGACTGAGGTCTGTAGAGATACTCCTGAGATTTATTCACTCCCTACCGGAGTGTCATCAAAGAAGAGAAACATGAGCAGCAACCTTGAAAAGTTTTACAGTCTGCAAAAGTGAAGATTGTAAGTTATAGTATATTGGATTCCCAAAGGTAACATGAGGTGGCAGGCTACATGCAATATAATAAAGCACCAAGTGGCCTGCATTACAGATTTCCTGCAAGTGGACTGCTTTCAAAATACTAACGCTGAAACGGTGCACTTGTGCTTGATATCGTATAGTACATTGTCTTTTACATTTTTAATTCCACGTTATGTAATGATGTAAGTATTGTTACTGTTATTTAGTTACAATAGCTCTACAGTAATACTACTATCTGAGTAAAGAATTTAATTGTAGCAATCGTCTCTATATATATAAAATCAAACATCTGTCTGTCTGTCTGTTTTTCCCGAGTGAACTACTTAATGGATTTAGATCAGATTTTTTCTGTAATTTGCTTGAACATTCCAGTTGATTTTGTTAATTCTGTCATCGCACTAAGTATTATAGTTTGCTTATAGGAGCAATTTATTTGCGCTAATCTGAGATAGTATGCTGCGGGCAAAGGGGAGGGGGAAGCATGATGTCAGGAGTGGGGAGCTGGGTAGGGCCCTCCTTTCTTATGTGCCAGCCTCCGTTTGAGTCAGTCTACCTCTCGCGGCGTGTTGGAGTGTAACTTGCCTCTGCTTAGCTAGCGTTTCCTGTTTGTTTATTGATTTTTAAAGTCTGTCCTGTTTCACTACGACGCAGTTGGAGCCGCGGGGGACAGCTAGTGTGAGAATAAAACTGAACTTGAATTTAAATTTCTTATACTATACGATAGGATTGACTTTGGGTCTTATGTCTGAAATACAGTTTTATGTCAGACTTTAAGCTGAAAAAAGAAAGGTCATTTGATTACTGATTGTTGGTATTCAATTACCTCAGTCAAGTAAGAATCTACTCTGAGAAATAATAATTTTCCTCCTCCCAGAAGAAAAAACATTTTGAAATAAGTTTTAGATAACAAGTTTTATTTTCCTTCCAGCCAACAAAACTCACTAAACTCCAATAGGTTATCAATGTTTAAATTGTACATTAGGAACCCAGCCTTGAAGATCTGACATCCTGTCTTCACTTAAAGACATTCACTTTTTATTAAGCAGACTTTTTGTCTACGTTTTGGTGTTGTGGAAAAATACAAAGCAATGAAGAATTATCTAAACACAAAGAGGAAGAAGACACAAAACTAATAATTCTGATATACAAACCTGAAGTCTGAAAGAGTCTTATATATCATGGGTGAGCAATGTTGGTCCTGGAGGGATGTAGTGGTTGCAGGTTTTTTCTCCAACCCAGCTGCATAATTAGAAAACAATCCTTACTAATTGAATATCTTATTTAATTGCACGGCTTGTTAGTGTTGTAACTCTGTAAGGTCAGGTCATTCTTATATTGTGGATTTTGTCCTTTATACTGTAAGTAGAGCATCCAAATGATTTGAAACCTAAAACAGATGAATAATTCTCAGTCCTTCACTTTGTTCTCTTCACTTTCCTTCTGAGTACATTATTATACCAAATAGTACACAATGAATTCACACGGGTGTAAATGGAGATGTGTTAGATGAAGAACCAGTGATTGCTTTGTAATATGCATCTTACAGTAAATATAGCTGTTTAAGACTAAAATAAGTGGTTAAGAGTGAGACAGCTAAAATGAAGCAGAAAACGGTCACTTGAGCAATAAGTGACTTATCATTTAGCAATTGGGTTGGTATAAAAACCTGCTGCCTCTACGATCCTTGAGGAACGATATTGCCCACCAATGATAGATATTATAAATACATTTTTAAAATAGTTTGAAATAATTATGTACTTCTGTTAACATCATCTCTCTAAATCCCTAAATTGTGTGTCACTTGCTATCATTTTCCCTTTGTGAATAGCTTCTACAAAGATTACTGATCTTCATATTTCTGTCATTTTAAATACAGTAGGCACAGTATGTTTGCTTACATATGGAATTTCATTTGGTTTTGTATCATTCTATTGCTGCTTTAAATTTAAACATTTAAGGAAGCATAACAAATAATAATTCAAGCAAGATTAAATGAACTCCATATTTGCCTTTTTCAGTGCCTCCAGTATCAGGGGGATATTGAAGTTTATATTTCAAATTAAAATCGTTATGTTATGTCAGTATACTTGTTTAATCATTCAGTTACCATTAAGGTTCAGTTAATCAATTAAGTGCATGAGAACACTGACAGTGATCCGCATATCTATTGACATCACTTACTGTATACTAGATAGTTACTCATATGCTGATTTTCAGCGGAGTATTAAGTTTCCCATTAGGTTTTGCATGGCTGACTTAACAGACCCTTCATGAGAAGCAGGCGCGCAGATGTTCTGTATATCTTAGTCATTTGCCAATACTGTTTTTGGGAAACGTTACTGTGAAGGCAAAATTGTTTACATTGGGGGAAAAAGAAAATGTCAGTATGTGAGCATTAAAAGTTTGGAAAGGAAACATCTTTAACTATATATGTATGAACTGCAGTCTTATAAAGGAATTTACATTGTTTAAGACAAATCCAAATTAGTTATTAAAATGGTGTAACTGCTGAGGAAGAGAAAACATTATTATTTAACTCACAGATATCAAGGACTGTGTTTTGAGTTGATCATGCTGCAGAGAGCTATATGATTTGTTCCTGATTTATGCAGAAAAGGAGTTGGGCTGTGTGCACAGCACTAAGGGACTAACATTTATCATTTATATGAAATGCTGACCTCTGATACTAACAGAAGACCCTGTGAAGAATGTAAGCTCTTTATAACTAATGTAATGAACTGTAAGAATGTTTAAATTGGTTCTAAGTGTGTATAATTAGAAGGTGTATTCCTTAGGAATGCAAATGGCTGTTTGTTTCATGTTTTAGGACACTCCAGTATGTCATAATTTAAGATTTAACCTTAAGCTATGTATAACCTCGGAATGAACTGCTAGAGGTTTTTTTTCTTTTCTAGGATATAAAAGAGAGAACGTTTTTACTTTAGGTATTCTGCCAAAATCCAAATCAGTTGACTGAGTTGCAAAGAGGCAGTCTCACATTCTCTCTACTCACCAAGAATTAAGAATAAAGAAATTATTTTTACTTAAATTGGGTTTAAGTTCTTCCGTTGTTTTCCGACTTCAGCGCTCACACTGCATTTGTCCAAGTTACCCAAAGTTCTGTAGCTTTAAGTTTGCTTCATAGGACAGTTCAGGCAATCGTGTGTCGTATGTTCAAATTATTCCGCAGACCAAATATTTTCATTTTACATTTTGAAGAATGTTAAGCACGGTCAGTAAACTGTATGCCAATCTCCTATTTGCAGGCTTATCTAAAAATCTATGATAGCAGTGAGAGTATTTCCTAACTGGCTAAATTAACACTCAGTTTTACAGATATAGCAAAGAAAGTTCATTTCATGTTAACGTACAGGGGATAAGATTGGCACTTACATAATTCATAAAGCTTAGATATAGCATATTTAAGATAACACCAGATATCATGCAGAATTTACCTTCCAGAAGAAATAAAAAGTTGGACAGTCATTCTAAAATTCACTTGATACAGTTCAGGTTAGTAAAGAGGCCAGAGCTCCCATCAGCATTGGGCACAAGACTGGAAAGAGCCCTAGACAGGGCACCGGTCCATCACAGGGCACCCACTCTCACAAGGGGGCCTCTCTGGATTCACCATGTAACCTAACCAGCACAGCTTTGGAAAATGTGGCAGGGAAACTGGAATACTTGGAGAAAAAGAGAATCAGACATGGAGAAAATGTGCAAACTCCGAATAAGAAATATCCAGGAGTAAAACTTTAACCTAGGACCTAGATATTGTGATTAATGACCAAATGGGAAAAACAAAATCATAAAAAACACCTTGCCCAACCATACTTCAATATTTGATTGAATCTATTAATAAAGAAATAAAAAAAATAAAAATTATACAATCAAAAATGACAATGAGTCAAAATGTTCTAAACAACTGTCAAAAAACAAGTATATACAATAAGAAAAAAACTTAAATGAAGTTACAAATTACAAAAAAAACAAACAGAAAAAATAATTCACAAAGAAAACAGTTTAATCTTCTTATATAATACGCTACCGTGGCTGTCCATTTGTCTGTCCAAGATTTTAAATCACCTGTAGCTCATAAACCGTTTGACCTATTGACCTGAAATTTGCTACACATATACTATGTGACGTCTACTGTCTGCTTTCGGGGTAATGATTGACCACCAAGGTTATTCCTCTTTTTATTTCATTTTATTGTAGAATCAACTCTTGGCAGTGGCCATGCGGTGCATGCTTTTGGGCATCGTTCCCATTCCTACCACATTCGCTGTCACTACCCTTACCTCTTCATATCTTAAATCATTCTTGAGGTTAGACTGAAGCCTTAAGTGCCAGCTTAAGTGAAAAATGAAAGTAATTGCAACACAAACACTGACTTAATCAGTTTTAATGCAAGATGCAGACGAAAGAAGAGAAGAAGCGGGCCGCTAGTGTGGAGAAAAGAAGAGCTGCTCAGGAAGCAGCAGGCGCATCAACCTCTGAGCAAATGAATACTAAATGTAAAGAGAAAGAGGATGAAAACTAGGAATGCTCAAGTCAAGTGTATTCACTGCACGTTATTGTGCAGTGCGTCGTTACTGGTAAATAAAATAAATACAGTGTGAAATACAAAACTCAAAATCCTTAAAAGAAAGCAATACTTTAAAATAATCAAAATAATTCAAAACTGTAAGCCTAACATTTAAAAGAATCTAATACCCAATAATATTGATACAAACTATTAACAGAAAATTACAAAAACCAAAACAAAGAGATAGAAAACTTTCAGCTGTCATGATTTTAGGGTTTTGTCAATTGTATTTCTGTACTTATTTTTTACATATCTCAATCCTCTTGAGATTTTATTGTTGTTTTTATGACATCTTTACAACATTATTTTGAATCACTTAATGGCTAGTACTGCCATTTTGTTTGTTTTAACATGCAGTTATTTGCGGTTGCAAACTGTTGCCAATCATGTGCTTTGGGGATCGTGTAACATATTCTGTCATCGCTCCACAGCTATATAAGATAGCGGTGTGCTACTTTCATTGTCCATGTTTGTGGTTAATTTTCAAAAAGACAGTGCTTTCTGTGTATAGTTATATGGGGAAAGCATTTACAGTTACTCCTGACTTCTTGCTTTGAGATTTTGACATCTGACATTTTGACTGGTGATTTAAATGTTGATGTTTGGTCTTTTGACTTCCTGATTCAGACCCTAGCCTATTTAAATTATTACTTATTTCTGTTATTTTCATTCTTCTGGTTTGTGTGTTTATCGAACGTTTTCTTACACTCATTATATCAACAAGGAGAAGCACAAAAGGGGAGCCAAAAACACAGCTACAGTACAACAGCTAATGCCACAGCAAAGCTTCAAGAGTTATTGAGGAAACACAGAGTAAAGAGTAAAAAAGAGTAATTCTGCAGAATTGGGACAAAATCGCATGCAACACAGCAAACAAGAAGTAATGAAAATGAAAAAGATTAAAAGACACAAGCAGAATCTGAACACCTGGATCTGTAGCACAGCAGTGCAGCCCTGGAATAAAATATGTAAAGTAGATTTTTCTTCTGTGATTGTGAATTATGATGTGACAAAAGATGCACTATTAGATGCCTCAGGTAAATTATACTTGCAAAGATTTTGCTTTTCTTTTTGTAGCAGGTAATTACATGGAATGCACTCTCCCACTAAATCACAGTTAAAACATCTCGTAGCCATCTGTTCTTTTTACCCTATTGACTTATGTCAATATGCCGATTATTAAATAATTACTGAGCCTGGTTAGCCTACAAGAAGTGCCTGACAGACTTTTTCTTTCACAAATGAACTGAAATCCATGCTGTGTCAACAAACAAACAATAATGCATCAATCAATTTTCCAAACACATTTCTTAAGGCAGTGGTTCCCAAACTTGGTCCTGGGGACGCCCTGTGGCTACAGGTTTTTGTTCCAACCAGATTTACAATAAGTGATAATAGCTGATCTGTTTTAGTTAATTGGCCTTTTTTTCTTTTCTCTTATTCTGTATTCAGAAAAGCACAGCATTATGCTTTTTACATTATATGACATTTAGAAATATTTCTGTTTTTTGTTATAGCTTTAAATGCTTAACTCTCTTTTTTTGTTTTCTTATTATTTTCCCTTATTCTGTATTGTCTGCTCCCTTCATTGTGTCCTAATAGTGACAACTAAAAACCAGAACGAACACTAAATGATGAAAAGTTGCAACTGTTTCAATGTCAGACCCACCTAATTAGTCAATAATGTAAAGGCAAAATGGAAATCAGGATAAACATAAAAAAAGAAATAAAAAAAATACATTATCCACATATAACTGCTTAATTTTTATTAAAATGTATACTTATGTTTGTATTTTTTTCATTGACCCCAAACCATAGAAACTGGGAAATAACAGCTTATTTAATTAGGCTAGGAATCCAGTTAAAAACAGAAGTTAGTTGGAACAAAAACCTGCAACCCCAGGGGGTCCCCAGGACCAAGTTTGGAAACAAATGTCTTAAAGTTTAAGATCATGGCGCGGCAAACACTGACCAATCAGCAGCAGCAAGGAAGCTAGTCTATCGTAGGTCATGCTCATGCATAAAGTCACATTTATTGCCAGTTTAAAGAAGAAACCAATTATTTTACATTTGATCAAATCCCATTTGTTTTACACAGCATTTACAATCACAGGTCACTTTATAAGCTACATAGTAATAAAATATAAAGCAACAGACAATACCAATCCATTTCTGACCTAGTTTTTCTAGAAACAGAAGTGTCAAGTTTAAAACCAATCACTTATTTACTCATATCAATCAACTGGGTAGATACAGTAGTTTTAATCAGGGATATACGAGATACACAAAGTATTCTGGCCACTTTACTTTCTACACACTTTAGTGTGTTATAGGTTTAATTTTAAATGGATAAATATGCCATTTTTGCCCATCAATTCACACTTAAAAACCAATAATGACAAAGAAAATACATAGTTTCAGAACAGATTGCAAAAATTATTAAAAATGAAAAACTGAAATCTCTCATTCACATAAGTGTTTAGATAATTTAATTCAGTACTTTTTACAAGACCCTTTGGCAGCAATTACAGTTTTAAGTCTTCTTGGCCAAGCCTTACCCCATTTAATATGGCAGACTCTCTCTGGCTGTGCTAAAATGGATAGGAAGTATCTTAAAATTGGATCTTCATGTCTCTCCACAGATGTTCTATGGCATTTATGATTCAGCTGGTCCACTCAGGGGCATTCAGAGACTATTCCCAAAGTCTCTCCAGCTTTATTTTGGATGTATGGTTTGGGTCATTGTTGTGCTGAAAGGTGAACCGTTTCCCCAGTCTGAGGTTGCATACACTCTGGAGCAGGTTTTCTTTAAGGGCCTTTCTCTGTTTGTCTGCATTCCTTCTCACCTTAATTCTGACCAATCTCCTTGTCCCTGCTATTGAGAAGTACCCCAATAACATGATGTTGAAACCACCATGTTTCACTGTAGAGATGGTATTAAGGAGATGATGAGCAGTTCCTGATGTACACCAAGCAAGTGTTTGGAGTTCTGCGTAAAGAGTTCCATTTTTGTCTCATTATTCTATCTTTTTCCACATGCTCTTGGAGTCCTTATAACTGTCATATGCCTTTCACTCAACAGAGGTTTCCATCTAGACACTGTAGTAACTGATATTTAATAATCAGTAAGACACCCTCCCAGGGAGGTACAACTAATATTACAAAATCACTGTATCACAAAATCACTGCATCCTCATAAGCGAGTTCTTCTCCCCATTAAAGTTGTTGTTCCTTGAATTATAGTTCTTTGTTCTTGCTTGAATCCAGTTCACGCCTTCTGGCACAAAAAGTTTCCAGAGGGGCCTTCGGAAACATATCAGCTCAACAGGCAGAACCTGGTAAAAGCTAAAATTCATTCACTTAGTTTAGAATGTATGTGGGAGAAGATGCAGCTGGATGCCTGTGTCCCTGCTTTTTTTTTAACAGGCCTGATGTGATACTAAAGCCTAGCAGAATGGGCAATGCCCACTTTGGCTTACAACTCTCCACCTTAAGCACCTGACTGATGGAATATTGCTAAGATGGCCATCCTTCTCATCTTAGCAAAGGACTTGTGAAGGTCTGTTAGATTGGCCATTGGATTCTTCACCATCGGGGCCTTTCTTGCCTGATGGCAAACTCTAGTAAGAATCCTGGTGGTTCCAAACTTCTTCCATTTCATAATTATTGAGGTCACTGTGCTCCTGGGTACACAAATAGCTTTAGAAATTGTTTTATACCTTGTCCTGATGTATGCCTTACCACAGCTTGATTGCGGTGGTCTAATGTGAGCATGTTGCACTTCATGGTTTGGTTCTTGTCCTGACATGCAGTGTGAATTGAGAGACCTTACATACATAGGTGTGTGACTTTCTAAACTGGGTCCATACAATTCAGTTTGCCACAGGTGGACTCCAATCAACATTTAGACACATTCCAAGGATGTTTAAAGTAAACAGGAGGCTCCTGAAAATAATTTGGAGTGCCACGGAAAAGGGTCTGAAGACTTATTGATCATAATCAGTTTTTGATTTTTAATAAATATGCAACCTTTCTGAAACGTTATTTCAGTTTGTCATTATTGGTTATTGAATATAGATTGAAACTCCAAATTTATCCATTTAAAAATAAATCTACAACACAATAATGTGTGCAGGAAAAGATATGAATACTTTCTGAATCCATTGTAGCAATAAAGCCAAAAATAAACCCCCAATTCTGTAAAGAATCGCAAATCCAAGAATGTCAATCACTTTCTGTTCCCTCCGATCTTTGGAGGGATGAAAAATCATGGAGGGCGGGAGCATCCTGGGAAAGTTTTCATTTAATTGAATACATATATATGTACTAAAATTAACCAGTTTATTAAAAGTAAAACTGAAATTTAATTTTTATATCATTTAAGTCTAAAATGTCTTTGAGTTCCTGAACTCCTAAGTAAAAAAAATATTGGAGTGCAAAGGTTTAAATGAAGTAAATAGGAAATAAAAAATTCATAAAATGGTAAATTTAAAAATAGTTAAGCAAAAATTTCTTTATAAACAACATTTTTGGTAAAGATGGTTTCCTGTCCTTGAATCAGCTCTGCCTGGTATGGAGTAGTTAAAACCTTCACTTTAACGTCACACGAACGCCGGACTTTTGAAAAGACAACATAAAGTTGTCCCTGTCCAAATACAGGGTCAGATAGGTAAATCCCTACTTTGTCCATGGTTTGTCCTTGGAGTTTTCTCTGATATTCTTTGTGATGAACAATTGCGCAAGCCTTCCAAACGCTTCTCTCGTTGTTCTGTTGTCTCATTTGCATGCCTATCCGATACCTGAGCTGTTTCTTTTTAGAGCCGTGTCTCTTTTGCTTCTGGTGTTTCAGAAGCATGTTGTAGGCTCCTTCGTTCACTGTTTTTATCCATGTGGTCTCGTTTTTGTTTTTCTGTGGCTGTGTAATTAGCTAGAAGTCGTTTGCTGTTAGGAATCCTAATTGAACTTAGTTTTAACACTGAATTACCCTAATGTGATTCAAATAAGCCACACTGACATCTACCACACTGACTGCTGGCACTGTGGATTGGAGTAGCTGCTGGCACTGTGGAGTGGAGAACACTGACTGCTGGCACTGTGAAGTGGAGAACACTGACTGCTGGCACTGTGGAGTAGCTGACTGCTGGCACTGTCAGTAGTCACTACTACCTCAAGTTTAAATATCTCACCATGGCAACTTTTTGGCGTGCATGCTTTACCTCAAGTTTACTTTACAGGTTGTGGTGTGTTGTTTGGGCACCACCTACTGACTCTGGGAAGTCGCTGGGTTTGACTCTGGGCGCTGGGCGCTGAGGCGCTGCTGCGTGCGCTTTCAGCGCCACCTAGTTCCCTGATGGTAACGGTGGCAGATTTGCGTGCTGAAGTGACCATGGAGGCAGATCCCGGCTTGTAGATCTACATATACTAAACGAAGGTTGTATATGCGGTGGTGTGCGCGTTCACGTTCGGGCGGTGGTTGTATTGTGCACAGCTTTCTTCTGGCCTCTGGCATCCGTGTATATATACAACCTTCATTTAGTAATATAGATAAGCAATTTCACAAGTGTGTACATTTATCATAATTAATAAGGGTGTGCTTGGTGTGTGTGTGTGCGGGTTGGAAAATGACTTACTGATGACTGATATTAAAATGATTTGCCATAGGGGCAAATTTGCCAGCATTATCAAGCCTGTTGCCCTCTGTTTCAGACTTATGAACGCATTGTAATGTTTTATTTTTTTTTTACAAAGAATTGCACTAATTTATTCAAACTATAATAAAGGGATGCATGAGTGTTTATAGATAACTAGCTGAAATACCCGACGTTGCCCGGGAGGAAAATAAAGTTTTTTAATTGTTTGAGAAAGATATAATAAAAAACACAACTTTAAAAATAAAAATAAATTAACAAACAATGAAGACGGACGGCACGGTGGCACAGTGGGTAGCGCTGCTGCCTCGCAGTTAGGAGACCCGGGTTTGTTTCCCGGGTCCTTCCTGCGTGGAGTTTACATGTTCTCCCCGTGTCTGCGTGGGTTTCCTCCCATAGTTCAAAGACATGCAGGTTAGGTGCATTGGCAATTCTAAATTGACCCTAGTGTGTGCTTGGTGTGTGTGTATGTGTGTGCACACCCTGCGGTTTGTTTCTTGCCTTGCGCCCTGTATTGGCTGGGATTGGCTACAGCACAGTTATGATATAGTGGGTTGAATAATGGATGGATGGAAATGAAGACTCACTAATGTGCTTGTCTTCTGATCTTGTATTTATCATCCAGTTGACGCTCGGAACTGGCCAACTCTATTTAATTTCAAAAGCGACAGGGGCGCGGTGGGCTCAAACATAAAGAATGCTTGCAGTCACCTCCCATTTGCCCTCTGGTGGTCATACCGAGTGTCTACTGGATGATAGCTTGTATACAAGACAGCAAAATCACCCCGAAACCCTACTCAGAAGGCGTTGGGTTAGGGTTCATTTCACTCTACAGTATTTTTAGTCAACCAATGATAAACATGTGTACCAAGTTTCATGAAAATCGATCCAGCCGTTCAGAAGTGATGCTGAAACATACATACATACATACACACACATACATTGACTTTTATATATATATATAGATTGATGGGTAGTGTTAATTTTCACCAGCTATGTTTTCGAGGCAACAGAAAAAAGATTTGACTGTGGCTAACATGTGAAAGTCAAATATGGGGCACTGCTGAGTACAGCTCCAAAGTGGTGACACAAGGAGATACAGGGAGATGAGGTCAAGGTTACTGGCCCACAGAGCCATTACATAAGAAGTTATTCAGTTGTATTTGTGATCAGCCAGTACGCTGGAAGGAAGGTAGGCCTGACATTAGCAGTGAGCCTGTAAACAGCCAATGTACATCTAGGAATGACCTTCATCTAGATAGCAGCCTTGATTAAATCATTGAAACACATTTGCTTTGAGTCAACTTTGTATATAACACTTTACTTTTATTTTTTTAATTATATGTGGCTTGTAGCTTGTAGTATAAACATGATTTTCTTCACTTAGATATATAATAAAATGATAAACCAGTTAATTAAATAAAACTTAAATGATACTATATTTATCACTCACAGCCATCCCATCAGGTGAAACATTTGGCTGAAGTACAACCTATGATTCTTAGTAAATGACAGTTGATAGATGGCACAGCCATTTCAACCAGGCTGGGCCCCATTAGTCAAACGTGACCCACAAGTACTCTGACATTGACCTGCAGTAGTTAAGATATCAAAACAGTGTATTTCATGTTAAAAGTAGACAGACTGAATTCCCTTGTATCCATTCCAACCCCTGCCATGTAACATTCTGGTCACATGGCTTTGTTATATAAAGCCTAATAAATCAAGATACTGAACACTTCCAATTTTCTGTATGTGACCTTCAGAGAGTGATGGCTTCTCAAAATTGTTAGGTGAGAAAAATGTTTTGATTTAAATGAAGACAAAACACAAGCTTTCTCTAAATGTAAAATGTGATTAGATTAAATGATAAAATATGCTAAATGAAATATGTTAATTGAAACAGGGACGGTACTTTGGGGCAGGATTTTGCACATTGGAATCACAGCTGATTAACAAAGATCTGCAGTTAATGTTTAATCTGGCCACTGCTGGAGGAGTTTATGGTTTTTTTGAATTTACTTAATCTGATGGTAAGTCTAAATTCACTTTGTATGCATGAATATATCTTTGCATATGATTGGTTTCTGCTACAGACTGGTATCCCATCTAGGACTGGATACTGCCTTGTACCAATTTCAGCAAAGACTTTGGTCAGGAAAGGATTTGAATTTAGCCTCCTGGAGTGGCAAAGCTACAAGCTAATCATTGTAAGCCTGACCCCACAGTAGCATCATGCTTCATTTTTTTTTGTATTTCTTTGTATCTGAATGGGATCACTGTACTGAAACAGTCAGTCAGTCATTGTTCGACCCGCTATATCCTAACACAGGGGCATGGGGGTCTGCTGGAGCCAATCTCAGCCAACAGAGGGCACAAGGCAGGAACATATCTCGGGCAGGGTGCCAGCCCACTGCAGGGCACACACTAGGGACAATTTAGGATCGCCAATGCACCTAACCTGCATGTCTTTGGACTGTGGGAGGAAACCAGAGTACTCGGAGGAAACCCACACAGACACAGGGAGAACATGTAAACTCCATGCAGGGAGGACTTGGGAAGCGAACCCAGGTCTCCTTACAGTGAGGCAGCAGCGCTATCACTGCACCACCGTGCTGCCCGTACTGAAACATTTAAAATATATTTATATATATATAAATTTTATAGCACATAGTGGTATTTTTCTTATTAACAAAAAATGACAGTATGTTACTGTGATGATAGAACAAATATTATAAGTATATTCTTGAAACATCTGAACAACCTCTTCATCTCAATCAATACCAGTTAATTTCAGTGCTTTACAGTACAGCATATCAAACATGAAAGAACACACACACCAACTCCTCTTCTACACTTCTAGACTTATTAGGAACTAAAGCCACGCTTTGTCAAGTGAACTTCATATTTGCCGTGGGCCTTCTTTTGCTTTCTATTTTTTAAGTTTCGCTTTGCATATAGTTAATACTCCGTGTATATCTATGTGAGTGACTGACTTTAGATTCTGGCTAAGTATAAAAACAAAACTCCCAAATGGAAAAAAAGAAGTGAAATGTATGTGCTAATGCCTGGTCCTGTTTTAGAAGGAAGATAGGAAGAACATTGAGTTCAGATTAACCCTAAGAGTGAAAACGCAGACCAGTGACAGTGAAAGCAATGAAAGAAGTAATTCATTGTCTAAGAATTAGAGAGAAACTATGAATTTATTAGCAGAGAGTCAAGGAAATCACAAAAGTGACTGTTGTATTTTGTGTTGATTTGTTTATTTTCTTATGTGGTCCTTGGAGTTTAAACAGTTCCAAAAGACTTAATGGAAGGTTTTGCATTTGCTCTTTCTTTCCTGCTTTTTATTAAAATGGGTTATTTAATATTAGAACCCATAATTACAGGTTACATTATATGCAATATAGAGATTATTCTTGATGAATAAAGACAAATAATAGCAAAACTTTAAATTGAAAAGTTATTACTCATTTTATAGACATTATGTGCATTAGACAGTAATAAAGTTGATAAGTGGTTCTTACTTCATACTGAACACTTAAACTAACCCTAATTCCCCTTATAAATGCATTCTGTTTATGTAAAGTAGTAGACAATGCTTTGTTTATATTAATTTCTTTTAACTGTAGAAAGGTTTACTTAGGGAATTGAGATGAGGGATTATTATTTCTAATGTCACTTTTTACTAAAGTATAGAAAAGCATTCTGAATAAATTTTTCTTCAGGCAAATTCTAGTGATGCACATAATACACCATTTTACTTTAACTACAGCCGCTTTCCAGAGAACAGCTTAAAAGATAATTCCTTCCAAATTATTTCTTTTGAAAATAAAAAGATACATTTCATTAGAAACAATAACATTGTTAATTAAATATTGAACAATGCTAAAGTTAATTAAGGCTTAGATCTGACTTTTGTGATAGAAGAGCATGGTTAGTGTTGCTTTTGCCATTAATAATTTGCTTTTGAAAGCTAAAAACTTATTTAATTTAGGTTACTGTAGGTAAAAATACTGTTTCTGATTTATTACATTTTAGTACCTGCATCCAATAATAAAAGCAACATTTGATGAAAAATGTGTTTACTCATACATTCAAACATTGTTTTCTCTAGTGAATTTCTTGTTTTCCCTCAGGACTGCAGATAGAAAATATTAAGCCCTTGTGAAAAGTCCTCTTTTCAGAGAGACCCAGCAGAGAAGAAGTAAAGAACAATTATTAGAACAAATAGCAAGATGGATGTGCACTGTTTAAAAAGACATTTGAAATTAAATTTAATTTACATTTTTTCTCTTTTATATTTTAACTCATTGAAAGCCAAGTTAGTGTTCATTGGTATTTTAATGATAAATTGTTTTTATGTTACAGTATATGAGTCTACAATCCATCAGTAAGTGTAAAAATGGATTCAGCTGTACTTTTTATTTTTGGTAGAGATCCATCAATTGCATAGCCCAAATATGGAACCTTTTTATAAATCCGAAGCTGGACTTGTACCTACTTGCTTCGAAAAGAGTTAAAATATACTATTGTAGTTGTGTGCAGGTTGATTGATTACAAGTTAAAAAAAATCAAGCCAGCTGTTTGCATTTTTAAAAATATCTTTTTTTAGTTCTCAAAGAAGAAAGGTGAAGATGTGCGTTACAGATTTTAAAACACTATAGTTTGTTCTTTGAAGAAGGATGATATGGTGCCTTAGATGCTGAGAAATTAGTTCACGCTTTTGTTTTCAGTCGACTAGATTACTGTAACGCACTCCTCTCAGGACAACCCAAAAAAGACATAAATCGTTTGCAATTAGTGCAGAATGCAGCTGCTCGAATCCTAACTAGGAAAAGAAAATCCGAGCACATCTCTCCAGTTTTGATGTCGCTACACTGGTTACCTGTGTCATTCAGAATTGACTTTAAAATCCTGCTTATGGTTTATAAAACCTTAAATAATCTCGCTCTATCTTATATATCAGAGTGTCTGACATCTTATATTCCAAATTGTAACCTTAGATCCTCAAATGAGTGTCTCCTTACAATTCCAAAAGCTAAACTTAAAAGAAGTGGTGAGGCGGCCTTCTGCTGTTATGCACCTAAAATCTGGAATAGCCTGCCAATAGGAATTCGCCAGGCTGATACGGTGGAGTACAGTAATCCCTCGCTATATCACGCTTCGACTTTCGCAGTTTCACTCTATCGCGGATTTTAAATGTAAGCACATCTAAATATATCTCACAGATTTTTCGCTGGTTCGCAGATTTCTGCAGACAGTGGGTCATTTAATTTATGCTACACACTTCCTCAGTTTGTTTGCCCTGTTGATTTCATACAAGGGACGCTATTGGCGGATGGCTTAGAAGCTACCCAATCAGAGCATGTATTACATATTAACTAAAACTCCTCAGTGCTATAAGATATGCATCCCGCGCGGAGCTTGATTGTTTGCTTGTCTCTGCCTCTTTCTCACCCTCTCTGACATTCTCTGCGCCTGACGGAGGGGGTGTGAGCAGAGGTGCTGTTTGCTTAAAAGATACTGACGCTCCTCTAAAAAATGCCGCTTTATTGCGGTGCTCGGCATATTTAAAAGCACAAAAGCACACGTATTGATTTTTTGTTGCTTTAATCTCGCTCTCTCTCTCTGACGTTCTCTGCGCCTGACGGAGGAGATGTGAGCAGAGGGTTGTTTGCACAGAGGCTGTTTGCTTAGAAGATACTAACGCTCCTCTAAAAATGCAGCAAACTTAAAAGCACAAGTATTGATTTTTGATTGTTTGCTTTTCTTTGCGGCTCTCTCTCTCTCCCTCTGAAATTCTCTGCTCCTGAAGAGAAGAAGATCTATTTGTATTCTTTTAATTGTGAGAAAGAACTGTCATCTCTGTCTTGTCATGGAGTACAGTTTAAACTTTTGACTAAAGGGTGTGTGGAAGACTGCCGGCTTCCCAGGCCGTCCGCACCCCAGGCCGACAGGAGGAGCTCTCCCGACACCAGGATCGTGCCCGAGGTCCAGCAGGGCCTTATGGACTTTGTAGTGTTTATACACAGCCCTGCTGGATACCTTGGGGACCACCAGGAGTCGCTGTGGGAGGACTTGTGGGATCTGTTGTGCCCTATGACCCGGGAGTACGTCACAGTCACGTGACGGGAAGGAATGGCGTGCTCCCGGGTGAAGTAAAGACTGATTGCCCTGACCCGGAAGGAATAGGGAACTGTGGACTGCTGGGACAGGAACACCTCCGGGTCAGGGGCTATAAAAGGACGGTGCCTCAGTCCAGACACTGAGCTGTGCTGGGTGGGAGAGGAGCAAAGTGTCTGGGCGAGGAGGAGAGGTTATTGTGTGGATAGTGATTTGTGAGTAGTGTGGAAGGTGCTTGGTGCACTGTGGAAAATAAATAAAAGGTTGTGGACTTTTACCTGGTGTTTGGAGTCATACCTGAGGGTTCAAGGGTGCACTACTGCCCCCTACTGCCACACTGGCGTAGTCGGCAGGATTCTCTGGCCGTCTGTTGGCAGAGGACCTGCATAAAAAACAAATTTTGTGTGGGCAGACAACCCTCGGTCGATTCCCCGTGTTCACGGAGGTGCACAACACCACCCGCTACCAAGAAAGCGGCAACAGTGCGTGCTATCCCGCTCTATAGGGCCATGGGAAAGAAAACTGGGAAAAGAAGGTCAGTCCCAGCCACCTGCAGGGCATGACGGACGCCGAGATGTCCTGGACCCTCCTGACCGGGAGCGAGGAAGACAAAGCGCTAATCCGGGCGAACGAGCCCGGTAGCGAAGAACTCGGACACGGACGGCTGTCGAGCGCCGGACCCCTAGACAGTCCGGGTGCCGCCATCCGCTACGAGGCAGCTGGAGGTAAAACGCCCGACGCTTCGACTTTGTTTTATCATGTTTTGCAGACGCCGCCGAGAAACTTGCAGCGGTGCGCGACTGACTACCTCGTGCTTCGCAAAATGGCGCGCTCCCAGAAGGCAGGCCAGGACGCTGGACGGCTACCGACAGCTCCAGTCAACAGACTGGTCACCCGCGGTGGATGTCGGGACGGTGGAGAGTACCCGGAGTCCTCCGACGAGGCCGGTCGTTCCCTAACGGGTCCGAGCCTCCTGGAAAGGGGGGGAAGGCAGGCGCGCCGCCCGAAACAAGAAGCCACCGACAAAGAGGGATGGGTTGTGGCTGACGAGTCTGCCGCGTAAAGGAAAAGGCAGATCGCAGCCGGCTTGTAGTAGCCAGCCGTCCCTCTGAGGACTCCAACTCCCAGGAGCCTCTGCGCGACCCAGCGAAATACGTGCCGGGAGGGGACGTGCTCATTGGTTCCCGGCGGAGGGTAAGCAAAATGCGGAAGCGCTAACAACTCCGGCCGTAAACATTAACTGTTTGATTTACAGGGGCTCGAGGAATACCTCGCCCTAAGCAGTTTCTTACAGGAATATGCTGAACTAAAGGAACGTGTACTGGAATTGGGAGCGATGGCGGCAGCTCCGTTGAAAGCACTGAGGGAGTTGCAGTGCAGCGCGCCGGAAGCTCGGAGAGGATCGATGCGGAGTACAGGTGAGTCCCTCCCGTGTCGTAGAGTAAGGGGACACAGTGCGATCGGGCACCGCTGAGAATGAGTAGCGCGTGTCAAAGCACTGTGTGCCCGACAAGAGACTGGGGCATGATGACCGAATGGTCGGGACTGGAGCAAACAGCCCGGGCATGCGGCGTGGCGTGGCTTTCCGAGCAGTACAGCCTCGAGGACCCGACCGGTCATAAATGCGGGTAACGCCGGTGATGGGAGTGCGGGGCGCGCCGCCGCGGTGCAGCTGACTGGTGCTGTTCATCGGAGCGAGACGGTGCTAATGAAGCCGGCTCCTAGTAAACGTAAGGAAACGGGTGTGCAGACAGTAAAGAGGCTCCCCTCTTTCCATGGAGAGCCTCAGGCTGAGCGCAAGCCCCAGATCAAGCGGGAGATCCCCAAAAGGAAAGGTGGGTCTCCCGACATAATGGAGAGAAGGCTTGAGGGCAGCCAAGCGGCCGTAATGCCCTCCCTGGCAGGTGAAGGCGGAGGCGACGCTGACGGAGTTCCCGAGGTGTTTTGGTCCCGCAGAGGGAAGCAACCAGGAGGGCTTGTCGGTGCTATAATTGCCGGCAACCGGCCACGAGGCGCCATTGTCCCCGGAGAGACAGGAGGTACACCGTCCCCAAGGTTCGCCGAGGACAGGGCAACGCACTCAAGGCCCAGGACGACGCGTCCTCCTGGAGGAGGACGCCCTCTCGGGGCCGGACGCCCGCCCCAGAAGTCGTCGCTAAGGGGGAATTGTGGAAGACTGCCGGCTTCCCAGGCCGGTCCGCACCCCCAGGCCGACAGGAGGAGCTCTCCGACACCAGGATCGTGCCCGAGGTCCAGCAGGGCCTTATGGACTTTGTAGTGTTTATACACAGCCCTGCTGGATACCTTGGGGACCACCAGGAGTCGCTGTGGGAGGACTTGTGGGATCTGTTGTGCCCTATGACCGGGAGTACGCCACAGTCACGTGGCGGGAAGGAATGGCGTGCTCGGGGTGAAGTAAAGACTGATTGCCCTGACCCGGAAGGAATAGGGAACTGTGGACTGCTGGGACAGGAACACCTCCGGGTCAGGGGCTATAAAAGGACGGTGCCTCAGTCCAGACACTGAGCTGTGCTGGGTGGGAGAGGAGCAAAGTGTCTGGGCGAGGAGGAGAGGTTATTGTGTGGATAGTGATTTGTGAGTAGTGTGGAAGGTGCTTGGTGCACTGTGGAAAATAAATAAAGGTTGTGGACTTTACCTGGTGTTTGGAGTCATACCTGAGGGTTCAAGGGTGCACTACTGCCCCTACTGCCACAGGTGTTATTTCATGTCTAGAGAGCTCTAATAATGTTAACAGTGTGGGAGAGTTTATAAGGGCTTAAAATATATAAAAATAACTACACAAACATATGGTTTCTACTTCGCGGATTTTCGTCTATCGCGGGGGGTTCTGGAACGCAACCCCCGCGATCGAGGAGGGATTACTGTACTGCTAAACTGCTAAAAACACATTACTTTAACTTGGCTTTCTCATAACTTCATTTTAATTTAATCCTGATGCTCTGCATATTCAATTAATTATCATTACTATTCGTGGTGGCTCCAAAATCCATACTAACCCCTACTTTCTCTTCTGTTCTTTTTCCGGTTTTCTGTGGTGACGGCCTGCTCCACCACCACCTGATCAAAGCACCGTGATGTCCCTACATTGATGGATTAAAGGCCAGAAGTATATATGACCGTCATCATCAAGTCCTTCCATGAGAACCCTGAATACAAAGAGGACTGATCATTTATGTTAGGTAGAATGCCTAGATGGGGCTGGGCGGTCTCATGGACCTGCAGATTTTATTTTTTCTCCAGCCATCTGGAGTTTTTTTTTTGTTTTTTCTGTCCTCCCTGGCCATAGGACCTTACTTTTATTCTATGTTAATTAGTTTTCTCTGATTTTCAATTCTTACTTTGTCTTTTTTCTCTTTCTTCATCATGTAAAGCACTTTGAGTTACATTATTTGTATGAAAATGTGCTATATAAATAAATGTTGTTGTTGTAGGTGACATGCATGATGTGGGTAACATGTTTTCACATTTCCCATTGTTCACTGCACTACATTTCTAAACCATTCTGTGCTAAATTTTTTTCATCTGTGTGTTTTATTCTTATTACTTTTCCCTCCCATGTTTTAGAAAATCTGCATAATATTTGGGTGATCGATGTTTTTGATTTTACATCATGGTCATTGAAGGAGCACCAAGAAGATCTGAAAATTCACATTAGCATAGGATAATTAAATTTATGGAATGATTTGTATAAAACTTAATGAAAAAGATGGTATGTTTTTGTAGTGGTTTATGTTGTTGTCTTACCAGCCCTGAGACCTAAATTCAAATCTGTCATATGAAGGACAAAAGGGTAAACTCTGGTAAAAATTTTCACAGAGCAACAGAACTTGCATGCATTAAAGAAACTTTGCAAAAACATATTAAGCTGATTCATGGAGCAACTGTATATCAACTTACTGTTGACTGATGCATGTGTAGAGTATTGTTCATGGTTATCTTCTGTCAGAGGTTTTAAAGTTATAATGTGTATGTCCAAGGTTCATGGCAGACATTATATCAGTCTGCCTCATTACTCACTGTAGAGCAGGCCTTCAGCATACTTTCATTTATGATTAATCAGCTTGTGACAGTAGATGGCGCTATACCAGTACTTAACATGACACAGACAGACACAGGAGGGACACTTATAAAAGCACAAGCATTTTATTTTATTTTCTTCCATCATGGAGAACATCTTCCCTGTTCCCCCAAGTACACAACACAGTCCAAAAGCACTCTCCCACACAATCCTTTACTTTACTTTCTTATTCTCCTCCACTCCTCCTCGGCAAGCTTCATCTCCCTCCTCCCGACTCTGGCTCCTGGAGTAGTGGCTGCTGGCTCCTTTTATAAGGCACTTCGAAGTGCTCCAAGTGCTTGTTGACCTAATTCTGGCAGCACTTCCAGGTATGGCAGAAAAGCTGCTCTCCAAGGCTCAGCAGCAGTTACAGCACCACCTGGCAGTGCCCCTGGATCCCAACAGGGCTGTATCCAACTCCATCTCCCATGAAGCCCTGCGGGAGTCTAAGGCACCACTGCAACCCAGGAGGGCTGCCATCTAGTGTTCCGAGGGAGGTATTGTTCTGCCCACGCTTGCTCCCCCAGTCCCCTCAGTGAAGAGGCCTCCCGGCTGGACAAGGACCCTGCCCTTCTGTGACGCAGCTGTTTGTGTGTGAGGACATCTGAGAGAAAAACATTTTAAGCCTGGGCTATTCACCTATACATCGCTCATGATGTCACACGCACTGATGCCACAAAGCCAACAGATAAGATGTACAGTAATTAGCTGAAACGCTTCAAGCCTTGGTACAGAAATGCCCCTAGTTAGTCTCATCAGCCCATCCTTATAGGTTGTATAGATAGCACCTCCTCTTAATATTCACAACATGGAGTAAATTAAGGAGGCAATGCAATGATTTTGGATAAAGAGGTTTTTATATTTACTAAACCCAGTTAAATGTATTGGGTGTAGTTAGTAAAATCTCCGACAATAAGCTGGGAGGGCAGCAAAGTAGAGATGAAAAGAGGTGGATTCACTCAGACATACTCCTGCAGAAGGACACAAATCGGCCCCTTATAATGAGTGACTGAGATCCCAGATTTAACCCAATGCAAGTAAGCTCTGTGTCACCTGCATGAATGACATCTGATCTTTGAGATGACTTACAAATCACCTCAGGTCCCTGCCTAATGTCCAGGTTGTATTCTGCTTATGATAACGTTTACATTTTTGCTTCTGCTTATGGTATTACTCATCTTTCTTTACCATGCTGTCAATTAAGAACAAGTGATTGGCTGCAGTATTGAATAAGTTAGTGTAGTTTTCCAGGGGGAAGGTAAGAGAACCAAATGCTTATGTTTCTGGACAGTAAAGGACAAAACAGAGGAATGCCTCTGAGTAGTGTCTAGAGAGAGTTTTTCCAGGTGTTGTCTCACCAATGAGTAATAGGAATGTGGCTTTGTAAGTAGAATATCTATTGCTTGAGTCTGTAGCCCCAGTTGCTTTGTTAGCATCCTACTTAAACCATCCTTGACTCCAATAAACAGAAGCATAACACTGGGTGTGTTATATGATATTTGTTTGATTGAAGTAGTTGGAATGATTTAGGAGGGACAGACCTTCCACAATAATACAAAATCCCAGACTGGGCAATTATTTGGAGTTTGTATGTGGCTCAGTTTGCAAAGATTTACAGCCTTATTGTAATATCAACTTTTAGTTGACCTTGTGTGTGTGAGTTTGTCTACACAAGTGACTGGCTGTGATGTCCTGTACCAACAGCCATGGGTACATCCTTTGATTCCCAGGATATCAGTGGTCATAACCAAGATGGACCAGGGCAAATGAACAGACAAGCAAGACTTTTGTCCCAAAGCAAAGCAGAGTTTATTAAACAGTGAGAATTAAAGTGTTCAATAGGTACAAAAGAGTGCATTTCAATTAATGGTTCAGTAAATATATCTTCGAAATTGATGCCTTAAAATAACCACTGCTCTTGGGTGTTTCAATAAATAGTGAATAAATAAATAAATACTTTTTAAATCACAGCACACCTGCATGATATTATTCCCTCTTCAGGACATCCTTAATAAATCCATGCATGCAGCCTGCACATGCAACCATGCACACCCGAACCTGCAGTTCTCAGGGTGCCTTGCCATTCTCCAGATTCCTGATGCCATACACTGGAACCTCTGATCCTTTTATTTGCTCCACAGAGTCAATGCTGCCTGTACTGTACACCTACTATGGAATACTTCTGTCCAGAAAGTCAAAGCAAGCAATTGCTTTCTCCCTTTCTTTCATTTTTCCTCAGCAAGACCTTCTTCTCTAGCACTGACCCACCCTCCTTTTAACCTGCCTAGCAGCTGCTTAAACAGTAATTACCCATTAGGTGAACACAAGCATTTACTTACATGTCTTGCACCAGTGCACAACCTAGCAGCTTAAGCTGCTTGGTTGTGTTGAAAACCATTAAGAACATAAATACAGTCATGGCCGAATGTTCTGAGAATGACACAAGTATTGCTTTTCACAAAGTTTGCTGCTTCAGTGTTTTTAGATCTTTTTGTCAGATGTTTCTATGGTATACTGATGTATAATTACAAGCATTTCATAAGTTTCAGAGGCTTTTATTGACAATTATATTAAGTTTATGCAAAGAGTCAATATTTGCAGTGTTGGTCCTTCTTTTTCAAGATCTCAGCTATTCACCCTGACATGCTGTCAATCACCTTCTGGGCTAAATCCAGACTGATGGCAGGCCATTCTTGCATAATCAATACTTGGTGTTTGTCAGAATTTGTGGATTTTTGTTTGTCTACCTACCTCTTGAGGATTGACCACAAGTTTTCGATGGGATAAGGGTCTGGAGAGTTTCCTGGCCATGGACACAAAATTTCAATGTTTGGTTCCCTGAACCACTTAGTTATCACTTTTGCCTTATGGCACGGTGCTCCATCATGCTGGAAAAGGCATTGTTTTTGGATGGTTGGGAGAAGTTGCTCTCAGATGTTGTTTTGGTACATTTATTAATGTAATTGTGTAATCTAATGTAATTATCAATAAAAGCCTTTGAAACTTATGAAATGCTTGTAATTATGTTTCAGTATACTATAGAAACATCTGAGAAAAAGATCTAAAAGCACCAAAGCAGCAAACTTGTGTCATTCTCAAAACTTTTGTCCATGACTGTTGTAAATAAAGCACAATACAGCATAAAGGTTTGGGGTTTTCTGGCCCCATATACTGTACAGTTTTGCAAAATATGGGTCAGACAATATTCCATGTATCAGACGGTCAAGATGGCAGAGTGGGGAAGATTTATGGGGTGGGACCGGAATTGACAGACAGGAATGCTGGGAAGGAACCGAGGTGGATGCTGGGAGTTATGACGTCATCAGAGGTAGACAGAAGGAAGGTAAAAAACACAGAAGTGGCAGTACCTGCTCAGGGAGTCTGATGAGATTCATGACGTTGCTGCTTCTTTCTTTCTGTAGGAACAAAGAGAGAAATATTAGTACCCTGCCTTTCCCTCTTGGCATGAGTTTTCGCGCTGCAGTTCGTGTCTTTACCTGGCTCCCTATGTGCGCGTGCGTGACACTGTATATTAACACAATAAAATACCCACAGACTTGCCTCACCACATTGGCACCCCTTCCAGTGTTGGCTCCTTCTGTGTGCTCAGGGCAAGCAATATTGGCTTGTCTCCTGAAGCTCCCTATTGAAAAAGCATGTACAAACAATGAATTAATTTTATTATGACAAGAATGGGAAGTTTATACGTTTCATGGAGCAAATCATTTTTGAAAGTAGATGTTCACTCTTTCTCTTGTTTTATTTGTATTTTAAACCAAGTTGCTAATAGTGTTACTGTTGTTCTAGACTGGTGCCCATAGAGCTAATGAAGAGTCCACTCCGAACCAGAAGATATGCTGACTCATATCAGAGATGCAGTTGAGTTTAGAGTCGGGAGTGAAACTGAGCTGAAGGTACACCTGCAGAAGAAAGAAAGACTAGGGTTATGTAAGAGAGAGAGAGAGCAAGACAGAGAGCGAGAGAAAGTGATAAGAAAGGCGATGACAGGTGAGATTTGGGAAGAAACTCAAAATATGAACGCACTGGCAAGCATTCCATCTAAACAGATATCTTCAAATATTAGTACAAGGGCATCAATGAGACATTAAAAAAATGTATCTGCCAACTTTATCCTCCACAAGACAATGTTCCTACTCAGGCGAAGTCAAAATGCAACCTGTGTACCTCACTTGTGTTTTTTAAAGCTGAAAGGATAGGTCTACAGGACGGTAGTGAGAACAGCTATGTTATATGGGTTGGAGATGGTGGCAGTGACCAGAAAGCAGGAGAGCTGAAGGTGGCAGATTTGAAGATGTTAAGATTTGCACTGGGTGTGACGAGGATGGATAGGATTAGAAATGAGTACATTAGAGAGTCAGCTCAAGTTGGACGGTTGAGAGACAAAGTCAGAGAGGCGAGATTGCATTGGTTTGTACATGTGTAGAGGAGAAATGCCAAGTATATTGGGAGAAGGATGCTAAGGATAGAGGTTCCAGGAAAAGAGGAAGGCCTAAGAGAAGGTTTATGGATGTGGTGAGAGAGGACATGAAGGTGATGGGTGTGACAGAGCAAGATGTAGAGGACAGGAAGATATGGAAAAAGATGATCCACTGTGGCAACCCCTAAAGGGAGCAGCCGAAAGAAGAAGAAGCATGTTATTCTTTTATACAGAATCTTATCTTTCCTTTTCAAGAGCCTCGCACCAAATAAACATAAAAGGCATTACATCTAAACATGGCTTTCAACAAGGTATTTTCACAGTATTAGAGACTTGAAAGTAGATCAGTTTTGAATATAAACCTTTGCTATTCTTGAAACATTACAAATATATTTTTTTAAAAAAGTAGATTTTTTTGTTTTTATTTTTTTAATGAGAGCCTGAAACCCCAAGAAAAGCTTAAAATGAGACAATGAGAACCACATGCAGGTATTACAAAACAGAACATTAGATGACAGGTTACCCTGCAGACGCCAGGGATACCTCATCTTCTCCTACTGCAGTAAGCCAGACCACAAAAGATTCCCAAGAGGTTAGAATACAAATTGGTTCAGAGAAGGAAGGACATGATCCCATGCCAAAAAAGTAAACCCATGTTACATAGCCAACAACTTTGTCAAGATTCCTCAAACTGCTAGTTGTCAGCACATGGTTCAGCACTAGAAAGTTTGGCATTGTGCAGCCAGTTTAAGACATACAGCTGCAAGCCTGCCAGAGAGACTTTACCCTTTAAAGCTAGCCAGTGTGTCAGTGCCACAAGGTTCCAAAGTTGCTAAACAGTGTTGTAGCCTCTCATCCCTTAGGTAAAATAGATCAGTTCTTAATCAGTGATTTCAGACCCTGGCCAGAAAGTATCAGAGCAGGTGGTTAAAGCTGCCTTGAAGGAAAAGACATTGGGGTAATGGCACAACTGGGAGGAAGAAGAGGCCGGTGTCAACAGACAGACAGAAAGTGAAAAGGACAGTGGCTGATTATACTTTGGAGTTGTACGAGTGTGAGGAAATTACTGCAGACATTTAAGATTCATTTGTTAGATTACATGAGCTGTGATTTCTCTGATCTACTGGCTGATATCACCCTCTCCCATGACAAAGTATTTACAGTATTGTTGGTGATTTTAACATTCACGTTTGTTGTCAATCGAAACCTTTGGCTAATGACTTTTTATCGCTATTGGACTCATTTGATTTTATCCAGCATATTAATACGCCAACTCACTCTCTCGGTCACACCCTTGATCTCGTTCTTACAAGTGATATTTCAGTTAATAATATTGATTTACACAATGTTTCTTTTACTGATCACTTTTCTATAATGATGGATTTGAATATTGCTGTAGATGTCCTTACTATTAATTCTGCTCCACGCTGCTCTCGCTTTTTAAATTCTTCTATTATTTCCAATTTTAAAACCATATTCTCTAGTCTTAATGTGCATGTCCAATATGATGATATCGATGGTTCTGCCTTAGAATTTAATTCTTCTTGTAAAACAGTTTTAGACTCAATTGCTCCGCTCAAGATACGCTGTAATAAGGGAAGACCTGCTCCCTGGCTAAATGAAACTACATAATCGCTGTGGTATTGTTCCAACTGGCTATGAACTTCCTACTGTTAATCATGGTATTGTCTTGGAATCTTTTGATCTTGTCTCACTTTCACAGTTAAAATAACTATTGACACCCTTAAACCAGCTCTCAGTCGTCTTGATATTGTACCACCATGCCTCATAGTGGAAGCCTTTGATGTTTTGGGTCCATCTTTACTAGCCATTATCAATGGTTCTATTAGTGAGGGAATTGTGCCCTCATTTTTTAAACATGCTGCAGGACGTCCCTGTCTAAAAAAGGCAGAATTAGATCCTGGAGTTTTAACCAATTTTCGCCCAATTTCCCAATTGCCATTTCTGGCTAAAATATTAGAAAGAATTATTTATAATCAATTGGTTGATCACCTTAACTCCAATAATTTATTTGAGATCTACCAATCTGGCTTTAGGCGTTATCATGGTGTTGAGACAACCCTCTTTAAAGTATTCAATGACATCTCTATTATTACTGACTCAGGTGGCACTACAGTCCTTGTCCTCCTGGACCTGTCCGCTGCCTTTGACACTATTGACCATGAGATGTTGCTGTTGCGGCTGGAACATCTTGTTGGGCTTAAAGGGGCTGCTCTTAACTGGTTCAGGTCATATTTAACTGGTAGACACTTTTCAGTGACTTTAAATTCCTCTTTTTCGTCTACTGCTCCTCTTAAATGTAGTGTTCCTCAGGGATCCATTTTGGGTCCTATTTTGTTCGCTATATACCTTCACCCTATTGGAGCTATTTTTAGGAAATTTAACATTTCTTTTCACTGCTATGCTGATGATACACAGGTTTATATTCTCGTCTGCAACTCTGCAATAAATCAACTGCACAACTGTCTTTCTCAACTAAGATCCTGGATGCCTAATAATTTTCTTGATCTGAATCAAAATAAAACGGAGGTGCTTATAGTGGGTCCATCTGCTAAAGCCCAAATTGGTCTTGGACTTCTCAGCTCTTTCTCTGTCTTTTGCAAACCTCAAGTCCACAATCTTGCCGTTATCTTTGACAGAAACCTCTCTTTTGAGAAACAGGTTAATTCTGTTGTCAAGAGTTGCTTTTTCCAGCTTCGTCTATTAGGTAAGATCAAGCCTTTTTTATCTTCTAGGGCTCTTGAGAAAGCTACTCATGCTTTTATCTTTTCTCGCCTGCAACTCGCTGTATTCTGGGATTAGCAAATCCCTGATATGCAGGTTACAGTTGGTCCGTAATGCTGCCACTCGCTTTCTGGTTGGGGCAAGAAAGTCTGATTCTATTTCTCCAATATTAGCTTCTTTACACTGGCTGCCTGTCAGTTTTCAAAGTGATTTTAAAATCTTGTTTCTAAATCTTTACATGGGCTTGCTCCTGCCTATTTATCCGAATTGTTTGTTTTATACCAGCAATCTAGAGTGCTTAGATCTTCTGGTCAGTTGTCCCTTGTTGTCCCAAGTGTAAAACTAAGGAGGACAGGGTTTTTGCAGCTGCTGCTCCTCACCTGTGGAACTCTTTACCTCATCACATAAAGGAGCCATCTACAATTGAACTGTTCAAAACAAGATTAAAGACTCATTTCTATTCACTTGCATTCCGTGACCTTGAGTAATACTGATGGTTTCCTCATTGTGATTATGTAACATTACTTCTATTTATTATTTATTTTATTTATGTTCATTTATTTTATTTCTATTTATGTTATTCATGTTAATTGTATGTTTTTCTTTTATTCTATTATTGTAAAGCATTTTGGTCACAGCATTCCTATGTTATTTTAAATGTGCTATATAAATAAAATTGACGTTGACATTGACATAATACACTTTTTTCTGACCTTATCATTTTTTTAGCACATTTCATTTAGCAAGACATTTGGAACTTGCACTTTAATTTTGAACTATAATATCGGTTCTGGCTAAATTAATATAGTTTACAATTATGTTTTAGTTAATTATGTACTGACACTTTGATTTTTGTAGACACTGCCATTTTCTGAGAACATGGGTGCCCATTAATATGTTTGTGTGTCCCTGAAGTTGTTATGCTATTTAACCTGGCTTCATTCTAGATAATCTTACCCAATATTGTGGATAACTCTCTCAAGTTTGTGAAACACTGAATTACAGTTATGTTTTCTTGCTGTTAACTATAAGTAAGTTTCTGATATATGATTAGGATTTGATGTATTGGTGTAGAACTGATTTGACAGCTTTTTGATCCTGCCAATTTAAGATAAATGTCTCTTCTTCTGATCCCTTTTTTAAATGCCTTTTAAATACTGTGGTGGATGGCAAAGAGCCCTTACCCGGCCAGGACGCTCAGTGTATGGAAGGACTCGGGGAGGGAGTATTTTCAGGGCAGTTTCTCCCCTGGGCCTTGCTTTCCAGCAGGGCCACAGGTCATGAGCATGGGAGCTCAACCATACTGGGGCCTGTGGCCACCACCAGGGGGTGCATAGACTTTTACAGGGCCCTATTTGGCAGTACTTCCTCCACATTTGGAAGTGCTGCTGGATGAAGCTCATTGGGTGGCTTCTCATTTTACACCTATACTGTATGTTATATGTAAATGAATATATAGAAAATAAATTTATTTAGGCTTTTTTGTTTTGTTACTTCTAGTGGAGATATTGCTTCATTTATTTTTATATTTAGTAGATCAAAACATGGTTGCTGGCATCAACATATTTTTTCTAAATAAAGATGACCACCCTATCTTCCTTAGACAGAAATCTATGTTAGCAACATATCTGATTCTTCATCCTGAATCCTATCTCTTGGTATCACTTGCTTCCTTGAAGAGTAAGCTATGAAAGTGTGGTAAACTACATAACATTTTACATCACAAAACATGTTTGTTAATCAAATTAAGTAGAAATTTATTACCGTGAAAAGCATATTCATGTTTTGCCTATGCAAGAGTTACAGATACCCCTGTATCCCTGCATTGGGATTAGGGCAATTGACAACCGTAGACTAAAAAATTCAGTACAATGTACGTGTTTATCAGAGTGTGTGCTCAGTGGTAGCAGAATCCCCAATGGCAAGTCTCCCATCCCAGAAGAGGGTGCAGGAAGCAAAAGGTAAGCACCTTCATTAACAAAAATACCCACAGTGATGGATACACAGAAAGGAGAACTCATAGTATCAATAAACAAAGATAATAAAACAAAACCTGCTGCATCCTTGGACTGAATTAACAGGTCTTGCATCTCTGTTGTGGGGCATTCAATTGAAAACATTAGTACCACATTAAACTTCCCACATCCCCTGTCCTGATTATAGGCTCCCATTTTTCCAACGATGAGCATACACCACACTTTTCTCTTATATTCAACATACTCCTTGCTGTGAGTTGGTATTAATCCCCCATTCCAAAGTCACTTCCTGACTAGTTTTGGAATGCCCTTTGACATGTTTACTTTGGCTTTAATTTTAGATAGACAGTCTGGCATTTCACACTCATGCCAGTAACCCTGTCTAATGTCCTTCCTAGGCATACTGTGCACTACTATTCCATATTGGCATACACAGGATCTTTACTATTGCCACTGTCGTTTCTCTCTCAGTCTTTCCAAGTTTTCTGATGCAGGACGTAACTTTTGCTTGTCAAGCATCACCTCAGGGCACCTATGGGTTAAAAATAGTCAGATGGGAAAAACTACTGATATGGAAATGCTCAATTTGTCTCTTCTCAGACCTGCAAGCTATTTAGATTCCACAAATTTACCTCAGGACAGATATCTACAAGTCAACTAAAACCATACATGCCTGCCAGACAGCAAATGCTTCTGAATGATGCAATCTGCATAGTTCATAAATGGGAATGACTTTTTCATGATATACTCTAGGCCTAGCTCCTGTCTGGGATATTGAATCTCTCACCATGCAAACTTTGTGAAATTAATCTTTGCCTTGCAAAGCTTATTAAAAAAAAGTTGAGGTATACAATGAATTACTGGCTTCAAGCTTTCTACAGTACATCAAACTCTTATGTTCTTTATGTTCATCCTGTGGTTTTCTATTCCTAAGCCATTCAATGTTTTCCCATGACATCTAGATTAGGAGAAACAGTGTGCACTTAGCCTAAAACTGACCTGATATTTTATATAAAACAATTCAGGCTGTGATTTTTAAATCACTATGTCACATTTCAGTCTTTAAATCAGAAGGATTATGTGTAATATTTTAATGATAAATATACAAACATCTGTTAACAGAGAATTAACCACATCTGAAATTGAAGTAAGGCAATAAATTTTAATTAACACCCACATTCATACCCCATTACACTGTAGTCCTTGCAAATTCTAAAAACAGTAAATGGTGTGATATACAGTACGGTATAGTACAGCAGTGAAAAACCTTTATAAATAAGTCCATGTGTTGTATTTAAGTAGAACATTATACTATTACAAGCTGAAATCAAAGTATTTTCTCCTCAGTTACAGAATTGCTAGGTGACCTGCAGAGATAATTTAGATTCTATTCAGATATATGGAAAAGATGTTAATGAGCTACAATTTGACAATGTTTCTTTATTACCAGAGACGTCTCTCCGATAAATAATGATAGCATTAACCAAAAATGTATTTTCTTTGGTAAAGTAGTTCTTTAAGATGTCTTGGCAGAAGAAATTTCTTTTCTGGTTCAATGTCAAACTCAAGTCATTTGCATTTGATAGACTTTAACAAAAGTGTGACTGCCTTTGCACTTTCCACAGAGAATACTCATTAAAATCTTTTGCATATTTTTGAAAAGAAGATGATTATCTATTCAGGATAGCAATGGCATGAAGCAAAATGGGTAATCAACATCCCAATTTATGCTTTTAATTCCATTCTTTACCCAGTAAAACATTTTGAGGTCACATAAAGTTACCTGACTGCTTCTGATATTTGCTCTACATTAGAAATGATATCAAAATATGTACATCAATACTCATTTTTTTACAGTACAAGTTTCAACACTAGTTGGCAAAACTGGCTGAGTGTTATGAAGTAAGTGTTATTTTCTGGAAGTTTGCCATTTCTGCTTTTTATTCTTTTTCAAGCTTATTCAGACATTTTCTTGAGGTTACAGGATGCGCTGCATGACACAGTTAATCAAAGGACACGTAATAATTCACAACATCTATCATACTAGAGTAATTTCCAGTTGGCAGTTACCATAACATGTCAGGTTATATCATTACATTGTTTTTTTAATTATGTGGTTTCCTAAGTTAGTTAACCTCTTTTAAAATAAATTATTTGTAATTTCTTATTTGCCAACTGAGTTATAACAAACACAGACTCACTCATTGACCCATACTGGACTAATTTAGAGCTATTGTTTAACTCAATGTGTCTGTTTTCAGAATATGGGAGGAAAATAGGAAATAACATGCAGATACTGGAACAATGAGAAAACCCCACTGACCAATGTGTGATTTAAATGTCACTTTCTAGAGCAGTGAAGTACCAATGCTAACTAACCATTGTTCCACCTTTGCAGTGTCCTATGTTATTTTTTCAGTCTGTAACTAAGGCTCCAGAAACTGCCGGAGTTGTGGATAATATCCAGTATTGTTTCAGTTCCAAAGAAAGCAGGCATCTCTTCGCCTAATGACTGCAGACCAGTCGTGCTTACATCTCACATCATGAAGACCTTTGAAAAATTGGTCCTAGATTATATGAGTAATCTTGTGAAAGACCACTTGGACCCACTTCATTTTGCCTACTGGACAAATACTGGAATGGAAGATGCAATTATCTCTCTGCTGTACAAGATTTATTATTCCCAACTGGACAATGCTGACAGCAATGCAAAGATTGTCTTCTGATTGCGCCTGTGCCTTCAATACCATCTAGCCATCCCTTTTAAGGGGAAATCTCAGGGTGATGCAGGTGGATGAGCCGATGACGTCTTGGACAATGGACTATCTGTCTAGCAGGCCATAGGCTGTAGGGCTCAAGGACTGTGTTTCTGATACGTATATAAGCAACACTGGAGCACCACAAGGAACGGTCCTGTCTAATGTTTCTGTTTACTCTGTGTATCTTGGGCTATACGTATAACACCAGGAGAAATATTTGGAAGATTACATAATAATGGGGTGTGTTGATAAGCTAAATTTGGTGAGACAGAGTATAGGAGTCAGTTGGTGAACCTGGTTTCTTGGTGCAAAGAGAATTGTGTGCAACTTAACATCAGCAAAACCAAGGAAATGGTTATGTTTTCACCACAACAAAGAGTATCTCTGGCCTGTCACTGTTCAGGGACTGGATGTGGAGACAGTGAAATGCAATGGGTACTTCGGGGTCCACATCAATGACAAATTGGATTGGTCTAGTAATACAGAGGAATTACATTTCTTAGGACTCTTTTCTTAGGAGACCGCGGTCCTTCAATGTTTGGTAGTGACATACAGTGCGTACTCTAAAATTCTGTGATTGTCAGTACAATTGTCTTTTTTGTGATCTAATTTTTATTGATAACATGAAAAGGAGTACAGCCAAGTAAATCCAACAGAAATAAGTGATTTTTGAGCTAAATAAGAACAAACACAAAAATATCCCTCCACCGTTGCCCACCTAGCCCATCCCAACGTATCTCAGATGGCTATTTAAACATAAACACAAAATAAGGCTAACAAAGGAGTCTATGGGTAAACTGGTACACACACCACAAAGGAGTGCAAGACGAAGTAAGTGAAAAGAGAAAAAAAAAGAAAAAAACATACAAAGGAGAGGGGGACAGGAAAAACTGCATCAAGAAGCAACCCCGGATCCAGCGTTTTAGTAATTGGACAGCATGAAGCCAGTTGTGGATAGTAGAGCCAGAAGAGTTGTTGATCCAAGATGCAGAAAGTTCAAGAAGGATAAGATTAAAACATGACAGCGCAATTTTCTGTGCTGTATTGTGTTGGGCCAGTAACATCACTTTAGGAGAAGCCTACCAAATCAACAAGCTGATTAACAAGGCAGACTCAATTATTGACTCTCGACCATCTTTAGGTAGCAGCAGAGAGAGTGTGAAGGCAAAACTGAAGGCCATTATTAACAATCCTGCACATGCTCTTTAAGACACACTAGTATTTTCAAGTATTTTCATCCAACAAATTAGTCAACAGAAGGATATAAATAAACACCACCAGGACTCCTTTATACCTGGTGTCACACACATGTGAGTAGGAGGCAGCTAAAGGGCTTAAGTAATTTAGATTCTACACCAGACCGGGGGTGGCGAGGTGCCCTGACTGTCTCTCTCAGTTTCTTGCACAACATTCTCGGGAAATCCTACCAGGTTCTGGCTCCTCTGAGGACACCACTTCCTCCTCCTGTGCCTCTGATGATGTCACTTCTGGCCCCCGCCTCCTATGATGACGTTATTTCCGGTCCCAGCACATATGATGATGTCACTTCCTCCACCGGCCTTTAAAGCTGCCATTTTTGCTTCTAATGATCAGTTCTGTTTTGGACTCTGTTCTATGAATACCTCTTTATCAACCACTAAATAACTTTGCAGCCAGGAAAACAATATAAGGGTGGCTCATTCTTGTGACACTGGCAATTGGCCTTTACAGTGTCTCACTATGACTGCTTTCTTAACTATAGCCAAATTTTCTTCTTTTTTGTGATTCTTGAGTATATTGTGGAGGGGTTGCTGTTGTTGTTTATTATATTTCTTGAGATTCTGTAAAAGCTAAATTTCGTCTTGGAGGAAAAAATACTATCTTTGCATCTATATTGTAAATCTATTCTTATATACTATCAATTCATCCTTACTTATGCTGACAGTAAATTTAATTCCTAATAATCTGTTGTGCATTGCAAGATGCATTTTATCTTGATCCTTTTAACTTCTATTTTAGTTTATATTATGAAATAACTTGTGCCTGTGTGAGCCTCTCCAATATTTTGCCTTCCTTGCAAATCCCACACATAAGCAATTCCAGACTTTTTTCTATTGGTGTGTGCGTCAGTGTACCATACTGTAGGACGGCTTAATGCCCAATTATGTTGCTTCTGATTCTGACAGAACAGGCTCTGTAACAATGTACTGAAAAAAAGGAAGTACAGTATACAAATAGTATGGATATGTGAGACATGCGATTTTAATAGTGACTGCATTGTTAATGCTTATTTTATTTCATATAGACGAATCTACATTTTTGCTAATTACATTTAGGTTCTTTATGTTTAGTAAGAGATTGCGGATTTGTGTGCTCTGTCATCCCATTCAGGATTTGTTTCTTCACTACACAAAATACAGCTAGCAACCCAGAAATGGAAAGGATAGATTTGGTAAATGGATGACTGGATGTATACGTGTACTCTTGCCTTTAGTCCACCTTAGCAGGACATTTTCCCACATTTCATCAAAATTATCAGGTGTAGTAGTAGCTGAAATTGAATTTTGATGGATGAAGGGGGCATTTTTCTACAGCAAGTAATATGGAACTGTGATCAGTTGTCACTGTAATTTTCAGCAAATTCACAACTAAAGAGAAGGCAGACAGACAAATTTTCAGTGCAATTCCCCAGAGGCATGAGTGTTGCAGACTTACTTCTGCTTGCGTTAAAGTGGTACAAGAAGTTAATCTAAATATTAAAGCACTAAACATTTATGTAAAGTAAATGTTGATCAAATGAAATTCCAGATTTGTGGGACATTGATTTTAGTTCAGTTTATGAATGTTAAAGTTTTTTATCAGAGGATTATTATACACAGTACCAACACTAAATTAATATTATATAACATTCTTAAATTCTTTAATTCAAGTCAAGACCACAGGGAGCTGAGTTTATTCTGCCAACACAAGCTGCAAGTCATTTAAAAGTCCTAGAGAAAATGCCAGTTCATTGCCAGACCCCTGTCTTGCACATCCTCACACTCACACAAAGCACATTTAGAGTCGACAGTTGATCTGAGCAGAGGGATGTGAGAGAAAAAACAAAGTATCAAGAAGGAAACCCATTAAGACACAGATGGAATGTGCAAACGTCATACAGACAGAAACCAGGAATAGGATCTGTTAAGGCGGCAGTACTACCCACTGTACCAAAGTGCTACCCATAATGTGGAACTAATGTACAATTAATTGGGAAAACATTCAGATGTGGGGCCTACCTCTGCCCACCCCAACTGACACTGAACAGCAGATCCATCACACAAGGCAGCAAGAGTGGGGCTACCCACTGTGAAAGAATGAGTCTCAACACACTAGAAAGGTTTGGGGCAGCCACCTGTATATTGCCTCTGGCTGCAAAAGGGTTTTTACGTAAGCACTGATGTGCACAGATTGAGCTCCAGGCTGAACTGGTGGTGGAAAAGACGGCGGTTTTAAAGAGTGAGGCCGGAAGTGATGTCATCTCAGGCAGGAAACCGGAAGTGACATCTTTCTTGGCACTGGAACCAGATGTGACGTCTTTCTTGGTGCCAGAACCAGAAGTGACGTTGTTGTTAAATCAGGCAGGTTTTCCCATATTTGGCCTGTAGAGATAACAGAATAAGGTTTAGCGCACCCCGCCACCCCCTGGCCTGGCAGGTAATTACCATAACTTGGTCCATTCAGCTCCCTTCTAGTCACACGTGTGTAACACGACAATGAAACAAAACCAAAGAGACTAAAGAATAAAACACCAGCAACAGTTATTTTTTTTCAAATCACTTTAAAACAACAGTAGATAATAATGGAGTTCAAACAGTTACATAATAACACAAAAAACCTGACAAACAAGAGGGGCATATTCAGTATGCCAAGCTCGTTTTTTTAGCTAATACCTAAACTTTCCCAGTATCTCATCCAGATACTTCTTAAAAGTTGTCAATGCCAGAGTCCCACAACCCTTTGAGTAAAGAAGTGCTTCCTGGCTAATTCCTTAAATGCACTTCCCCTTAATTTCTACCTGTGTATTTGTGTACAGTACATGATTAGCCAATTATTCAAAAGAATTCAGCTGGATGTACAGGTTGGCTCTTGCGATTTGTGGATTCATAATTCATGGATCCTCTTATTTGTAGGTTTGCATAGGATTTCATTTCATAACTACACCACCATCATCTACATCTATGAAACTGAACTGTATTTGTCATTTTGTGCTTAGTGTTTCATTTGATTGCTTTTGTATATGTAATATTAATCATATTTGTCATTTACAACTACAACCCCAATTCGAAAAACGTTGGGACACTGTAAAATGTAAATAAAAACAGAAGACAATAATTTACAAATCTAATAAACCCATATTTTATTCACAATAGAACATAGAAAGCAGATCATGTTTAAACAGAGAATTTAAGAAAAGAATAGGGTCACTTTGAATTTAATGGCAGTATCATGTCTCAAAAACACTGGGACAGGGCCATGTTTATCATCCTCTCTTCTTTCAACACCAGTCTGTAAATGTCTGGGAACTCAGGAGACCAGTTGCTGGACTTTGGGGAGAGGAATGTTGTCCAATTCTTGCCTGATATTGGAATTCTAGCTGCTCAACCGTCCAGGGTCTTCTTAGTCATACGTTTCATTTCATTATGCGCCAAATGTTTTCAATTGGTGAAAGGTCTGAACTGCACGCCAACAAAGCCATGCTGTTTTGTCTTGCTGAAATATGTAGGACCTTCCCTTAAAAAGACATTGTCTACGTGGGAGCATATATTGCTATAAAACATGTAAATAACTTTCAGCATTGATAGTGCCTTTCCAGATGTGCAAGCTACCAATTCCATGGGTACTAATGCACTCACCTAACATTAGAGATGCAGGCTTTTGAACTGAGTGCTTGTAACAAGCCGGATGGTCCCTTCTCCTCTTTAGTCTGGAGGATGCAGTGTCCATGTTTTCGAAAAATTTCACAAATTTCAAAATTTCACATTTTGATTTGTCTCACTATAGAGCAGTTTTCCACTTTGTCTCAGACCATTTTAAATGAGTCTTGGCACAGAGAAGGTAGTGGCGTTTTTGGATCATATTCACATATGGCTTCTTCTTTGCATGATCGAGGTTTAACCTGCATTCGTGGAAGGCAAATCGAACTGTGTTCACAGACAATGGTTTCTGTAAGTGTTCCTGAGCTCGTGCAGTGATTTCCACAACAAAATCATACCTGTTGTTAATGCAGTGCTGCCTGAGGGCCTGGAAAACAGGGTATCCAATATTGGGTTTCAGCCTTGTCCCTTGTGCACAGTAATTTCTCCAGATTCTCTGAATCTTTTGATGATATAATGTACTGTAGATGATGAGATATTCAAAGTCTTCACAATTTTAAATTGAAGACCATTATTCTGAAATTGTAGATGTGGTTTTTTGCAGATTGGTGAACTTCTGCCCATCTTTACTTCTGAGAGTCTCTGCATCTCTAAGGTGCTCTTTTTATGCCTAATCATGTTACTTACATGTTGCCAATTAACCTAATTAGTTGCAAAATGTTCTCCACTTACCACTTACTTTTCCAGCCTTTTGTTGCCACTGTCCCAAATCGAGGTTATTATACTTTATCATTAGCTTTGAGAATTTTGAAGACCTGGTTTAGGTCTCCATGCAGGTTCTTCTGCTCAAGACTCGACAAGTTAATTCTAAACCTGTCAGAGAATTAACAATCTCCCAGGGACAGCAGCAAGGAAAGATATACCTTGTATATAAAATAAAGATATAGCCATTCAAAAGGGAACATGCCAGCAGGTTTGAAATTATCAACAGCTTACACTGCTTGTTTTTAGGTACAGGTTCACATGTCCTGAAGCGTGTGATATCTTGAGCTGAGCCAAATGCAAAAGAAATTGTTGCCAATCTCACTCCCACTGGAGCCATTAGCTTGCTAGTTTGAACTAATGCCAAACTAATATCAGGAAAGTAGAGGATTTTCAGGTCATACAGGGCTAAATTAGGAGCCTTTTTTGTCTCACAAAAGTTTGAAAATCGGTGTTGCTGAATACAAACATTATGTCAACATTTATTTACAGTAGCTCTGTAGGTTTCACACTCAACAATGTCCTCCAACTCTCCAACGTGCACATAATAACCCACTCTTTCAATCAGTATTATGAACTTCAGCAAGCTCTTCTTCTGCTCAGCTGCAGCTTCTTTCATTTCACTTTGCACAGTACTAATCTCAACCTTGAATGTTCCTTTGAACCCAGTTGCACATGACAATGAACATGTCGACTATAAACAGCTGGATGTTTTCAAAGATGCAGTCTTTACAGAATTTTCTCAGGGCTGGAGACTTCTGAAAGGGACTTTTCTGACCCAGGTGACATCTTCAGTCTCCAGGAGGTAAGTGGGAGCTTCAAGTTTAAATAAAATTCAGTTTAGAGAGAATGTAATTATAAAATGTGTTTGATTTTACATCCATCTATACAATGCACCTTACATTCCTATTTCTTTTAGTTTCATCAATGCCCTTTCAAGCAGTACCTTTTTAAAACTTTGTTTGGAAATAAACATAAATGACAGCATATGCCACTCTAATCAAATGGTTTTGTTGCTTCATCATAGAATTCTAGCATGCTAAGCAGATGGAGCACTTGTCTAATTTTCCAGTAAGGTAATTTGCACGATCAAGCCCAGGTCACTGTAATGACCTCAGGCACCTCTTAGTGCAACTTTTTGACTTGTACCCAATGTTCGAGAGGTAGAATCCACTTCTAATTGAAAAACAAAATAACAAATGAACACAACCTGTATTAGTGTATTTCTATTGTGATGTCTATTGTGTATTTCTGTATTAGTGTATTTCTATCGTCAGTTCTAGTCTTGTGTAATTTTATCACATGTATGGAGTTTTGTTAAATAAATGCAATCAGGTTTTACAACTTTGAGTGTCAGTGTTGAATCTTGAAGTGTATGGGATGGTGTTACATTATTTTATAGATATTACTATAAATGCCTGTAACAATATACAGTACTGTACTAAATTTAATGTGTAATTTCAGCTGCTGAAGGCTGCTGTTTAGATATATCAGAAAAGTATTAAACTGAGAACTGGAAAAGCCATTTTTAAAGGCAGAGAAATAGTAAAAGAATAATTTCTTATTTTAGGGACTTGGAACTTAAAGACTAAAAATGAAGAAAATGAACCTCTATAGTCTCAAGAGAATGTGCTTAAAGGCAAATTAAATCGAATCTTTCAATATGGTGAAGGGTATTGGCAAGGTTAATGCACCAATTATTTCTTCTAAGACATAAGCAAGACACAACCATTGGCATAAAACTGATGAACAGCCGGTGCAAAAGTAAAAAAAAAAATGAAAAGTTCAGCTAAGAGTATTTACAGAAGTCAACATGTAGAATGCTTAGCAAAATGATTCTGGTTTTACCAAGTTCAAAAGCAAGTATTAATTGTTAAAATAAGTATTTACTGTAAATGTCTATATTGTTCTCATATTTTATTGTTCAGTAAAGAATAATTATATTCGTGACTTTTTTGTCATTTGGCAAATACTAAATATTTAGTGCAAAGCAAAAAAAAAATGAAATAATGCCTTGTAAATTAAATAATAATACAAACAGAAAAAAAAATCTTCAGCCTTTTTAACTTAAAACTTAGTTGAACCTCCATCCATACGATTTAGGTGAAATTTCTACCTTCCTTTTGTATTCATATTCTTTGCAAAATTGCTGAAGCTGATACATATTCAATGATCAGCTACTTTTACGCCCAGCCACATGTTCTCAAAAAACTTTAGGTTAAGACAATTGAATGATCCACTCCAGAATATTCTAGTTTTGTATTTAAACCACTGCAGTTGTCTTTTTTTTCATTTTTTGTTCACATTCCTCATGACAGACGAAGCTTAACTCAACATTCTGTGTTTTGTAGAATGCAGCAGTTTTTCCTCTTTGATTTCACTGTATTGTACAGCACCAGATTTGCCTTCTGTCTTCACGTGTTCTCATGACACTGATGAAGAGAGCAATCCCCTTGGCACAAGCTGCCAATGCTTTGCTTCACAATGGGAATGCTGTTGATAGGATGTTGCCTGCTATGCCAGATACCAAGCTTGACAATAATAAGTAAAGTTAGTAAAAATGTATTTATAAAGCACCTATCACACAGACAAAAGTCACAAAGCTCTAAACAATAAAACATTGAATAAAATGAAATATTAAAAAATAATACAGAGCAATGACAACACAAAAAACACCCATAGATAACAATGCTTCCCAAATGCCAGTCTGAACAAATTGTCATGGATGCCAGGGGCGATGACCTGGCCGGGATGCCTTGGAAGACCGGAAGTGGGCGTGCGCCCATCTGGGACCAGGTGGGGGCTGCCTTCCTGGTTGCTTTGGGGGCCACGGGTACAGGGCATGGAAGCTCCACCCTGTAGGGGCCCGTGGTCACCGCCAGGAGGTGCCCCAATGCCTTGGGGACCTGTTGCCCCAGCACTTCCGCCACACCAGGAAGTGCTTGGGGGAAGACTTTGGGAGACACCCGGGGAGCTGCCGGGAGGACAGCCGGCACTTCCGCCACGTTGGGGCGTGGTCAAGGGAGGAATGCTGGGAACACCTGGTGCTCATCCGGGAACCATATAAAAGGGGCCGTTTCCATCAATTCAGGGCTGGAGTCGGGAGGCGGAAGGACAAAGCGTGAGGAGTGTGGAGGCGGCCCGAAGAAAGGCATTTGTGGCCAGGACTGAGTATTGGGGTTGTGTGCACTATTTGTACTGGGTCTGAGTGACCAATTATTATATATAGCATTGTAAATAAACGTGTGGTGGTTTGATGAACAACATGTCCGCCTGTCTGTGTCTGGGTCGGCTCCACAAAATGTATCCCAAGTTGACACCCAAACAGTTTAACGGATTCTGATGATCTCAAAGTCAGTATAAAACTGTTCCTTAGCCTAAGATCCGCACTCAGTTAAAACACATCCATCCCAGAAAACAAAGCCAGAAGAAATTCAATTCTCACCAGAAAAACCATTGCACTTTCCCTGCATTCAACATCCTTTCTGTCACCTACCAGGCAGACAAACTTAAGTGCGCCAGAGGTGTGTGGGTATTTCCAATAGAAGCGGTGAAACAGTCACTTTCTGTTCACCCAGCTCATACCCCATCAGTTCCTGAGCAGCATGTTGAATTTCAAAGAGTGCTCTATGATCACAACAAAGCAAAGAACTGGCTCCATTCACACAATGAGCAACAAAAATGAGCACAAATGAGCAACAAAAAGACAAAAGCGCAAGTAGAGCTGAGAGCAACACACTTTCATTTGTCTCAGAGCACTCCATATACCTTCTGGCAAAGAGTAGTTTGGATGTGGAGATAAGCTTTTATAAACAGACTTTGCACTCTCCAAGAAAGCCAGGATTTGTTAAACAACAGCAAATTTTACTGTTAACAGTTTTATTTAAATCAACAATTCACTAGACATAGTTATAATAAATCTGGAGATTGGTCTGCAGCAGGTTGTAGCTTTCCAGTTTTTTTTCAGAATACAATTTTTCCTTTTCTACTGCCTCTTTTTGTTTGTGCTTTGCTAAATCATTAGAGTTTTTAAAACAGTGACACCTACTGCATACTGTAAAAGTAGGCAAGTCTTCCTTTCTCTTCTCGCTAAGATTTCCTGACCAAAGATGTCCTTTCAACCTCTTTCAGCTGTCCAGGTTTACAAGAACTGGAGCCCCCTGTTGCAGAACAGGTAAATATTTTTATTCTGTGTCTTTTGTGAAAATATTAAGTCAGTGGCCTATTCCATATTGAATTTGCACTTAACCACACCATCTTGAGACTCCAGTGGTTTAATTTTTCCTTTCTCGTATACGAAGTATATGGAAAGTATTGCAATTGTCCAAAAATTTGATTTTGATGAATCTTGAAGTTTTAGACCATTTTTGGAATTACGTCTGTGTGTCTGTCTGGGTCTGTGTGTATGTGTATGTAAACACGATAACTTGAGTACGTTTTCACTTTGGTCAACCAAATTTTGCATACATGTATTAGGTACAAAACGTAGATTTCTATCAATTTTTAAACTATTTCTGGTAACCAGAAGTGGTAATTTTTTATTCATGCAGCTGCAGTGTCCACTTTATTCAACTTTACTTTCATAATAATTGTTCAATATATTATTAATTTGATTTGATTTGTTGTTGATGGTTCTTTAATATAAATCATATAAAAATATAATTTATTGTCTTGCGGTTTACTCCTCAAATATCCATCCCCATATCTGAATAAACAAGGAAGTCTAAGGGATACCACTCCCGATTTTTTAATCTTCAAGTTTCAAATCCCTCAAATAACAAAGAGATTTTTATATTACTTGCCTGGTTTTAAAAATGACATTTATAGTTCTTACTTTAATGCATTCATGATAATACTAAAGAGCAGCTTTGTGTGGCTAAAATTTTCTTGTAAATTTTGTACAATATATTGTTATAGGAATTTGTAGTGATGTCTGTAAAATAATGTAAGAACACTCAATGCACCTTAGGCTTCAACGACCACACCCCAGCACTCAAGGCTGTAGAATTAGAATGCATTTATTCCTAAAACACAGGACATAAATAGAACGGACATATATAAAGGACATAAATGTACATATCCAGTACAGAAAATAAGTACAACAGAAATACACTGCAGGACAAAGTGGGCATTGCCCATTCTGCTATGATTTTGTGGCACACCAGGCCTGTTAAAAAAGCAGATTAAGCAAGAATGTAGTCATCCTTCCTCCACTTGCATTCCAAACTAAATGAATGCATTCCAGCTTGTACCAGGACCTGCCTTGACTTCATCTGAAAACGTGATGAAAAGGTGTAAATCAGTGGTGACCTGGCATTTCTCCAGAGCCCTCTCTGCAGACCTCTTGAGCCAAAAAGTGTGAAATAGACTCAAGCACGTATATAATTCAAGGGATGACAACTAAGATGACCAGAAGAACATACCTATTAAGAGACATCAATTTTGTAAGTGGAATCCAATGAGGAGAAGGGTCAACCTTCCATTAAAACCACATGGGGTCATCAATCAAAATGAGTGCAAAAAAGAGTAGAAAATGGAAACTCGCTGAATTCCCTGGGGATTGTCATGGGGTACCCTTTCTAGGATTCTCACTGGGAAGGGAAACTCTCCACAATGACTGAAAACATCTCTATCTATCTAAATCCTGATTTGTGAACCTAAAAGCTATGAGCTTCTTGCTTGGAGATACAAAGCCAACAAACTTTCTTCTTTGTGAGCCTGAGATCCAGTCTGTCAAGCAAAGCACTGAGCCCTGTCTGCTTAGAAGCAGCAATTATTTCAAAAAGGGAACTTCAGCATCTATACTCTCAGAATGAGTAGTGCCTTTGTCTTTAAAGTGGCAAAAGACAGCAGAAGGCAAGCTGAGGAAGCAGCAGTACACCACTGACAAGGATCAGGAAGAAATGACAAATAGTGCACTTCAATGCAAGAAGAAACTTCCACTTGAACCCAAACCAACAACAAAGCAATAACTCCACACAACATTGGACATCATCCATAAACACTTGGTAAAACCACTTTTCTGTGCCAAGATAAAATAAATTGTATTATTCTGATTCTTAAAATAAATGTACTTCAGTTACCTTGATATAAGGCTAAAGTCCAGAGACAGGTCTCCTACAATTGAGAAAGGTAAGGTAAATAGGGTAGGAACATTACTGAATTATTGGATCGATTATCAGTATTGCCAAACGCAAAACTGATAATTAAAGAACCAAGTTAAAATTTCTTTTTGAAATCCCACATTATTGCGACATCCTCCAGGATGGCTGCCTTATTGATTATTAATCAATCAAAAACCCTACAACTCAAATACAAATTGTGTTGATTTCCTAACTTACTTTCCAATGGGAATTGGATTCTTTCCCTTGACCACTGGGTGCAAGTCAAGAAGCAGCAGTAAGTAGCATCTAAATTATCTGTCTACAATCTCTCTTTCTCTCTGTCTAAATAACTTTTCTCTTTTGGCTTCCAACTACTTCCAAGGGTGGGTAAGGATGTCCTCATCACTCTGCTCACTGGAATTTCCTCCAGGCTTATACTGTATATGTGGACATTGTTGGTGTGGTTCCATAACTTATTATCTTGTTGTATCACCCTTATCATGATGCCATAATTGTTGGTATGATATGTGGTTCCAGAGGTTACATGGTTGACATCATCAATGTGCCACTACAAGACCTGGCACATCCAAGATGGCGGTTATCAAAGAAAATATATCTTTGTGTGATGTTCTATAAAACTGGTCTTTTTTTTGACTTTCTGTTTATGTTTCATCTCCTAGTCATTCCTTTAAACATGATAGCCATTTCTGCACAAGGTTAACAATCAGTTCACCTGTGTGACAGATTTGATGTAGTGTCACTTTTCCCAGTGACCTTTTTCTTGCATTTCCTGCATTCCAAACTGGCAGCTGAGTAATGTCGTTCTTTTTGTGGTGTTTTTTCTGCATTTTCTCACTTTTGGTTAACCTCTTGGGTAATTTTCTGTGTAACATCTACTACTTATCTTATCTCAAAATCCCACTACACTTTTACATCTAATGTGTCCAAGTATCTTTTTGAAGTCACAGTTCTCAGTGAGTATATGCAAAGAAGTAAAAAAATCCCTGTGCATTTACCATGTTTTAGGTATATTGGTATTGTTTATTAGCCATCTCTTAGTTTAGTTCTGTTGCAGTGCTTTGTGAATCTGACACTATGCTGGCCAGAGTGCCATGTACAGGAAGCTAAAACTTTCTGGAGTGGTGAGCAGTAATTTCTTTTCAAGGATATTCTGGCAATGCCTTAAGAATAGTCAAAAGGTCACAAATGTAATTGTTCATCAACAATAAAACAAAATCATGTAGCTTTGTAAGTGCACATTTTCTAGCAAATAACTCTACAGGCCTTCCCTTATACTGTGCATTTTCACTTTTCTACGCCTGTTACTATAGGCTGCACAGATGTCACTGAATTTAACTTCTTCCTGACAGATACTAGAAATATTTTTTGCTATTTTTATTCTAGGTGTACTGATTCAGCAGTATGCTTATTGCTTTATAATTGTTATGGGAATAGTGATTATTTATATTCTGTGATTTTTTTCCTAAAACATTGAAATGTTATTTGCATATCTCTCTATTATAAAAGAAAATCTTGAGATGAGACAAGACTATTTTCAAGAGATTTTTTCAAGTTCCATGAGAAAAGACTATTTCCAAGAGATTATTTCAAGTCTTGCCCTCCTCTCAACCATTTACAGTTAACAGCCCATGCCCACGGTCCTCTCACCTCTCATTCATGTGAATGCTTTTGTCAGAAACAGTTCCTACACTCTCAGCTTTTATAAATTTCTATGTTTTCCTCACTTTATGTTGCCAATAAAAGAAGACTTATTATGTCCACATCTTAATGAAGAATTTCATCCTGAAGATTTATCAACAGAAGAAATGAGTACACAGGCAATCCTAGCACTGAGAAACGATGAAGTCAAATTAGCATGAAAATAGTTGATCGGTTACATGGGAAATTGGTTAAATGCGTATCAATAGACTGTGCTGAAACAGTTTGTGGTGATTGTGTGGAAGATGAAAACATCAACTTACAATATCCCATAGAATATCTACAACCATTAACACTGTCTGGTCTTCCACTGGCTGAATTACTGTTGAAAGAAGAATGTATTGTAATGTTATTGCGTAATTGATGTATAAGTGCTGGGCTATGCAGTAGGACAACAACAACAACAACAACAACATTTATTTATATAGCACATTTTCATACAAACAGTAGCTCAAAGTGCTTTACATATTAAAGAATAGAAAATGAAAGACATAATTATAAAAAATAAATCAACATTAACATCGAGTAAGAGTAAGGTTCAATGGCCAGGGGACAGAAAAACAAAAACTCCAGACGGCTGGAGAAAAATAAAATCTGTAGGGATTCCAGACCATGATACCGCCCAGTCCCTCTGGGCATTCTACCTAACATAAATGAAACAGTCCTCTTTGGATTTAGGGTTCTCACGGAAGGGCTTGATGATGATGATGGTCACGTAGACTTCTTCCTTTTAATCCGTCCATCATTGTTGGAGCATCATGAAGCTTTGAGTAGGTGGAGGTGGCGCAGGCCACCACCACAAAGAAACCGGAAAAAGAAACAGAAAAGAGAGTAGGGGTCAGTACCGATTTTAGAGCCACCATGAATAGTTGTTATGATGAATTGAACATACAGAGTATCAGGATTAAGTTAAATTACGATTAAAATGAAGTTATAAAAGGCCATGTTAAAGTAATGTGTTTTCAGCAGTGTTTTAAAGTGCTCTACTGTATCAGCCTGGCGAATTCCTATTGGCAGGCTATTCCAGATTTTAGGTGCATAACAGCAGAAGGCCGCCTCACCACTTCTTTTAAGTTTTGTTCTTGGAATTCTAAGGAGACACTCATTTGAGGATCTGAGGTTACGATTTGGAATATAAGGTGTCAGACATTCCGATATATAAGATGGGGCGAGATTATTTAAGGCTTTATAAACCATAAGCAGAATTTTAAAGTCAATTCTGAATGACACAGGTAACCAGTGTAGTGACATCAAAACTGGACAGGATTAGTTGAATTTAAAATTGGGCGAACAATTCTGACATGTAAAATTTTAACCGGCGACAAGAAAGGTAATGTAGTATATCTTCCACAGAAAACATTAGACCCCAAAGGAGATCTTCATATGCCATTTGTATTAAAACGTTTACACTTTCTCATTAGAATAGCTTTTGCTATGACAATTAACAAATCACAGAGACATACATTTGAAAAGTCAGTTAATTTATTAGAGAGAAAGAAACAATATTCACTCATGGACAGGTTATACGTTGCATTGTCACAATGTCCAAACACGGAATCAAAATTCAAAGTGATATTGACAAAAATTTAATTCCAAATATTGTTTTTACTGAAGTTTTACAGTAAAAGTGTAAGTTTAAAAATATTTCTGTGTCAATTTCAAAGCCAGACAGAACGAAAACAAATAATGCAACAAATACCTCTAACGCAACATAACACATAATTTTCCTTCAATTTATCATGGTTTACTATTTTTTACTATGGTTAATTACTCGCTGTAATATAAAAGGGTTATGTAAAAAATCCCATGAAAATAACAATCTGTTTAAATTGTACATTCGCTTCCCCATACATGACTGGCAAAGCCACGAAATAGCTAGCGCGTAGTGCCTGCCCGGGGGTTGGCAAGCGATGCGAGCAGGGTGCAGAGCACCCTAGTTATATCGAAAACAGTTATGGGGCAAAATGCAACTGGATCTAACATGGAAAATGCCTAATTCTAAGAGTCACATAAAATATTCCATATTCTCTTATTTATAATACTTGTAGATCTGCCTATATAGTAAAGAAAGAAAAAAGTTGAAATGATTATAAGATATTCATGTATGAAGGTGTTGCAGTGGGCAGTGCTGCTACTTAATAGATCCATTATCTTTGGTGTAAATCATGTGCCAAGATGTTGTCCACATGGTGTTCTTCTTGTGTTTGGTGGGGTTTCCTTATGGTACTCCATTTTTCCTCTAATGTTCCAAAAGATATACAGATTCAGTTGTTTGGTGATGTCAAATCCCCCCCCAAATGCTTTTTAGTGCAGCTGTGTGCATGGGTGGGCCCATGATAGACTAGCATTCCATCCAGGACTGTTTCCTGCCTTCGGCTCAGTGCTGCTAGAATAAGCTGTGACCCTGCCAACCCTAAATTACCTTAAGTTAGTTTGAGGATGAGATAAGACTCCATATTTTTCTATATCATGCTTACAGACTAACCTACTGTATGTATTAGAGAAAAAGTATTTAGGGGTAATTATACAGAGAATTGAGGTAGTTACTCTAAGAAAGTATTCCTTTACTTCTTTCAAATTTTACCCAGAAAAAAATAATCACATCAATAATTTCTTTAACTTTAAACTACTCTCTAAACACATGTACACATGTAATACATACCAATTGGAAAGTACAAGGGTGATAGTAAATTATCCTTTCAGTATTTTAACATGAATGATACAACCTATAAATATATAAATCATATGTATGACAGAGATGATGTTAGAAAGAATATCAGCATTGTTTAATACTATTACATTTTACATAATCGAAGATGTGCCTTTATCTAAAGTAAAGTGCAACTCAGGCAGCAGTCAGTCATATATTCTTGAATTAAAAGTGTGATTCATAAGCATTTCATGGGCCATTTTCTTCTATATTACACCACGCTCATTCAATACTGTAAACCAAGGAATACACTTGTCAGTTCTTTGTGTTATGCTATAAAAATATATAACATTGAGCAAATAAATTAACTGTTTGGATTAAAAAATGCTTGTAAAGACCCAGATTCTAGTAAATTATTGAAAAAGTTACTAAGTCTCTCTGTTCCAACCACATGCAACAAACCTATTCACCTTCTTTTCTCTAACCAATTGCTCCAACCACAAGAATTTATTCAAGCATAAATGTACTAGTACAGGGAATGTAATAGAAGGTTCAGTTGGGAAATGCATAAAAGTTATTTTTTATAACACTTAAATGGGCATCCTACACAGTTTACATTTATCTTTTGCCACATTCTATAAGCTGTCAACATCAGCAGTGGACACAAATTTCTATTACCAATCATTACTTTTCCCCCGCTTTACTTGGTCTGGTAAATAGCGTATCATCTAACTGTATGAATTGCTTCATTTTCCAGAATGCTTAGTTTTAAGTATCATATTACAAGAAATTGCTTCAGTCATTCTGTTACACATATATTTGCAGTGTATTACATTATACAATAAAGGATTATTTTACATAATATTCTATCATGCTGAAGACAGAGCTATACTGTAGAAGATGCCTCAATTTGTCCTTGATCTTAATAGACCTTTATACTTTGGAAATGTTCATATTTACAGAAAATAGATAGTATAGTTTTCAATTCACCATTGCAAAGTATCAAGTAGTTAGTAGTCTGTAAAGGATAAAGTATCCTTACTTCATCTTGGAATTTTTTAAAAAGTATCAGGAGATTAATATCAAGTAAAACTGAAAAATAACAAAAACACAGTACACACTACACAATAAATACAAGAAGTACGTAGAAAGTAGAACAAACAGCATGTACAGTAATATTTTGCACCACTAATATACTTTTGTAGAATTACATCAATGCAGAAGTAACATGATAAATATGAGATCCGGAGATGTGTCAGAAAAGTCTGAAGAAAATCCACCCGGACATAATGGGAACCTGCAACTGCATACAACTAACAGTTCAGCATTCATACCAAGTGTGCTGGATTCATGAGTCAGTAGTATGAACCACTGCACCACCGTGATGCCCCGAAATAGCAAATATTTAACAGAAATTAGAAATGGGAGTAGTTTAACACTGTGTGATTCCTAAAAACCTTCTAGTATTCTGACTTTATTGAATATTATTAAATGAAAATTCTTAAAATATATATTTACATCAATGTTTTTCTTGATTTAACTTGTAAACCACTATAAATAAATACTAATAAAAAATGCTAATAAGGAGTATTTATTGTAAATATTGTGTAAAAGCAAAGTGTAATTCCCTGGGCAGAAACCTGTACAGACTTTGAAAAATACATTCTTCTGCACGCTTTTCCGTGTATCTGATGCATTTAATCAGTTTTTATTTTATATACAGTAGCACCTTTCAGACTGAGCACTGTTAGAAAATTATGTTAACATTTGAACGGCAGAAACAATTTATTCACAACACATGTTTCATATGTGCAAGATAATTTACAGGAATGTCTCAACCTGTTCGCCATCATGTTCAACACACAAAAACCAACGAGCAACAGTACCCTTTAAAGCCCAAACAAACATTTTGCAGGGAACAGATGATATCACAGTCCATATTCTGTCCTTCAGGTCATTGATATCACAAACTTTCTTGCTATACAATCGCTCCTTCACCATACCCCATAACCAGGAATCACAGGGTGTCAAATCAGGGGGAGTGTAGAGGCCATGGCAAGGGTCCACCACAACCTATCCATCGATCTGGAACGGTGTGGTCGAGATAAAAATAATTAGTGTTAACATAATTTTGACTCCCCCTATACTTTACTCATACAATGAGATGAATATGCGAATATAAACAGATAAATGTGAACAGGAGAGCAAGCTAAATAATCAAGAATAAAACAGAGATAAAATTAAGAATCAAAGAGGGATAAAATTACAACTTACAATTTAATATAAGCGTGTCAGTTTTAGAATGTGATAGAGAAGATGAGCTGTTTTGTGCAGATTTTAATATTTCAGAGGAAGGGGGCTTCATTTGTCAGGAGAGAGGTGCTGAGGCTGAGCACCACAACCCTGAAAAAGTGGTTGCATAAACAAGCTAAATCTTCAAAGGACTGGAGATGTCACCATGTGCCTAAAGTAAGATTGTCCAAGTTGTTCTGCTTTCAGTTACTGCATAAGTGTATGGTGAAATTTTACATACATTTTTGCACCTCCCTCTTTCTGTTATAAATGCATAGTACTGGTACACTTACTGCAAATGTGCATCTAATTGTTATTATATTTACATTTTATTTAAAAGATTCTTTATGTTTTCATGGAATGAAATATCCCTCTTTCCTATATTCAATGAATGAAAGTGTTTGCAGTGCAATCAAGAAAATAAGAATTACTGGTGTGTAGGTCAGTCAGTCAGTCATTGTCCAACCTGCTGGAGCCAATCCCAGCCTACACAGGGTGCCAGCCCACCGCAGACTGGTGTGCAGGTGTTCTTCTTAAATGATTTTGTGATGGTATATATTTAATCAGAAGGAAGGCTCTACTAATGTGAGGGACATACATTAACCAGGGATAGTAAAATAAAGAAATCAATGTGCAGGACTAAAATTCATGAATATATCTAAATTACAAATCATTGTTTTGTAGACTACACTGATGAATATTTCTTTTTTCTAAACACTGACATGTCCTTTTTCTTTTCCATTGTCATGATAATTTTGGATTTTTTAAAACTGACATGTTTTTGTTGTTTTCTATTGTCATGCTTATTTTGCTTTATGGCTTTCATTAAATATTATAACAAATTAAAATGTCTGGTTCTGTTCAATTGATTGCACATAAATTAAAGTTGAAATTAATCAAATTAATGGTGTAAGCTGTGACAAAGCACCTCTGCACCAGCAAATCATTTCTAAAACCCACAGTATGTGGAATATGCACATGGGGCTGTCAAAAATTAATATCATCCAGAAGAAGAAAGCATTCTTAGTTTTAGACAGTTAAATTGACTCTAAAACAAAATTACTGACCTTGCCTGTTATGATATAAAAAGCATCTGTCTTAACCAAAAGTTATTTTAGCCTGGTTCATGTCGACTATTTTTAAATTTAGATCAAAAGATTACACAAACAAGAAATGAAAAAAAAGGTGCTGGTAAGTAAACATGTTATATCTATTATGGCAATTTGAGGTTTCTGGGTATGAAGTTTTTAGTGGTTAAACAATTTGCAAAGATTCACCAAATGAAGCAGACTTATGATAAAGTTCAAATAAATGTTGCAGATAACAATAGTTAAGAATAATTTTGGGATATAATTCACACAAAAATGTATTTATAATTATTCTATGAAATACATTTTTATTATTTATATAAGTTTTAATGTACAGTGATCCCTCGCTATATCGCGCTTCGACTTTCGCGGCTTCACTCCATCGCGATTTTAAACGTAAGCATATCTAAATATATATCACGGATTTTTTGCTGGTTCGCGGATTTCTGCGGACAATAGGTCTTTCAATTTATGGTACATGCTTCCTCAGTTTGTTTGCCCAGTTGATTTCATACAAGGGACGCTATTGTCAGATAGCTTAGAAGCTACCCAATCAGAGCATGTTTACGTATTAAATAAAACTCCTCAATGATATACGATGTGCTTCCCGAGCAGTGCTTGATTGTTTGCTTTTCTCATTCTCTCTCACTCTCTCTGACATGCTCTGCGCCTAAAAATACGGAGGCTACTCTAAAAAATGCTGAAAGGCTACCTTCACATTGCTCCCTTCTTTGCGACTGCTTTATCGCGGTGCGTATACTTAAAACCCCAACAGCCCTATTGATTTTTTGATTTGTTTGCTTTTCTGTCGCGCGCTCTCTCTCACTGACATTCTCTAATCCTGACAGCGCTCCTTTGAAGAGAAGATATGTTTGCATTCTTTTAATTGTGAGAAAGAACTGTCATCTCTGTCTTGTCATGGAGCACAGTTTAAACTTTTGACTAAAGGGTGTTATTTCATGTCTAGAGGGTTCTAATAATGTTAACAGTGTGGGAGAGTTTATAAGGCCTTAAAATAAATAAAATAACCATACAAACATATGGTTTCTACTTCGCGGATTTTCACCTATCGCGGGGGGTTCTGGAACGCAACTCCCGCGATCGAGGAGGGATTACTGTATTCCATAGTGGGGAATAAAATTATAACAAATTAGGAATTACTTCACAACATAAGATTTCTAATTATACAGTACATAATTTAGAATTATACAGTATATATCACTTAACGATAGTTGGCTATTTTACCTAAAATATTTCAGTCTATCAGAAATCAGGTGAGCCATTGACATCTATCATTTTTCTGAGTGACAAATATAAAGTATATAAGTAGATACTAGACAGAATCACTGTCAAAAACACAAGCAGGGGGCAAAAACAGGAAATTCTTCCAAATATAATAAGACTTTTTCTTCATGCAGCTGGTTAAATGGTACTACAGACTACAAACATCATATGCTGCCATCCAAAGGAAGTAGTGGGTAGACAAAAGCTACACAAGGAAGCATATTCTGTTGGATTGGGCAGCTATATAAATATGACAGGAACATCCTTAGCCTAGTGTGTTCACCTAGGGTAAGAGTAGGAGGCAAACAGGATAGGGCAGCTTCAGATCTATTGGTGACTGAAACACAAAAAACAAAAACTGCACAAAGCCAAATAAATGAAGTGCCACATTTCAGACACACATTTGGTGTAAAAGAACCTTCCTAAGATTTGGAGATTTATAGGAAACATCTAAAAGGGTCTATGGCACAAGGGAAGTGAGATCTAGCTTGTGACTTTTGATGTGGCAAGGAGGGTGTAACATAACTAACACAAGCTAAGGAACTAAGTACTCAACAATATAACTTAGTCCACATCCAGCTTATGAGTAAAGCCTTACACTGATAAATCCAGGAGAATGAAAACTCTATATTCAAACCACCTGCTGCCTTGCAAGTTAAGTGTTTTTCAAGTAAAGGCTTGGAGAAACCACTTGCTGTCCTTAATATCAAGTATATGAACACAGCTCCTGCAATTTGGGCTAACTAAGGGCATGTGGATATAAAACCCTAAGCCACAGCTTTATTATAGAGATATTATGTAAAAGTGTACATTGGAGACACATGATGTTCTTGCCTGAACCTTTTGGAAAATGGGCAAGGGCTAACATCTTCAGTTCAGAAATTAGCTAAAGAAGCAAGGCCTTAACAGAATAATGGAAGACAATAAGGAGATGTGTTTAAGAGCAGCAACACTGAATGTCAGGAGTCCGATAGAAAGAAGCCATGAACTTGTGGAAATGATGGATAGAAAAAAAATGAATACTACAAATAATTACATTTACAATTAATTGTGTTTACAAGACACTAATTGGAAAGATGGCAAACTGAAAGAGCTACACATGGCATATAAATTGCTCTACCACTGAATGGATACTAAAAAACTGGAATAGGAATTATTCTTTATCAAGAATTGAAGAAGGCAATTGTTGAAATGAACAGAAGGATTGATTGATTGATAAGATTAAAAGTGTGTAAAATGGGAATGGGGGCGGCACGGTGGCACAGTGGTAGCGCTGCTGCCTCGCAGTTAGGCGACCCGGGTTCGCTTCCCAGGTCCTCCCTGCGTGGAGTTTGCATGTTCTCCCCGTGTCTGCGTGGGTTTCCTCCGGGCACTCCGGTTTCCTCCCACAATCCAAAGACATGCAGGTTAGGTGGATTGGTGATTCTAAATTGGCCCTAGTGTGTGCTTGGTGTGTGCTTGGTGTGTTTGTGTGTGTCCTGTGGTGGGTTGGCACCTGCCCTGGATTGGCTCCTGCCTTGTGCCCTGTGTTGGCTGGGATTGGCTCCAGCAGACCCCCGTGACCCTGTATTCAGATTCAGCGGGTTAGAAAATGGATGGATGGAAAATGGGAATGCCTGGTATATACTGTTATCACCTGCTATCCACTGCAAGTGGGATGTAATAAAGAGAAGAAGGAAGTGTTTTGGGAACATTTAGACCTGCTGATGATTAAAGAGGAAGAGCATGTTTTTTGGCATGAGGTATGAATGTGCACATTGGAGACATGAATGAAGGCTTTGAATAAGCATATGGTGGACATGAGTTAAGAAACATAAACAAGAAAGATAAAAGTATCCTAGAATTCATAGGGATTCATGAGCTAAACATCTTAAAAACTAAATCCAAAAAGCAAGAAAACCACTTCTATACTATAGTAGTGGAGGGAGGAGAACACAGATTGACTACATTATGATGAAAAAGAAGTCAAAAATAGAGCTTAGAAACTGTGCAACCTTGCCTTTTGAAGGAGTAATAACACAAACATGAAGTATCAATAGCATATCTAAAAATGTTGAAAGTTAGGAAATCTAAGAGAAAACAAAGAGTACAAAAACTAGATAAGAGATGGAAAATAGGCTGACTAAAGCAGAGAAGTTGACTGAGGAGAATCTAAGGGTGAGCTTCCTTCCAGTACATATGCTCCTCACTCCAAGCTTGCACCATTACAAATACATTATACATATTCTCCTTTCCCCACATCAAATTGATGCTGGCAGCATACTTTGTATTCCAAGTTCTGTGAAAACACTCCAGTGCAATTTCAGGTAAGTCTTATATACTTTTTTGTACCTAACTGAAATAACTGAGGCACTACTTTTCAGATTAATACATTATATTTTCATTCCCTGTACTGAAAAAATACAAGTATTTGTAAGTAATAGTTTTTTTGTGATTATTGTAGAGTTGTCTAGAGGCAAGTAAGACACCATTTCACATTTGGGCAGGAACATACACTGCATGCAGGTGTGTGATTCAGTACATGTTCCAGCATTTCAATTATCCATACTCAAATCATATGTGTTTCTTAAAATAAACCTGATTTATAGGCAAGTATCACTTTGCAATGATCATTCCATTTTCACAAAGAAAACCAACTGTTTTTTCACACATTTTCAAATATTGTCAGATCAGTGAAAACTCTGAAAGCAAACCACTTCATTCACATTCACTATGTGCCATCTCGTGTGTTCTCCCTTTCCACACATCAAATTGATGCTGGCGGTGTACTTTGTATTCCAAGTGTGTAAAGACATTGCAATGCAATTCCAATTGAGTTTATATGTTTTTTAGCTAAATGAAATAAACAGAACACTGAGAAAGTGCGAATAGTTTTAAAATCAGTTTGTCATGCTGCTGGTCATTTATCTACATACCAACTGTGTTACCCAGCTTTGCCCAGGAAATTTCTCAGTTATAATGTTATAAATTGGTCTCAGTTATAATGCCAAGGGTTAACAGTATATTCACAAAGAGACTAATGTTATTAGTTCACTGGAGCTTCATAGTCTTCAACATGCTAAATACATTTGCACATTTGTAAAGAAATTTCTGTGATAGATTAGTTCTTGCTTGTTTTATTGACTTGGCTTTTGCTGACAGTAAACATTTTAGCAGAAACTGTACTATTTTGAATTCAAATAGGTAATTATTAAAAATAATGGGAATTTTGTGTACAAATATAGCTTTACCCTGTAGAAGTTCATGTATAAATTGTAGCTTCAAACATATTTGAATGTAGCATTTGATCTGTAATCTTGTGTGTTGCAAATTTTTGGAAAGTTTAAATTAAAAGCAATATACACTAAATTGTCGTTTCTTTTAACTTACAGTAATCCCTCCTCGATCACGGAAAGTAAAAAACCATTTGTTCATATGGTTATTTTTATATATTTTAAGCCCTAAACTCTCCTACACTATTATAAACATTTCCCGCGCAGATATCTATACTAATAAAAGGCAAAGCCCTCACTCACTCACTCACTCACTCACTCACTCACTCACTCACTGACTCATCACTAATTCTCCAACTTTCCGTGTGGGTGGAAGGCTGAAATTTGGCAGGTTGATTCCTTACAGCTTCCTTACAAAAGTTGGACAGGTTTTATATCGAAATTCTACGCGTAATGGTCATAACTGGAAGCAGTTTTTCTCCATTTACTGTAATGGAGATGAGCTTCAACGCCGTGGGGGCGGAGTTTCGTGTGACATCATCATGCCTCCCACGTAATCACGCAGTACATAGAAAACCAGGAAGACCTCAAAAAAGCGCTCAAGAAAACATGCATTATATAATTGAGAAGGCAGCGAAACAATAAGAAGCGAGTTCTGCTACTTCGGAAACAAAGCACGATGTAAACCTACACTTTAAATTAAGTTCATAGACAGGCTGCGCTGGCGTTTGTAATTTAGTGCCTGCCCATATAAGGCCATCCGTCAGCGGCAATCCAATAGCAAACTGCCACGGGTAAATATTCACGGGTGAAGGACTGTGCTTATGGAGAGGAATATGAGATGGTCAGGGTGGTGTTTGACACAAACTCAGCGAAACTGCCAGAGAAAGTTTTAAGTGCCAGGACTAAGGTAACATTAAATACAGCCATGTACATAGCACGAGATGGCACCAGCACAGCTGGGAACCTTCGATGCAAGTACACCGAGTGGCTCACGTGAACTGACGCAGTGCACAGATAAAAAGCAACAGTTCCAAAGAGCTGAACAAAACCGAATTACACAATTGAAAAGGCAGCAAAAATATGAAGCGTCTGATAAGCATATTCATAAATGCAGCTACTGTGGAAACAAAGCACACGGTGGAAAAGTCAATGTCCCACTAAAGGAAGACAGCGTAAAAAAAAAAAAACCCGTGCATGCAGTTTGTCACATCACAGATAAAAAGGAAGACGAGCTGTTTATTGATGCAGTAAGGAACTAATCGATGAATGAAACCTCTTATCTTTACAACGATTGACAAACACGGAATGTAACTTGAACACATCGTACAAATACGAGCCTGATTGAAAGAAATAATGATAATCAAATCCTTGATGACAGCAACATTCAATAACACTCACAAAACAATTACTGTATATTGACAATCATGTTACGTTATTTTTAAAATGTTCCCTTTTCTTTTTCATAACTTCTACTTCTCCACTGCGATACACGGGTATATATATAAATGTATATCTATAGCCCGATCTACAATACATACTTTAGCATGGATAAGCGGTGGCGCAATTGTAGAGTCTTCGCCTCTAACGCCGACATTCGAGGTTCGATTCCCGAGAGGGGATGTACTGAGTATGTACGCTACCTGATTCATTTTACCTTCCCATCTCCTTGGTTTGGGACGTATGAAAAATATTAGGTTAACGCAGAATCATGTTACGTTATTTTTAAAATTTTCCCTTTCTTAGCACAAGCACAGTTGAGAAGCTTTGATGCATGTACTCCATAACGCGTTAAAAAATAACGCATTTAATCACACTTTCAATTCCAAGCAAACGGGAACTTTTGTCAATGCATGATTTCCTGGTACATCCATTACACTGATGCACACATCACAGCTACAAAAATGTTAGAGTCGGAATAAAGCGCGTTCCTACGACTGATCATTTCGACTTCCGAAAAGCCTTGATAAAAGCATGGTTTTGTGCACACTGAAAAGCAAGCAAAATTAGATGCATTACAGAAAGCGGACTTTGTGGCTCTTACTGGGGATCATTGGACTTCTGTGACCGTTAGTAATTCTAAATACATCTAATTACAAAATGTTCAATGATCACACTGTTTTAGCCTAATGTACAAAATAATTTTGGCTAATGTTACTCAGAGTTTAAAGAGTAAGCTGGTCAAATTACCTTTTATGTTTCTGACTTATTTTTTTAAGAAGAAAAACTGCACTTTATGGTGAAATTTTGGTTATTATTATTTAAAGACAATACTATTCTGAAAATGTACTTAAAGTACTTAAACTACCACTTTATTTTTAAGTCTGCCCAATTTTAACCAAGGATGATATTTTTGTTTCTATTTTGAATTCAAATGCAGGCTTTTTTTCAGAAATTAAAACAGCTTCAGTTTACAATATTCATGTCCATGTCTATTATTTGATTCTGTCGCCCACTAAAACCGTTTTAAATAAAAAAAAAATTTGCGATTTGGGGCAAATTTACGTGTCGATTACATACGATTAATCAAGATTAATTCTTACACAGCCTCTAATTAATTGGATTAATTTTTTTAATCGAGTCCCACCCCTAATATATATATGTAGATATGTATATGTTGTATATACAGTATGTATATATGTGTGTGTGTATATGTATATATATATAACTGTATAATATATATATATGTGTATATATATATATATGTTTATATGTATATATATGTTTATATATGTGTCTGTGTGTGTGTATATATATATATATGCCAGCAACACTCATGACAATTACAAAACAATTACATTGTCAATCATGTTACGTTATTATTAAAATGTTTCCTTTTCTTTTTACTTCTCCGCTGCCAATCGCAGCTATTTTGCTATATATATATATATATATATATATATATATATA